>NW_024062799.1:1200000-1800000 GCF_006381635.1 Hibiscus syriacus | reverse complement strand
TCATAATGTCCCTCTATTTAATCAATGTAGTACTTGTATATGAACAAGGTTTTCTTAATCTTACATTGGTACTTCCTATGGTGCCGGTGCACTATCAAAATCAGATTAATCAGGAAGATTATAATTAATTATATTATCATCACTATCTTTCTATTCTCGAGCCTCTTGTCCGATCATTTACCTTAAACCTTCTATTTCAAATATTTTATACATATATTATGCTTATTCACTTTCATTAGTAAAAAGAGTGACATCAATCAAATCATATATATAACAAATCGGTAACAATGACATCCTAGTGGCATGTATACACTTTTCAGCTCAAAATAGGTTCGGTTTAGGCCTAGAATCGGTTAAACTTGATGCTCTGATACAAAAAAAATGTAACAACCATAGATCGTATATGTCTCAAAATGCGAGCTAAATATGATACATCAACTTTACAAACATTCACTGATAAAAAATGCTTAAAATTTTGTTCCATTATAAAACATTTCATTATTAACTTTACATTTATTCCATTGTTTGTGTAAAATCATAAATAATAATTATCATATAAATCAAGATTAATTTTAGGTAGAAGTTTAGTAATTTAATAGTAAACAATACTGCTTAAAAACTACCTAATTTTAAAATATTTCTTTGTTCTCGTAAAATACCCTTATAATATATCTTAGACATTTCTTATTTGTATACATGTCATCTAAAAAAATTTAAAATAGTAGGATGCCATTATTGATACTTGTAATTGTTCTTTGTTGATTGATGCTAACTAAACTCCTTACTTCACTTGCCCTTCTTTGCCTACACATGAAAATCATCACACATTAAGTATTGACTTAATGATGCATTATAAACAAACTAAGGTGACATAAAATATTAAACAACTTAACAATATCATAACATTATTTTTCTTTATATAAAACTTAACTTGAAATATCATAACAATTCTAAACATTACATTTAAATTCAAATAAAATCATTAAATATCCAAACCGATTTATTCAAGTCATCTTTCCTCATCAGAGACCTGAAAATCATCATCTCATGATTTTATAAAAACCACGATAATCAATAATAAACATAACAATCATATCATACTCTATTTCGTTCAAATACTTTTCAAAATTTTCTTATTTTTTTTTATCATTTTCCACTTTCATATTCATTCACATATTCATTTTTATATTCCATTTTCATAATAAATATTTTCACGTTTTAGAATTTATTTTCCGAATCAGAACTTATTTCTAGATTCATAGCTTATTTTCAGATTCATAGCTTACTGTCAAATTCATAGCTTACTGTCAGATTCATAGCTTATTTTCAAATTCATAGCCAAATGCATATTTATGAGAATGCAAGGTATATGAGTAGAACATAAGGTGCGCACAGGGCACATCATAGTGCCAATCTTAATTGAAACATATAATGCATTCTGTTATGTATGGCTCATAAAAAGTCTCGTTGTGGGGTTACGAATTATGTGGGTTGGGGGTGCGGGGGCGCAGACTCCGCGGTACGGTACAGGGTTGATTTTGTAATTATGTACCAGGGTTTTCTATTATAAAATAGAGATGTAACCTAGACCTAAAATATCATTGAATAAAACTTCTAGCGCCGCCTAGGCACCGAGGACGTAAGCACATTGCCGAACCTCGTAAAATTCTCATGTTCTTTTGTTTTCTTTACCCGTTTTCGTCAACAATTGGTATCAGATGTCAGGAGCAAAATTCGAAGTCGCGAAATTCGATGGTCAGGGTAACTTCGGATTATGGCAAACGAGGGTGAAGGATCTATTGGCGCAACAAGGGATCTTGAAGGCTTTGCGACCTACAAAGCCGGCGTCGATGGATGAGGAAGATTGGGAAGAATTGCAGCAGCGAGCGGCAGGAACCATACGATTATGCTTGGCGGACGAGGTCATATATCACGTCATGCATCTATCGTCTCTAGACGAAATTTGGAGGAAGTTGGAAAGTCAGTTTATGTCCAAATCCTTAACGACAAAACTGTATCTGAAGCAGCGGCTGTATGGGCTGAAGATGTAGGACGATCACGATTTGGCGCAACACGTGAATGTCTTCAATCAAATCGTTTCTGATCTGGCTCGGCTTGATGTGAAAATTGAGGATGAAGACAGAGCGATGATTCTGTTGTTGTGTTCATTGCCTCCCTCTTACGAACACATGGTGACTACTCTTACATATGGGAAAGAGACTATCAACGTTGAGGAGATTACTGCAGCCTTGTTGGCTCACAACCAGCGGAAGCAGAATGCAGGGGAAAGCTCTTAAGCCGATAGCTTATATGTCAAGGGTAATCGAGATCGTGGACGGAAGCCAGAGAAGACAGGGTCCGGGAAGCGGAATTCCAGATCCAAATCCAGGGATAAGAAGACGATTCACTGTTACAAGTGCAAGGAGGCGGGACATATAAAGCGAGACTGTCCTAAGTTGAAAAAGCAGACTGATGAGAAGCGTGATGGCTCATCCAAGTCTGTGAACGTGGTCGAGGATGATACTTCTGATTGCAGTGAGGGTGATATGCTTTCTATTTCAACGACACAATTGACGGATGCTTGGATTCTTGATTCTGGATGTTCTTATCACATCACGCCAAATAGGGAATGGTTTTCGACATACAGGCCGGTTAATTCTGGTTCGGTTTATTTGGGTGATGATCGATGTTGCAATATTGTTGGTATTGGTGATGTCAGAATTAAGATGCACGATGGCTCCGTTCGGACATTGAGTGGTGTTCGACATATCCCAGACTTGAAGAAGAATTTGATTTCCTTGGGCACTTTGCACAAGAATGGTTTTATCCCTAAGGCTGACGAAGATAGGGAAACCATTCGGATCGTTAAAGGAGCATTGACTGTGATGAAAGGCAAGATGACTGCAGGGAATATCTACAGATTGTTAGGGAGTACCGTTGCAGGTGGAGTTCACTCTGTTGAGTCCTGTGATGATACGACAAAATTATGGCATATGCGCCTTGCTCATCTTAGTGAACGTGGTATGGCAGAATTACATAAGAGAAACTTGTTGCATGGTGTCAAAAGCTGTAAGCTCGATTTTTGCAAGTATTGTGTTCTTGGTAAACAGACTAAAGTCCGTTTCAAGACTGCGAAGCACACAACTCAAGGGATTCTTGATTATGTGCATTCTGATGTATGGGGGCCTTCCACGACATCGTCTTTGGGTGGATCTAGGTACTATGTTACTTTTATTGATGATTTTTCACGGAAAGTTTGGGTGTATTTTTTGAAACAGAAATCTGAAGTTTTTGAGAAGTTCAAGCTGTGGAAAGCTGAGGTAGAAAACCAAACAGGACGAAAAATCAAGTGTTTGCGGTCTGAAAATGGTACGGAGTACACATATTCACAGTTCCTACAATTCTGTAAGGAGCATGGGATTCAGAGGCATTTTACAGTGCGCAAGACACCACAACAGAATGGTGTTGCGGAATGAATGAACAGGTCGTTGAATGAAAGAGCCAGATGATTGCGGTTGAATGCGGGGCTTCCCAAACACTTTTGGGCTGAGGCTGTTAACATGGCGTGTTACCTTATCAACAGATCGCCAAGGGCATCGCTGGCTGGGAAAGTTGCAGAAGAGGTATGGACTGGTCATAATGTTAGTTTTGATAACTTACGGATTTTTGGTTGTCCTGCTTATGTGCATGTACCTGCTGATGAGAGATCCAAACTTGATGCAAAATCGAATGAGTGCATTTTTCTGGGTTACAAGAAAGGTGTCAAAGGATTCAAGTTCTGGGATCCATTTGCGAAGAAAGTTGTGATTAGTAGAGATGCCGTTTTTGATGAACAGTCCATGTTGCAGCAGAAGCAAGACACGACAGTGGTAGATTTCGAGCAGTTTCCAGTTGAGAAACCAGAAACTTCTCAACCGACTTCTGGTGGTTCCACTACGGATGATTTGCAGGATTATAGTCTCGCCAGAGACAGGGTGAGACGGATGAATATAAAGCCTCCGAACAGATTGGGTTTTGAAGACTTGGTATCTTTTGCACTTATTGTTAGCAGTGATGATCCGGTTACTTTTCATGATGTCGTTACTAGTCAGGAAAACGACAAGTGGATGGCAGCCATGGTTGAGGAGATGGAGTCTTTGAATCACAATCGCACATGGGAGTTAGTTCCCCTTCCTGAGGGTAAGAAGCCGATTGGTTGCAAATGGGTGTATAAGAAGAAACCAGCAGTAACAGAAAAAGAGGGGGAGAAGTTCAAGGCTCGTTTGGTAGCGAAGGGTTTTTCACAGCTGAAATGAGTTAATTATGATGAAATATTTTCTCCTGTGGTCAGGCACACTTCAATCCGAGCAGTACTTGCATTGGTGGCTAGTTGGGATTTGCATTTAGAGCAGATGGATGTTAAAACTGCTTTTTTGCATGGTGATTTAGAGGAGCAGATCTACATGCGGCAACCTGAAGGTTTCACTCAACCTGGAAACGAGCATTTAGTTTGCAGATTGAAGAAATCTTTGTACGGGTTGAAACAGTCTCCGAGACAGTGGTATAAACGGTTTGACTCCTATATGATCAAGATTGGCTACAACCGATGTGAGTATGATTGTTGTGTCTATGTTAAGAGCCTTGATGATGGTTCTTTTATTTTTCTATTACTGTATGTTGATGATATGTTGATTGCTGCGAAGAACATGGATGATGTTATCGGTTTGAAAACTTTATTGAGTCATGAATTTGATATGAAAGATTTAGGTGCTGCAAAGAAAATTCTTGGAATAGAAATTTGCAGGGACAGAGACTCAAGGAAACTGCGGCTATCTCAATGGGGTTATGTTGAGAAAATGCTAGAAAGGTTTGCGATGAGCAGCGCGAAACCAGTTAGCACTCCATTGGCGAATCACTTTAAGCTCTCATCAGAACAGTGCCCTAAGACAGATAAGGAAGCTGAAGATATGGCAAAGGTTCCGTATTCTAATGCTGTTGGCTGCTTGATGTATGCGATGGTATGTATTCGTCCTGATTTAGCTCATGCTGTTAGTCAAGTTTGTAAGACATGTCTAAACCTGGTAAGCAACATTGGGAAGCAGTCAAGTGGATCTTTCGGTACTTAAAGGGTACTGTGGGACATGGAATTGTTTTCGGGAGTCAGCGGGATAATCCTTTGGTTGTAGGATATGTGGATTCAGACTATGCAGGTGACTTGGATAATAGAAGATCTACGACAGGGTATGTCTTTACTCTTGGTGGAGGGCCTATTTGTTGGAAGTCTACTGTTCAATCTGTTGTGGCTCTATCTACAACTGAAGCTGAGTACATGGCAGCGGCTGAAGCTGTAAAAGAAGCTTTATGGCTTACTGGTTTAGTGAAGGAGTTGGGTGTTCAACAAGGTGGAGTTCAGTTGCTTTGTGATAATAAAAGTGCTATTCACTTAGCTAAGAATCAGGTGTGTCGTGCTAGAACTAAACATATTGATGTAAGGTTCCACAAGATCAGAGAGTTGGTTGCATCTGGAGAGGTTTTGTTTCAGAAGGTACATACTGATGAGAATGCCGCTGATATGTTCACCAAGCCAGTTACGACAGACAAGTTCAAGCATTACTTGGACTTGTTGAATGTTTCGAGTTGTTAAAGAAGCAAGGTAACCCAATCCACATTGAAGTTTCCAAGGGGCAGGATATTCACCAAGGTGGAGATTTGTTATGTATGGCTCATAAAAAGTCTCGTTGTGGGGTTACGAATTATGTGGGTTGGGGGTGCGGGGGCGCAGACCCCGCGGTACGGTACAGGGTTGATTTTGTAATTATGTACCAGGGTTTTCTATTATAAATAGAGATGTAACCTAGACCTAAAATATCATTGAATAAAACTTCTAGCGCCGCCTAGGCACCGAGGACGTAAGCACATTTCCGAACCTCGTAAAATTCTCGTGTTCTTTTGTTTTCTTTACCCGTTTTCGTCAACACATTCCAAGTGCAATCATAACATGAACACCAATTGTGCATATCATAATGTAAACGAATGTACCTATAACTCTCAATGCAGCAAACAATGGGCTTTTCCATTAATTATTATATATTATTCAAATATTAAAAATATCAATATATCAACATATCCAACTCTTCATATCATAACATAATGGGCATTTCATACCCTAAACATTTCATTTCCACATAACATTTATATATCGTAATCATCGTCAATTATATTTCTTTAACATATAAACATCATATTGATCATGTAATAAATATCACAACTATCATACCAATTGTAATAAACTTGACTTATTTCGAGCATTTATTATAACCTATAACATAGGATTAACATGAAAACATAATTTATGACAAGTTTTACATGCTGGCAGTATGCACTACTTGCAAAGAAATATTATTTTGTATTAATATACACACTTAAAATTATTCCATTTATACCAATAGAAACTAGAATCAAATGTAAATCTAAATATATAAGGCACTTTTTCTAGTTCATCTTATACAATTTATAGTGAATTTTCAAAGTTGACCTACAAAAGCTGTTTTGAGCGGAATCTGCTGGCCTGCTTTCTGACTTATCCTTAATTAAAAATTCATATATTTTTCTATACATATCGAATCAGTATCTGCTTGTTTTAAACGAAACTATACTGACATACAAATCCAACGGAGTAAAAATCGTCCTCTAATCATTTCTATATAATTTATGATAATTTTATAAACTTACTGTTTAGAACACAAAACTTGGCAGATTTCACTAACTTATATTTTCAACTTATTAACTAATTCTATTAGAATATTAACTGAACATATATGTATGAATCACAATTCACATAATAGTTAGAAGTTACTTCTTACCATAGTAATTCTGTCACTAACTCATCGCAAGCCAATGTTTGATCGATAACACAAATACAAATTAAATATGCACTCACCTGGTGTTCTTAGCTTGTTACCTTCCTAGCACTTCATATTACATTCTTAATCTTCTCCTTAGCTTCAACATTTCTTGATCTTGATTTCAATCATAATCTAAATGAACACTATTTAAATAAGATATACATTTAAAACCATATAATAGATTCTTACTAATATAAACACACAATAGAAAATAAATTCCTGAAAAAACCTTTTGATGCTCATTCGATACGAATTTCATATCACATCATCAATGTTAACCTTAATACTTCAAATTGACCAATAAATCACTTTTTATCCAAATTCACATAATATTTTTAAACTTTCCATTTTAACAACCATATATGAATTCTTTTAGAATTCTTCTCAATTTTCCATTTTATTCCAAATAGTCATTTACCTTTTAGCTTCAATTCAAGTTTCAAACAACTTAATTAAATTTCCATAATCTAATTTTAAGCTCAATACCTCAAAAACTCCACTATTACCACTTAAGTCACTAACTTTCTCAATATTTGCCATTTAGTACTCAAACTTTGCCAACTTTTCAAAATAGTCAAATTTCACATTCTAACATCAAATTCAATCTTCTAACTTTCAATTCAAGCATAGAACATCATATTTATAATATTTTCACATAAACCCATAATTTTCCATAATTACCGAATAGGCCCTTCCCCTAACTTTCATAAAATTACAAAATGACTCAAATAACTTTCTAAAGCTTGTAGAACCTTTCAAACATCATTTCTACGCCTAGGGAATTTTTTCCCAATTAATACCTTAGGGCCAAATTTCCTAGTGGTTAGGGTTCTTGATATACACTTGATTCAAGCATGGATTCCACCTCTAAACAACATTTCAAGGCTTCTATAATCAAATCCCTAACATAATTTCACCAAATCACAATTTTCTCAAAACCCTAGGTCACGGCTAAATGAAATTTCACCCAATTTCAAGTAGTTTTAATTATCATACAAGCTTTAGAATTAATCTCCAACATCAAAAACATAAAAAAATAAAACCCTCAAAATCAACAAATCCTACATAAACCCAAATTTCCAAAGTCCTCATATAAGCATAATCTCCATGTAATATTTATACTAAATGATAGAGAATTTAAAGGGGATTAATTTTCTATTTAATAGCTTAATCCAAAAATTAATCGAATAAGCTTAAAAATAAAAAATAATATTATTACCTTGTAGCTATGGTGGTGCACATTATGGGGCTAGAAGAAACTGAAAAATTCTGATTTTTCTTTAATTAAAACATAATACACTTGGCTTAATCTAATATAAATGAATTTAAAATTCATTTAATGTGAAACTATTATTTTACCCTTAATGAAACATGATAATTTCAACTTGCCATTGTACTGTCATCCCTTTTAATATTTCAAATTCCAATATGAACAAATAAAAATCCACTTTCCATCTTTGCCTTTGCAAATTTTAAAAAACTACAATTTAGTCACTAAATTTAAAATTCATTTAATGTGAAACTATTATTTTACCCTTAATGAAACATGATAATTTAAACTTGCCATTGTACTATCACCCCTTTTAATATTTCAAATTCCTATATGAACAAATAAAAATCCACTTTCCATCTTTGCCTTTGCAAATTTTAAAAAACTACAATTTAGTCACTAAATTTTCTATGTAAAATCGATTTCAATTTCACTGACCACATTAAATTTCACTGCTATAAAATTTAGAAATAATATTTCCAACTTTTATAATTATTATTTGAGCTAAACATTGTTTATTCTCCTGTCTTCTTCCTAGCCTACAAATCTCACTGCTCCCGTATTTTGTCTTCTAATCTTCATTTCTGGACTGCTGCATTTATAATTAGAGAAAATAACCTCAGTGACCGAAAATTCCTTATAATATACGATTTTGACCAACTTTTTTTCGATTTGCCAAAATGACCAATAAAATCGCAATACGATCTCTAAATCGCAACGCGATCTCCATTATCGCAAATCAGTTTCCAGATTCGCAACGCGATTTTGACTATCGCATTGCGATTTTCCAAATTCGCAATGCGATTTTAGAAAATCGCAATGCGAATATGTAAATCGCAATGCGATTCTGACTATCGCAATGCGATAATACATAATCACAATGCGATAATACGTAATCGCAACGTGATTCTGACTATCGCAACGCGATTCTGACTTTCGCAACACTGAATTTCAAATTCGCAACAGATTTTAGTTTTGCAACACAAATGTTTTGGGTATATAACTACGCAGCAGCAACAACTCATAACCTAAATCCCTAAATCGCAACTCATTTCATCTCCATCTATCACTCTCTCCGGCGACATCCTTCCCCATCCGGCAACATGTTTTAGTTTCGCAGCTCGTTTGTTTAGTAAATTAATTTACAATAATGAAATCATCTAATGTTGATCATGTTTGGATAAATTTGTGTTTTGGAGGGTCATGGTAAAATGTTCATGGTGTTTTACAATATATGCCTTTACCCATGAATCTTCAACTAAAACTGTCATTAAAAAAGTTAACTTATGAAACTCTAATGTTACGTGTTGCAAATAAATTGAATTTAGAGCCCCTAAGTGGATTTAGGCTATCTTATCAGAGAAAAGGTAAAGTTTATTTGTTAACCGACAATGAAGATGTTGAACGATTCATTGCTTAAATTAGTGTTTCGCAAGATGATGTTACAGTGTATGTTGTTGAACCTAGAAGTAGTGAAGTTTGGTCAGTAGCGGGTAGTAATCAACTAAGTTTTTCTACCCCAGTTTATGGTGCTCAAAATTTAATGGTTCCACCACAATTTCATCACCAAGCAAATTTTGTTTCACCACATTTCCAATACCAAACATAATCTCAAAACCCACAACCTTTCCCTAATCCAAATCCCAATCAACTTTCAGCACCAAATTCCGGTTTTCGTATTGACCAGTTAGACGATGATGAGCCAACAGAAAAAATTGTGAGTACTAGTCAGTATTCGAAATTTGATCTTGGTCAATACCCGGACTTTGATCTTGGTCAATACTCAGATTTTGATGATGTTTCAGAAGAAGAAACAGACCATGCGTGTAATGATTTTGATATTGGTCAATACCCGAATTTGGATGATGAAACAGCCGCTGCCGAGGAAGATGTTGTTGATGATAATGAGGAGGAAGTTACGAATGTGAATGAACATGTTGAACATCCATTCTGTAATTCATATAACCCTGAAGAAGAAAAAAAAGAAGAAGAAATCCCCGAAGAAAATACCATGGGAGTATAACTGGAATATGCCAGAATTACTTCAGATACTGGAAGAAGAGTTGGTAAAGATAGCAGTTGATTGTTACACAAAAATTATTCGTATCAAGAAAGATGATTGTTTTGATACAAAGGAAGACTTGAAGATATCATTGTATACGAAATGTGTGGAAGATGGCTATCAACTAAAAGTTAACAAATCAAGCAAAGATCGTTTCGAAACAAGGTGTATGATTGACAAAAAATGTACGTGGCGTATGATTGCAAAGAGGATAAAAGATTGCGAAATGTTTCAAGTTAGGACTTTTATTGATAAACATACATGTTCAAGAACCCAAGTTTTTCCTCACCATAGACAGGCAAACAAAAAGGTGTTGGGTGGTTTTCTGGCTGAGTTAATGTCTTTGAATGGCAAGGTATATCGGGGACATGAAATTATGACTGACATGAATGCTCGGTTCAAGATTAGTATCTCATATTCTCAAGCTTGGAGAGCCAAATGTTATGCCTTGGAATTGTTGAGGGGGTCGCCAGAAGCATCGTTTGCCCAACTGCCGGCTTATTGTCACAATTTAAAGCTGAAAAATCCTGGGTCGGTAACTCATATCAAAATAGATAGAGATGGACGCTTTGAGTTGTTGTTTATCGCCATTGGTGCTGCGGTTAGTAAATCAATATAATTTTGTTGACTCATTTTTGTTAGTTACATGCATTTCACATTTAAATGATTATATTTCTTGTGTATATTATTTTGTAGATTCGTTCGTTATTACTTGCATACGCCCAGTTATTATAGTTGACGGAGCACATTTGAAAGGTTGATACCTTGGAGTAAACTTATTGGCAGTAGTCATGGATTCTAACAATGGGATATTGCCAATAGCTTACGGGGTTGGCAAATCTGAAACCTCTGATTCATGGACATGGTTTATGGGCCATCTTAGGGATTGCATAGGTCCTATTAGCAATCTGACAATCATATCCGATAGGGCAAACTCAATTGACAACGCTGTTAGAAGGTGTTTCCCAGATGCTTTTCATGGACTTTGTGGTGTTCATTTGTATAGAAATCTAAAATCAAGGTCTGCTGGTATAAAAAATCACAAATGGACATACTAGAATGCTGTAAAAGCTTATCGGGAAGTGGATTTTAATAAGCATATAAATTGTTTAAGACGTGTTTTGCCTCAGTGTGCTCAAACACTAGAAGATGTCGGGTTTGAAAGATGGTCAAGAGTACATCAACTTGGAGCAAGATATGGTTTCATGACGTCTAATAGTGCAGAATCAATAAACGCTCTAAGTCGTCATTCCCGAAAATTACCCATTACTATGTTAATGGAGTTTTTTCGAGCCTCTATTCAACAGTGGTACTACAAGAAAAGAAACCATGCAGGTATTATTTCTTTAAATTCGTAACTTATCATATATTTTACTAAGTATTATTTATTTATTTAAATTTACAGGAACATTGGAACACCGTGTTACACCATGGACTGAAAAAAAGATAACGAAACCTGTTGTGAAGTCAACGTCATGGAGAGTTGAACCATGTTCAAACACTTTGTTTGAAGTACTGGATAAAAACTTAAATGGGCTTGTCGATCTAAATGGAAAGACGTGTAGTTGTATGAAATGGCAAACATCTGGTTATCCGTGTGGCCATGTTATAAAAGTTGCTCTTCATCTAAACCAAGATGATTCAAGCGCATACGCTATGGATTGCTACACTACAAAAGTATATCGACAGACTTATGCCAAGATTATCTACCCTATTCTACATCCTTCTGAGTGGGACATACCAGATGACTTACAAACAGTTTTGCCACCAGCCATGGACATAAGGCTACCTGGCCGACCAAAAAGTCACGATCGTATACCGTCTAAGGGTGAAGAGAAGAAGTGATCGACATGTAGTCGGTACAAGGAAAGTGGTCATACAAGGTTGACATGTGGATCACCAGTGCCATCACAATCATCTTTTCCTCTACCAAAATATGGATCCTCATCAAAATCCAAAGCTCATATGGTGTCAAGCAAAAGGCAATCAAAATCAAAATCCCAATCACAACCGGCTTCACCTTTTGGGACTATTAACTTAGGTGATTTTTAAATGCAAACGTTTTATTATGTGTATTTTATGTGTAAACTTTTAACATTTTCAGTTAGGCATTTATTAGTACCTTGATTTTGATCATTGCTATGATATGTTCAGTTGTTATCACTTGTTACACATTCATTTTAATATCGCAACGCGAATTTGACTATTATGTGTATTTTATGTGTAAACTTTTAACATTTTCTGTTAGGCATGTATTAGTAACTTGAGTTTGAACATTGCTATGATCTGTTCAGTTGTTATCACTTATTACATATTCATTTGAATATCGCAATGCGAATTTGACTATCGCAACGCGAATTTGACTATCGCAACGCAAATTTGACTATCGTAACGCAAAAATCGCAACGCGAATTTCACTATCGCAACACGAATTTGACTATCGCAACGTGAATTTGATTATCGCAACGAGAAAATCGCAAAGCGAATTAGACCATCGCAACGCGAATTGACTTTCGCATTGCAATTTTGGCTTTCGCATTGTGATTTTGACTATCGCAACGTGAATTTGATTATCGCAACGGGAATTTGACTATCGCACCGAGAAAATTGCAAAGCGTATTAGACCATCGCAACGCGAATTGACTTTCGCGTTGCGATTTTGGCTTTCGCATTGCGATTTTGACTATCACAACGTGAATTTGATTATCGTAACGGGAATTTGACTATCGCAACGAGAAAATCGCAAAGCGTATTAGACTATTGCAACGTCTTTTGCCTGAAATATGATGCATATTGAAATCAACAAAATCAACTTTTACATTTCAATCAATTAAACAAGCACAAATAAGAATTATTTACACATCAATTAAACAAATCAACTTTTACAAATCAATTAAACAAGTAAAAAATAATAATTCTTATTTTCCTCATCAATTAAACAAATAATAATTTCATGGAGCTCACTTCAGGATTAACCAGCAGAAACCAAGCATTTGCTCAAACAACACTTTCTACATATCTATAACAAAAAAAAAAGCAAATTATTGAATTCTAGGTACTTAACAACACTTGCATTTGACTTACCAATTGTTTATGGACACTTTCATAACACGGATGCAGGTAGGCAGCGTCTCGCATATATCGCTCTAGCCATAAAATGCCAAAACCACAAGCCTACTGCACCTCTATCTCTATCGGTGGGAGGTAGAAAATGTATACTTCCTATCGTCAAACGCTCCAAGCACATGCATACGAGAGGACCACAATCCCCTCTGGCTTCCTGCATTTGTTGTGGCGCGGTCTCGTCTCTGATAACTGTAACATTGAATTTCTTTGGCTTCTTGTTTCCAGAATAAGTCCAATAATTAATCGCATCCAAGAATTTAGCCAAATGAGAGCTCCATCACTTAATAATATCTCTCAAATCAGACAATGATATGTAATTTATCATGCTGTCATATACTATTATCTTCAGGGATAGGAGCTGAAGCTCGACGAAAAGCCAATGAGTACGTTCCAAAACAGGGATAAACATCTGCAATCATAAGTAATAATTCAATTGCGCACTTATTTATGAACACCTTTAAAATATTTAAAAAAATAAAATAAATACTAACCTTATCGACCTCCCACCATGCAGGACAAAGTTTAGCTTGTCCATTAGCCAACACATATGATTCCTGTCGTTGATTCTTCAAGTGAACTACGTGAAAAAACGTCGGCATAATTGTATATCGCATTTTTTTTATTTTTCCTCATTTTCCTTATTATTAGAAGACGTGACACCCATGCATCAATATGCTGTTTTACAAAAAAAGACATATATTAGTGAATTACATAAATTTAAAAAAAATTAATCAAAATGAAATATAAAAAATATAAGACTTACCCCCCATCGAAATAGTCTTTGTCTTTAACCCCTAATAACACACCCCACCAAGACCGATCAATCAACAAATGCATATCATCGTTGAGTTTGTATATGTCAGCGTAACACCCCTGGCTCCGCTCATGTAATAAAATCAACTGCGGTCTTAGCCCAAAGGGTATTATCCAGAATTGTTTCCGGTAGTTGTTTCCTCTCCTCTTCATCTGCCGGAATGGTACTGGCCGGTAACTCATACGAAAGCCAACAGTCATCCATCATGTCCGGCATATGAGGGGGTTTCTCAATAATTCGACATATTAAACCGTGTGAATCGGGCTCTATAATGGTGGGAGGGACCTCTTCAACGATGACAGAGGCCTCTTGAACGGTGAGAGGGGACTCTTGAGGGATGATAGGGGCCTCTTGAACGATAGGAGAGGCCTCTTGAACGATGACAGGTGAGTCGGGCTTCTTACGGAGTCTTTGCACTATTGGGGTGAATGGAGACGTAATGGCACGTGCACGTCGTCTGATGCATGAACCCCGTCGTGCAAGAAAAACCCGACGTAAAGCATCCACCTTATCGGGCCGCTAAAAATAAATTAATACATAAATCAGTAAATAAACAGACATGATGTTAAACAGTATTCACCCAAGTCATTATTCTATCATAGTTCACAAAATGCATCAGATAACATTCCGGAAGTAAGCACTTATATAAACATTTAAAAGGACAACATATAGGTTTAGTGCATGTTCAAGGACAACATAAAGGGTAGTAGTTTATTCTTGAAACTTAAATTTGCAACACTGTGAAGTTAGTATTTGTCTTTGTCTTTTGGTTGAAATAATGCAATCCATTCAAGTTTCAATTTGCAGAAGAAGAATAGTTTCTGAAACTTAAAATCGCAACATGAAAATGACTATCGCAATGCGAAAATGACTATCACAACACGAAAATGACTATCGCAACGCGAATTTGAATATAGCAACCGGATAATCGCAATGCGAAATAAAATCGCAACGCGAAACCAAAATTTTTCGCGTTGCGATTTTCATTTTCGCATTGCGATTATCCCGTTGCGATAGTCAAATTCGCATTGCGATAGTCATTTCCGCGTTGCGATAGTCATTTTCGCTTTGCGATTTTAAGTTTCGTGTTGCAACTATTCTTCTTCTGCAAGTTGAAACTTGAATAGATTGCATTACTTCAACCAAAAGACAAAACAAAGATAAATACTAACTTCACATGGTTATTTTAGAACTGTTTAGCAGTATTGGCAGTAACCGAATGAATTTACTAAGCAATCAAAGTGAAATGTTAATCTAAGTGAAATTACGAGTAAATCAAGTTAAATATGAAAAATCTTAAACTTACCTCGTTGCGTAGAGTATGGACCTCATTCTGCAACGATGCTACCATCTCACGTAGAGCCACTACCTTACCACGTAAAGTAGATACCTCATCACGCCATGCACCATTTTCATCGCGTAAAGTACCGACCTCCTCACGCAAGGCATTGACCTCATCACGTAACTCCCCTAACTCATCCCGTGGAGGTGGAGAACAGGAAGATAATCGTCAAGGCATCTTTGTCGGTCGCCTATCATGAGGTGATGGTGGAGAAGAGGCTCGATGATGTGATGGAATAGGTGATGGCTCTCGTTGTAGAGGTGTATAGTGTGTTCGATCAGGTGATGGCTCTGGGTGAGGTGATGGCTCTCGAAGTGGAGGCTGCTCATCATCCGTTCCATCAAAAAAACGCTTACTAGCTTGCCACCAATCAGTGACAAGCTCAGCCTTCGTGGGTGTCAGCCTCTGTAATGGAGTGTTGACATCCTAACAATATAAAAGCTCAAACAAAGTTAAACGTGTACTAGTAATAACTTGTTTATACATGGTCGTATTTGTGTTAACTTACATCATTTATTGTCGTATACCGTAATAACTCTTCCCAAATCAACAGTCACCGTTTCCTCTTCTAGGAAATAGCCCTAGGAATATCATTTGAAGTTTTTAATGCATATGTCTGCATGTCGGGAAAAGCCTCAAATATCCAAATCTACAAACAATATAATACACAAACATTAGTAACTGTTAAATAATTAATTATAATTTTGGAAACATTATAATATAGAAATTCTTACCTTAAAGGCCCAAATAAAGTCTGACAAAGTGTATTTGGAACCATCGCCACGCAAACTTTTGTGGTCATCAAAGGCAGACGACAACTTATTCCAGGTAGCTTTTCATTGATACGAACCCCACGGAAATAAGTTTCATGCATTTAGGTCCTCTACCAATAATATTAGGTCCTTAGGAATAGGTTGTCTGGCCTCTCTGCCTAAAAAGCCGGCATGCAAAAGTACTAAAAGGCATACTCGAACAACATCGACGTCATCCATCCGAGTAAAACCATCTTTCTTATTAAATAATCTCGTCAAGTATTCGACGTGTAAATTCGGCTTCTCCATTGACAGCTCAGGAAAAACCCAGGATAACCATGATAGGCGGGTAATATAACTAGTATATCGACCTACATCATCGTGTCCGAAGCGTAGACCAGTGATTAAGCAAAAATCCTCCCGCCCAAAACACGTATACGTCGGTGGAAAATGAAACCATATCTCTTCATTACCACATTCTATACTCTCGGGTAGATCGCGTGTCATGGTCTGAAGCCACAAATGGGTCAACATAACATCTCCACCCGGATGTTGTACTTTCAGCCATGGCCCGAAGCAAGTATCCTCAAACAATTGTCTTTGTACAGGTGAAAGTTTCGACGCAATTGTAGTGACTAGGCTTATTTTATTCCTTAATGTCAATTGAGCCGAAAAAAAGTTCTACAAAAACAATAAACATACCAAGTTAGATATACCAAAAACTACACTGTGAAGATATACCAAAAACAATAATAAACATAAAGAGTAGTAGTTTATTCTTCAAACTTAAATTTGCAACACTGTGAATTTCGTATTTGTCTTTTTCTTTTGGTTGAAGTAATGCAATTCATTCAAGTTTCAATTTGCAGAAGAAGAATAGTTTCTAAAACTTAAAATCGCAACACGAAAATGAAAATCGCAACACGAAAATGACTATCGCAATGCGAAACTAAAATCGCGTTACGATTTTGTAGTTGCGATTTTTATTTCGCGTTGCGATTCTCGGTTTCAGATAGTCATTGTCTAAAATTGAAACTTGAATGAATTGCATTACTTCAACCAAAAGACAAATCAAAGACAAATACTAACTTCATAGGGTTAAAGACTAAACAATTTAGCAGTATTGGCAGTAATCGAATGAATTTAATAAGCAATCTAAGTGAAATGGTTAATCTATTATTGAAATTACCAGTAAACTTATCATCAATTTCAATATGAAAAACCTAATAATAATGCAAAAATTTCAACATAAAAATAATTAAAAAAACTAACCCTCGGTAGTTGATTTGGTTGATTTTCCATTTCTGATCGTGAATGATTATGAGGGTGGTTCTGAGAGATGGAGATAGACGGATTTCGTCGGAGATGGGGACGGATTTTGTCGGAGATGGGGACGGATTTCATCGGAGATGGGGACGGATGTCGCCGTAGAGATGAGAGATGGAGATGGGATTGAGTTGTGATTTAGGGTTTTAGGTTAAGAGTTGCAATTACGAGATATATTAATATTCGTGTTTGGAATTTGAAAATAAAATACGCGTTGCGATACTAATGACGCTTTGAAAATCGTATTGCGATTTTGTATTATCGCAACGCGATAGTCAGAATCGCGTTACGATTACGTATTAGCGCGTTGCGATAGTCAGAATCGCGTTGCGATTTACATATTCGCATTGCGATAGTCAGAATCGCATTGCGATTTACATATTCGCATTGTGATTTCTAAAATCGCAACGCGAATTTGGAGAATCGCATTGCGATTTACATATTCGCATTGCGATTTCTAAAATCGCAACGCGAATTTGGAAAATCGCAACGAGAATTTGAAAAATCGCAATGCGATAGTCAAAATCGCGTTGCGAATCTGGAAATTGATTTGCGATAATGGAGATCGCGTTGCGATTTAGAGATCGCATTGCGATTTTATTGGTCATTTTGGCAAATCGAAAAAAAGTTGGTCAAAATCGTATATTATAAGGAATTTTCGGTCACTGAGGTTATTTTCTCTTATAATTATTATTTACAATAAATTAATTTGAATTATTTATATATATTATCCCTCACGTGACTTCACAGGTACCACTTACATACACATCCCAAACTAATTAAACATCACACACGCATTTTGTAAATATTCGCTTGACTTCACGTGCTTGCATCTGCATGCAACAGATAAACACAACGAAACCCAACTGCTTTAAACGATCCAACAATAGAAGATTGCTATGATGCATTAAAATAATAACATGTATGCATGTATGATAGGGTTAGTGAAAAAGCACAGACTTTTTTTGATAAAGATTTAATAGGGAGGAAATGGAAAAAAGGAAAGCCGTGCCGTGAAATTCAAAGAAAGTTGGGGGGGGGGGGAATAGACTCTCCCACCGTTTGATCACATCAAAAATCCATGGAGATTTGATCCTCCGGCCTTGTTTTGTTTTCCCAAAGCTAACCCCCGCACCCCTTCCCACAAATTAAAATTATTCTATGTGCCCCCCAATTTTGGTCCAAGATGTAACAACTTGCCTGCATGGTCCGACCCCACCCCCCACCATACATGATTAACCCTCTTAATTCCCATCTCTAATATGCGATTTAGCTGTCTCCACCATGATTAGACCCTTTGATCACCAAAATAACAACATTTATCAACCTTGGACGCCGATCAAACTCCTCCGCCCAACAACCATTTTTTGCCCACTACAGGGCTTTGTCGGCAAATCCACTTTCATTTTGTGGCTTGTGACGTAAAACATAATTTGCATGTAAATTAATCAAAACATAGGCTTTGCTTAAGTGCCAAATTGTATTTGATGGAAAACCAAAACTTTGACTTGGTGACAAATCTTGTAACATTAAAAGGAAACATGATCGCAATTATTTTACTCAGTAGATATTGACAACAGATATTAAAAACACATTCGTTTTTAATAATATATTATTATCTTATTCACACATCATCAGTGCTTAAATAGGAAAATTGGATATTGAGACTATTTTTTTTCCTCAGAAAAATTCTCACTATCAGTGGGAGAAAAACAAAACAAATTTTGGAGGAGTGCCTGACGACAAAGAAGCGATAAAATTTTAAGCAAATAATCCCTCCTTTTCCCTATGCTCTTACCCTCTATGTTCTATTGATTTTGTACAATGGAATATTTTTCTTTTAATGCCGCGTAGGGAAAAGACAGTGTAATCAAAGCAAGAAGAATCTAATAAAGAGCTAGTTGGATATTGACTTTTAACATATCATTTGGACTATTGATTAAACTATCAGGTTAAGGGTTTAGCAAATTATTATTATTATTATTATTATTTTGCTTTATGAACCAAATTGGCATTCTTGATTTCAGTGGCAAGCTGTTGGGGCTATACAACACACGGTGCAAAAGAATAAATACTCTTAATATTAAGGTGGACAACAACAAACAACAACAAAACCCAATTCCCATATGTATGGGGTAAGGGGGAGGTAGGGTAGTAGGCTACCCCCAACGCCAGGTTGAGAGTAGCTTCCGTGGAAGACCTCCAGCAGTCAGAAAATTAAAAATTTAGATAAAATGCAATGCATGTATAAATAAATACATAAATACATAGCGAAACAGTATTCATATGCAGTCATTAAAATCATATGTGCGTCTGTAACGGGAATTAATCCCTGCATAATAATCCCTGCGAAAGAATCTCTGCATATAGACAGAAACATAAGATCCGACTAAATTTAAAAGAGGAAACATGAAGAGAATGATACACAAAAGTCAACGTTAGCAAGCCCAGTTCTAATCCTTCATAAATACCAATAACAGAAACGTATAAAAAGTATAAGTCATGGGAAATACTACAAAGACATTAAAAGAAGACAGAGATGATACACCCTATAGATGTGACCCACACTACTCGACTACCCTAGTCTTTAGCCTCCATATTTTCCTATCAGAGGTCATGTCTTCGGTAAGGGCTAAATCCCTCAAATCAGATCTTAAGCAGTCTTCCCACTTTCGCCTTGGTCGTCCTTTCCTTCTGGCACCGTCGACTGTAATCGACTCTACCCTCCTTACCGCATCCGACGGTAGTCGCCTAAGGACATGCCCAAACCACCGTAGTCTTCCCTCCCTCAATTTTTCAGAAACAGACACCACCCCCAAGGACATCCTAATAGCAGAGTTTGTCGTCATATCCCTCAGAGTCCTACCACATGTCCATCGAAGCATTCTCATTTCTGCGGCCTCAAGCCTCCTTACGTGATCCTTCTTGGTTGCCCAACATTCTGATCCATACAACAGCGCTGGTCTTATTGCCATTCTATAAAATTTTCCCTTAAGTTTTAGAGGGACCTTCTTGTCACACAGAACTCCAGTAGCGGCCCTCCACTTTAGCCATCCCGCCTTTATACGGTGTGTAACGTCATCATCTACACCCCCATCTTTATGTATCATAGACCCTAGGTACTTGAAACAATCCTTTGAGGGGAGAACGTGTCCTTCTATGCATACTTCTACATCTTCATCGTTTTGGTTCCCATTGAAGTTTGAACATAAATACTCTGTCTTTTCAATATTGATCCTTAAACCTTTTTCTTCCAAAGCAGTCTTCCAGGTAGCCAGTCTGCTATTCAAATCAGATTTTGTTTCAGCAACTAAGACAATGTCGTCAGCGAAAAGCATACACCATGGTACACCGTCTGGTGTCGCACAAATGATGTCGTCCATAATCAAGGCAAAGATGTAAGGGCTAAGAGCCGACCCCTGGTGGAGTCCGATTTCCACCGGGAATGCCTCGGTGTCGCCAACTGTAGTCCTGACGTAAGTAGTAGATCTACAGTACATATCACGAATCGCCCGGATATAAGCAGTTGGGATCCGTCTCGTTTCCAAAGTCTTCCAGATCGTATCGCGGGGAACACTATCATAAGCCTTCTCAAGGTCAATGAACGCCATGTGAAGATCTCTAGACTTTTCCCTATATTTCTCCATAAGCCGTCGAAGTAGATGAATCGCCTCCGTGGTAGACCTGCCTGGCATAAAGCCAAATTGGTTTTCCGAAACCCTAGTAACTTGTCTCAACCTAGCCTCTATCACCCTTTCCCATAGCTTCATGGTATGGCTGAGGAGTTTAATACCTCTGTAGTTACCACAACGTTGGGGATCTCCTTTATTTTTATAGATTGGTATCACCGTAGACTCTCTCCACTCCTCTGGCATCTTGGCAGTCTCTAAAATAATATTAAAGATGTTGGTCAACCACTTAACTCCCTCTTCTCCTAGGGCCAACCACACAGTGATAGGAATTTGATCAGGACCGACAGCTTTGTCCCTTCCCATCTTTCTAAGAGCCATTTTGACTTCCTCAAACCCAATCCTACTTGTAGGGCAGTCATTGGCCGTAGTATGATAGTCGGCTAACCCATCAACGATACTATCTCTACATGGAGAGGCACCGTCATTAAATAAGCCAAATAAGTAACTACCCCAAACCCTCTTAATATCGTGATCTTTCGCTAAAAGAACACCATTGTTGTCCTTAATAAACCTAATGTTACCTAGATCCTTTTTCCTAATCTCCCTAGATTTTGCAAGTCTGAAGATGCCATTTTGTCCTTCCTTGGTGTCTAATCTCTTGTACATTTCCTCGTATGCCTTATCCTTTGCTTTAGCTACCGTTTTCTTGGCTTCCCGCTTTGCCTCCTGGTATCTTTGTTTAGCTCTCGACCTTTCTTCTTCGTCATTGCATTGTAGAAACTCCTTGAAGCAAGTTTGTTTTGTCTTCACCTTTGTTTGGACTTCGTCGTTCCACCACCACGATTCTTTATGTTCCTTGGCCTTCCCCGTCGACAACCCAAGGGTATTTTTGCCAACATCTCTGATGGAATTTGCCATATTTTTCCATAACATATCTGCATGTTTTGAGTTTGAAGTTTCAAAACTTGTATTAGACAAAACCTTACTCCTAAAGTCATCAGTTTTCGCTCCATGTAAGTTCTTCCAGAGGATCCTAGGTTTACCAAGTTTAGCCCTCCTATGAGTGCTCCGCCCGTGGGGTACGCGGTACACCAAAACCAACAATTTGTGTTGTGATGCACATGCCTCTTCAGGGAACACCTTACAGTCAATGCAAGCCCATCGTTCCTGATTTCTAATCAAGATGTAGTCGATTTGGGTACAATGTCCCCCGCTATGAAACGTAATCAAGTTCGCATCTCTCTTATTAAAGAAGGAGTTAGTGATCACCAAATCGTGAGCAGTAGCAAAATCAAGCAACGTACGCCCCCCATCGTTCCTGCTACCATAACCGAAACCCCATGAACACCGTCATACCTGTCGGTTGCACTTCCTATATGGCCATTGAAGTCTCCCCCTATGAAAACTCTTTGGTCCTCCGGAATACTCCTAAGTATATCATCTAACTGATCCCAGAAGCAACGTTTCTCCCCCTCCCCTAGGCCAACGTGTGGGGCGTACACTGAAAGGACATTCACTACTTCCTCTTCTATAATAACCTTAATCATCATGATCCTATCTCGGTATCTGCAAACTTCAACTACATTTTCCTTGAGCCTAGAGGATGCCAAGATACCCACCCCATTTCTAGCGTTATCTACGCCTGAATACCACAACTTGTACCCATTACACTCTCTGGCGCGAGACCCTTTCCACCTAGTCTCCTGAATACATGCAAAATCTATTTTTCTATTATTAAGTACGTCGGTCAGCTCCAGCAGCCTAGCATTTAATGTGCCTACATTCAGCGAGCAAACTCTTAATCTAGTCTCCTTGTCACCACTCTGTCGAGCCCTCCCCCTATACGCCCCATGGGATCTAAAAGAATGACATGACCTCAAGTAATCATCTGTAACAGAAGCTATGAGGAACTATGAAAAAAGAATCCAAATAAGACAGAAGATGCACTAATAAAACGCTAGAGAATTGAGGAGTACTAAAAATCCTAGTTGGTTACTTAATAGGATTTTAAGAAAAAATAATACTATCTTATTTAACTATAGGCCAATATCTAGAAACTATAATTTAAAATGTTCAATAAATATCCGAGCTAAGCAAAAAAGGATTAAAATTGTAACACGAGATATAAGAGTAATGAAATCCTACTCAACTAGTTAAAAAACATCAAACCCAAAGCTGGTAAAAAAAGATCAGTATAAAAACAAGAGAAAAAACAGCAAGAAGCTAAGTCAAAGAAAGCAGATCCAACAACAACAAGATTAAGAAATATTAAGTACAAAAATATGCAAGGGATATGCGAAACAACGACAGAGTTAAAAGGGATATATCAAAATTCGTGGATGCGAAATTAACAATCTTTGTTCAGATAAAAATCTGATAAAAACCGTGCTATAACACAAAATCAAACCTTTACCTATCAAGAAATTAGCATGCAAAATATTATGAAATTAGAAGAAAAAGAGAAAATCCAGAATTTTTGTTCAGAAATTAAACCGCTGACGAAGGCGATCGTTGCTCTACGAGGAAGGTGGTCCGATCGAACTGCAAGGCGGAAGAAATTGAGCCTGGAAAGTTCGTTCGGAAGTGCGAGAAAACTGAGCTGAAAACAAATAATAATACTAAAAATACAGAAAGTTAGATTCAAATAAGCGAAAAATATAATAATAAGCTGTCCCCTGATTCTAAACCGATTACCCAAATTACGATGGAAGTATCAAGAATGATAAAACCCCAGGAAGATCTGGGATCTGAAGATTCTGAAGTTTCGGTACTTAAATCAAACGAGGGATTAAACCAAGCAGAAGAAGAAATTATCCACGGATCTGTTCAAACTGACGTAGTACTGGAAATGGAATTTGGAAATTTCGAACAAGGCTGCAAATGCTTGGTGTATTATACCCAGTTGAAGATAACAAAAGACAAAAACAAAGTTGAAACTCTGTCCACAAACGGGCACTGTTGTAGAGAAACTCAATCGGATGAGGACAGGTTTTACAAATGTTGCTAGCAGGAGAATACAAAAGCGAGATTTTTTAGGAAAAATGGTTTTTTTTAACAGATAACCCTAAAAATTAAATAAAAGGGGAAAAGGGAAGATTCAAAAAGCGGATTAGTAGTTTGGAGATTTTGCAGTTGCAAGTTGAGGCTTCATAAAGGTGCAATTGAAGTTTGACTTAAGCTTGTTAGTTTCTTCTAACAATTAATTATTACAGTTTCATATCACAAAACGACAACAGGAAAGACCATAATAAGAAAAACACGGATTTGGCATGATGATTAAGGTAAAAGAACGAAAAGATTGCAGTCGGCAGCAACTTAATTAAGATAGTTTAACACAAACATCTGCTGCAGCAACCTACACTGAATACAGTATATAAGTTCGGATCCTTTCAAGTTGGCCGACAGTCTATGCCGAGGCAACCGATAGTTAAGACACACTATATGCTAAGCCTAGCTAGTGCATGCAAGAAAAGTGTAACATCTTTTTGTTAAGGCAAAAGTTGTTTGTTTTGAAAAAATGTCGAGATTTGGAGATGCCCGAGGCATAAACACTATGATTAAGGAATACTGTCTTTTCTTTTCTCTTTTTAAATCTCATGTCCAATATGTCTTCCTCTTCTTCACGGTGTTTGAGACAGAACGAGTGGGTTGATGTTCAAACACAGTATATATATCTTCCTATAGGACTTTTTGGTATCGCATCAAATAGAGAAATTCTTTCCAAAAATGAAAAAAAGAAGTTATTATGCCTTGGTTGGTGGCATGGCCTAGAATCCCGCTACTTGTTTGATATTAAGAAAGTACCGTTTTGGAAGATAATTGGGTATTGGAATATATACACATATGGGACCCCTGGTTTTACGAATAAACCGACCCCTGTCTGAAAGAGAGCCAATGGTGGCCTGGGAATGAATTTCAAGTTTCAACAAGATATATCATTGGAAAATTCTCCCCTTCCTTGTCTCAACAAACTACTTGATGTTATTCCCTCAACTAAAAAATCATTTATGTATATATTTGTGTATAAATGCTACCCTTTTGTCGGTTAATTTCAATTGTAATTGATAGCTACATGTCTTCTCTCTGAAGGGTATATCCAAGCTAATTCAATAAATACCTATATATATATATTATGTTCAGTCAAACAATTACTACATTTTGTAGTTGGTTGATTATGTATAAATGCATATATATATATATATATATATAGGTATAGCAACGTGCTGGTAGGACTAAAAATATTTTGGTCAAATTCTATCATTAGTCTCTGAATTATGCGTGAGTTGTGGATTTAGTTCATGTACTTTAATTTGATCAATTTAAATTTATGTACTTTTAAAATTTGAAATTATAATCCTCTCCATATAATACATAAACAATATGATTAAATTATATGAACTTAAACTTTTTAAAGTAAAGATTATGAATTAAATTTACACTTGCGCATAATATGGTGTCTAGTAACATAAGTTGACTTAACATATTTCACGGCTACCAATTGAATCAAAATTAAAATTTTAAAATATAAAAAGAACATGGATTAAAATTGAACGGTTTAGATTATAGGGATCAAATCCACAACTTATGAATAGTTTAGGGACTAATGGAAGAATTTGGCAAAAAGTATTTTGTAAGACAGACTATTTTGTCCTTTTCCTTTAATAGTTACAAGTAATCCCATAATGGGTTGATGAAACAAAAAATGCATGGACCGAGTAGTACCGTTGGTTCAAAACCTAAAAACAATCCGACAGATCATGTGGCTTGAAGATAATTAGAAAACAAAGCCGCTTTGATCATTGAAGAAGGGAATGATTATATTGCGGTTGAAAGGAGAGATTAATGAAATCAGCTAGAGAGTTTTTGCAAGGCTTCTAGAGGGCACATTTACGAATATGGAAGACACCTTGATTCAGTAAAGATAAGGGTCCCTCATCGAAGAATAATTTTCACTTTCTTATTTATCATCTCTCCACACATATATATATATATATTCATCGACATAAATGCTAGCTGTAATAATAACCTGCTGACTTTAGGTACTAAAGGTATGATTATATGTAGGGTTGTCCTGTTATATAGCAGCATTCACCACGTGGCACAATGGGTCGGATGACGACGATGATCTAGTGAAACTCCACAGGTCTATCTCGCTGTTGTATTGAACAGCCGGTAATTGGAGATCATGATGTTGATGATCGGTGCTGGGGTTGCTGTAAGCCATGGAGGTGTCACTGAAGCAGGCCAATTGCCTAGATGTCTCTGTTTGGCCGTTGAGTTGGGAGGCTACGAGCCGGTCTAGCGCAGCCCAGTTTGTGAGCCGTGACTCATTGCCACTCACCTGGTTTGTAATCGAACCTCCATTGTCCATCATCATCATCGGCCGATAACTGTTTCTGCTGCTGGTCGAGTTCGGGCTCTCGAGGCTCGGGAGTTTCATGAATGAGTCCGGGTCTGTCTCGATTGGCTTGATGAATCTCGAACTGTTGTTTGCCATACCATCTTCATTGCAATTCCGTCGCATGTGTTCGAGTATCTGCTCCAAGTCTCCTTCATTACACGAACCGAACATATGGTTCCTGGTGTCTGAACTCAGAGATGAGCTGATGGGATGATCATCCAGGGTTTTGTGATGATTTTTCTTCTTGAAGATACGACATACAACCCATCCTTCTTCTTGTGTTCCCTCTCCCATAGCATTGGAGACCTTGATTTATAAAAAAAAAAATAGTACCAGAGTTAACATTATACTAAATATTTTTCTCCTTATCCTGTCCTGTTACAACGTCAAACACCAAAGATAAAAGTCTTAAAGTTTCGACAGTTATTGTGTCCTGATAGAAAAGCATATACTAGTAATGAAAAAGGTTGACTTAAAGGCTTACTTACCGTTGTTTCAACGATGTTATCGTCTAGTCTGTATTCATGCATGATCCAATTAGATTTTTGGCCATGAGGGGCTCGTCCTTTATAGAAAACCAACGTTTTTCTCATCCCGATTCTACGGAAATTGCTATATATGATCTTGTCTCGTCCTGTCGCCTTCCAGAACCCGGCAGCGGTGGCGCGGTTCGTGCGAGTTCCGGTGGGATACTTTTTGTCTTTGTGGCTAAAAAAGTACCAATCATTCTGAGGAGTGGATCCGATTTTGCAACTCTCTGCATATAAAAGTCAATTATCGATAAAGTAAAATGGGAATGGAAAGTATATAAAAATCAATAATGACACTGCATATGTACCTTGAATATCCCAGGGCTCGAGCTTATTAAGATCAACGTCCCGAATCACATCTAAATCAATTTTCTCATAGGAAACTTTCTTTCTGAGATAGTATTGCAAGAGCTCCTCCTCGGTGGGGTGAAATCGGAATCCGGGTGGGACTTGGGACTGTCCATTTACAGATATGCTCATGTTTTCCGGCAATGAGAGAAGTGAATGATTCCAATTGTGGTGTGGGCAATGGAGTATGTAGAGAAGGGTATATATATATGTATTTGCAGAACACAAAAAGGCCAAATTGACACACAAATTAATAAAAATGAAAAAGGAAAAGGGTTTGGGTTATCGATGGGGACTGGTGGTGCTGACTAAAGGGCCAAAGGAGATGAAGTAGGGTGGGGGTTCTAGTTTGAGCATGCATTGGAGAAGAGGCAGGCTACCTAGATGGAAAGAGAAACTGCATTATTTTGGGATAAAATGTGGAAGTGGGGGATCCAAATTGTGGGTATCAACTATCAAAAGGAGAGGGGTTGTAGGTCCCAATGTGGGGGCATGCCTGCATCCAAACTACGACCTTCGACCTTAAAATCTCCTTAGAAAACCACCTCTTTAACTACCCAACCATTATCATCATCACCTCTTCCCTTTCTTTCTCCTTATCAACCTCTCTTCTCCCTCGAACCAGGTTCAGTTCACACAATCACATATAAACGTAAAATTTTATATTAAAAATACAAAATTATATCATCAATAGAGAATATAAAGAAACTACGTATATTATGTTAAAATTTAAAATTTTCAAAAATTATGATTGTATTTTCCAATACCCCCTTCATTCCATCTTGCACGTAACCAAACTTTTCTAATAAAAAAATAACATAATTCAGATTTGAATAAGTAAAATTTTATTTTCCGGTCATTATTAGCATTTCTTGATTTCACCTTTGGTTCTCCATCTATTTTAGGATTGTTTTATTAACTTTTTGCTTTCACTTATTCCATGCATAACTGTGAAAGGCTGATGATTGTCTCTTGTTATTTTCATTCTACTGAATAGTATTAGATATATTTCCCCCCTATGCTGTGAACTGTACTTTTGAATGATGAAATCAATATATGTGATGAATTATTGGCAACACCTTTTGGACAAAATACACTAAATCACTTGAAATGTTTTGTTTACTACTTCCTCTTTTATTTAACTAAATATTATTACTGGTTAGGAGCTGGAATGAATTTAATTGCATAACGTTTACAATTAACTGTTTAATATTAAACGGTTAATTTTTGTGCATTGTATTTTAATTTTAAAACATATAATATAATGATTTTCTAACGATTATATGCTGTCAAAAAAAACTGAAATTATTAATTTTTTGGGTTTTAGGGTAACCTTATCCCCAACGTCGCAAGCAATGGCACGTAATTGTGTATTTAGTTCAAGGAAGTCTCTAAGGTCACCATTCTAATCATTTTTATGCTCTTAATTCCTTAACTCTAATAATAATCTTTGGTTGATATGACGATGGACCAACCACTTTATAGTTTACTTACTCACCGCCATATTTTACCTTTCATTATTTACTCATCTTTTTATCTTTTATCGTGACACCTAAGTTATAAGTGAACAAATATTTTATAAATATATACATACATATATTTAAATTTAACAACAATATCTCAATTAGTTGAATAATAATACTTTTATATATAAATTAATATTAAAGATGATAACCATCTTTAGATAAATGGTTTGTAATTTTTTGTTTAATAATTATACAATAATATAAAAAATGAAATGTTATTATTATAAAAATATTAATTATTATTTATAATAAATTTTAGGTAAAAATTCATCAAGCCCTGTACTTTCAAGAAAAATCAACTTGACATTTATATATTTTTTCACTCTCCAACTTAAAAAATAGACTCAATGTGACTCTTTGATCAATGTTTTTCGTCGTTGATCGTTATGGTGTTAATGTAACAGTTCACGATGATGATGTTACAAGCCATGATACTTTCGTAACAATCCACGATGGCTAGTGACATTATAAATGACATGATAAAAAGACTAAATTGGTTTTTTAGTTTTGGTTGAGATCCAAATTAATATTTTTCCTAAAATTTCAACGCTTATTTAATTTCAAAAAATAAACATTATTTTAAAATCTAAATATAAAATTATTCAATCATTAAAAAAATTAAATATAAAAAGTATTAAAAATAAATTACTAAAACATGAATATACATATTAAATATTAAAACTATTATATTTTTTAAAAAATTGAATATATATAATAGGTTACAAAATAATTACTTATAAATTATTAAAAAATTTAAAAATATTTCTAAAAAGGTATAGTATACATAATATATACATGTAACATACAAACATATCATGATCACTTATACAAAGTATTCTTACAAGAATGATCGAGACTTACAAAATATAAATTTATCAAGATTTATAATTTTTGGATTAGTCGAAAATTATTCTATCTTTTTATAATTCTCGACTAATTTAAAAGATAATTATATAATTTCGACATAGAAGATAATTAGAAAACATTGTAAGTTTTGATTAATTTAAAATTTATAAGTATCGACTAATTTAATTTATAAGTTTCGATTAATTCAATAAGAATATTTTGTATAAGTGTTGATTATATGTTTATATGTTACAAGCACAAATTATTTATAATATATATTTTTTTCAAATATTTTTATTTTTTCAAATAATTTATAAGTTATTATAACTATGATCTATATTAAAAATTATAATAGTTTTAATATTTTTAATATGTCTATTAAATTGTTTTAGTGATCCAATTTTTATTTTTATAACTTCATTCTCGAACAAAATCAAGAAACCAAATTAGCTCATATATCATGTCATCAACCACCATGGGCTGTCATGTTAGCACTCTGACAGTCAACGACGAAAATCGTTGGTTAAAAGGTAATAATAATTTTTCCCCCTACGATGATGGTCACATTAGATAAAAAAATAATACAATGCCCCTATTGATTTTTTTTAAAATACATAAACCCTTGATATCTTTTTGTCTAAATTTTATATGAGTTAACGGTGCTTTTATATTAAAATAATAAATATTATATGTAAATAGTTGTATTTGTAACGAAAATATAATGTTTAAAGATGTACGGAACCCTTAATTTAATTTAAAAAAAACGAGCCTTTAAATTTATTTACACTCAATTTATAAAAAGAAGTTGAAATTGAAATTATTTGTTAAGAAATATGTTCTCTTTGTATTTTTTTCAATTAAAAAATGTATGCTCTAAATGCATAAAAGAAGCAATGATTAAATAATTTCAGTGCACGTAATCCCCAATTAACTTGACCTATATGTATGAATATTTATCGTGTGGTAGTTGTACCGGGATGAAATTAGAAAATCTTTTGAAATCAAAATTAAATTATAAAATTTAAAAGGATTAAAAAATAATTTTACTATATTATTTTAAAAAAATTATAATGATAAAATCATAATTTTATCATTTTAAGATATTAATATATAATTTTATTTTTAATAATTTATATTTAAAAAACATATATGATTTTATCATTTTAGAGAGGTCAACCTACTTCATCACTTTTAATGGTAATGGTACGTTATCTATCTCCTTAATAGGGACAGACAAAACCCGAATTTCACATTAGTAGTCTAAATAAAATTAAAAAATTTCGAAGAAAGATAGAAATTTTGTATTGAAAAAAAAATAGAATTATGGCAATGAGCATAGCAACAATATAATCAACTGAACCCAGGTTCCAAGGCTCTTAACTGTACATAGGATATGTTGTGAATTATGATGTCGAAACTTAGCATGACATCAATATCTTGACAGCTTGTACACTCACATTGAATTTTGGGTGTTTCTATACTAAAATACAAAACCTATAATATTGGAAATACATATGATATAGCACAAGCATGATTATAGTATTTTCATGAAAAAGAAGAAAAGGGGGTGGAAGTTTGCATGGAAAGCAATGTTGATGAAATTGTGTTTTTTGTGTGTGTGTGTGGTTATGGTTAAGTAAGAGTTGTCATGGTATTAGTCGTAGGGATAATCATTTTCATTGTGAGAATATCAAGACTGCCTCCAAATAACATTGAAAATGTTTTGCTAAGTTTCAGGCTGCTAATCATATATCACACAAAGTGTAATTATTTGTTCCAATGAGAATGGAGCTCACCGGTTCTTATTCCTTTTTGAACGGAGGCCGGTGAAGTCACTATTATTTGACTTCCAAACTTATTTTGAATTCATTCTCGGTTACAACAATTTGATTTTGACAATAAAGGTTTTGATTAAACATTAACCTTTGGGTATGTTACTTTTTACGTCGGATTTGATTAATTTGATAAGAATTAAAAATCTAAGGGTTAAAAGAAGCGTAAAAGCATTTTTAAGGACCAAAATAAAAATAGTTATAAAGTTTAAGGGCAAACATGAATACAAAATAATTGGTTAATTAAAGCAAAATCATAAAATCTTTGTGCGTTTCAATTTGCATGCCACATAACTATCATTTATTACATATACTATTTTGTAATTATCTTAACTTACTCAAAAACTATCATTTCTGGATCAAACCAACTCCCAGACCCAGCAGTTTATGTCTTCAGTCTTCTGATACTGTCTGTAATAACATACAAAATCTTGTACTAATAAAAGACCCATGATTTGTTTGAAGCAACTTTAGTTTCATGGTCTTAGGACTAATAAGATATTGTATCTCTTGTTTTGTGCTGTGATTACTTTATATATGTAGTTTATTACACAAAATGTGTGTCGTAGCTTTTGCGAGAAAAGCCACTGATGTTGGAGCACCTTTTAAGGAATTATTAGTTGAATAGTGAGATTCTGGGTGTTGGTCGATTCCATGGCTTGCTCTCCCCAGTAAAATTCTGCATTTTTTTTAATCTTCAGAACTGTAAAGCATATTCATTGTTTGTGCGAGATGAGAATCCAGAGGATCGGACCCTTTGAATTCCTTTTTAGAGTTTTATATTGAACATGAAATCTCATGCGTTGAAATCGTCGTTAAAGAATATTGTCAAAGCTATGTTTCTGGGGGGGAAAGATTCTCATCCGACCCGACAAGTGCTTGAAACTGAGTAATTGAAGATAGTGGAGAATATTTCCCCATTCAAGGGGACCGGACCAGTGCCTAAAAAAAGAAAAAAGAAGGTGAAATGAGAGAAGATGCCTTCGGGATTGCCGATAAGGACCCTTTTTTAATTCTTTTATTCGAAAACAATAATTCACGAGCATACATAGTTCAAGTGTATAAATTGGAATACAATAATCCAGGTAAGGAGTTTTGGCCTAACTGCTTACACAAAGATGAAAGATTGTTTGTTACTGAAACAATTGTATTGTCGTTATCGATCGTTCCAGTGCATGGCTCCTTTCTGCCCTGGTCGAGGCATTGATCAAGTTAATTCATTTTGTTTCGTCTTTCAGGCTGGTCCACAATATACCTCATACCTTATTTAATTAAGGATGAGGATGTTGCTCTAATATGCTGCCTTTTTCTAAAAGCAATAACATGTAGAATCCACACTGTATCCATTTCATAGTAAAGAGGAGCCATACTCAGCCATTTTATAACATTTTTTATTTTAACTATTTGTTTTAAAAATTCGTTAGTGTAGGCTCCAAAGCACATTAAAATGAGGCTCTCATTGCTAACCTTCCGTCCTGTTATCAGACAGCTACATCCAACAGCATGAATATTAAATGTAACGATTCATATCAATACCATAATCATATATCCCATAAATTGAACACCAAATGAGAAATTAATGTTTTGTTTTTAACATGGGCTTTTGAAAAAGGAATTAAAAGCTGCAACTCCTTTTGTGTCTTCTTTTGAATTATAGAGGGCAAAGGTTGCTTTCCAAAATCGAAAAGAAGAGTTTATTTCATCTTCAACAAAGTAGAAGCAAGCTGGAGATTCGCAAAGCTTTTGAATCTGTGTCCCGATTGATTCTTGTGGATGGGGTCGAGACCCACGACTCACTCCTTTCTTTCTTTACACTTCCTACGACGTCATCTCATTATACCTACTAAAACTTTAGATATATTTGGCAAAATAACACATTCAATTTTCATGTCTTTTAGTGGCAAAATTAAGTTTATTCAAATTAATATCTAAACTGATTCTTTTGGGTTCAAATTAGTATTTATATTTTTAACCAATTTAAAAAAATAAAATTCAAAAATTAATTTAAACCCCAAAAAAAAAGATTAATCTTGAAATTAAATCCAAGTAACCAATATATATTACAAAAGTAACTTCTCCACCATTCATACGCTATATTACTCGTAAACAAATTTGGGGCCAGAATAAAATATAAAAAAATAGTCATTAGCAATGATCAAATAAAACTATTGGTTGAAGAATTTGTTTAGGGCCACAAGTTTACCATTAAGCCGAAGGTTTCATCGACTTGAATTTTTTTATAATTAAGTAATGAATTTATAAACATGTGCCGATTATTAGATTTTATACTTAATCGATATATAAAGTTTTTTTTGCAGATAAGAAATCGGTCGGACTAAATAACGTGTTAGGTCTCTTGAGTTGGTAAATAATATTTAAAGCTTAAATTATGATGTTGTAAATAAAATAAATTTAAATTTTAAAATTGTTCTCATACTATCTTCGTAAATTATTTTATCTAAATCAATTAATTAATAAATTAAATTTTAATAATTATAAAATATATATATATTGTAGAGAAAATAACCTCAGTGACCAAAAATGTCTTATAATATACGATTTTAACCAACTTTTTTTAGATTTGCCAAAATGACCAACTAAATCGCAATGCGATCGATAATTCGCAACGCGATCTCCGGTATCGCAAATCAATTTCCAGATTCGCAACGCGAACTTCGACTATCGCAACGTGAACTTCGACTATCGCATTGCGATTTACATATTCGCATTGCGATAGTCCAAGTTCGCGTTGCGATAGTCGAAGTTCGCGTTGCGATTTTCCAAATTCGCGTTGCGATTTACTCCAAATTTGTTGCGATAGTCCAAGTTCGCGTTGCGATTTATTACAAATTCATTGCGATAGTCCAAGTTCGTCGCGATAGTCGAAGTTTGCGTTGCGATTTATTCCAAATTCGTTGCGATAGTCCAAAATCGCAACGACTGGTGGTATTGCATTTGTTTCTTAAGAATTTTCTCTAAAAGATAGTATTCGCGCGGACGTGTCGAAGACACGTATGACCACGACCACGACCACGAGACGAGACAGCGGCGGCGGCGGCGCGCGAGAGTCCCCCTTGTTCTCTATCACTCAACAAGGAAGTGGGAAAGCCAAGCCTTAAATACCATTCCCAATAGTGTTTCCAATACTATGTGGGATTGAGCATTACCAACACTTGTTTCCAATACTATGTGATTATTTAGGAAACAATTAACAATCATGCACCTTAAAACAACTGAATCAGCAACCGATTGCATTAGTATTATACGATTAAATATGTCATAATTAAAAGTCAATCTATAATCAATCGCGATTATTGCAATTTTAAGCAAAACATTCAAAAAAAATTGCATCACTCGCGAGAATAAAAAAATTTGTTATAGTGCAATTACAATCAATTGAAAATAAATTAGAATTGCATGAAAACTAAACGAACCACAAATACTTTTCATACAAATACTAAAGTCATTAACTATAATTCACAAATAATATCACTATTTAAGGCTCAATCCCACATAGTATTGGGAACAAGTGTTGGTAATGCTCAATCCCACATAGTATTGGAAACACTATTGGGAATGGTATTTAAGGCTTGGCTTTCCCACTTTCTTGTTCAGTGATAGAGAACAAGAGGGTCTCTCGCGCGCCGTCGCCGCCTCCGTCCGTCTCGTCTCGTCTCGGGTCATGGTCGTGGTCGTGGTAATACGTGTCTTCGACACGTCCGCGCGAATACTATTCTTTTAGAGAAAATTCTTAAGAAACAAATGCAATACCACCAGTCGTTGCGATTTTGGACTATCGCAACGCGAACTTCGACTATCGCAACGAATTTGGAATAAATCGCAACGCGAACTTGGACTATCGCAACGAATTTGGAAAATCGCATTGCGATAGTCGAAGTTCGCGTTGCGATAGTCGATGTTCGCGTTGCGAATCTGGAAACTGATTTGCGATACCGGAGATCGCGTTGCGAATTATCGATTGCATTGCGATTTAGTTGGTCATTTCGGCAAATCCAAAAAAAGTTGGTTAAAATCGTATATTATAAGGCATTTTTTTTACTGAGGTTATTTTCTCTATATTGTAACCCCCTAGACTCGGCCTATGCATTTCGACTAAGTCTAGTGGATCACATTCATGATTCTTAAAGATATTTTTTCCGAAACCGTTATTCTATCAACGAAAAATCATATTTATAAATGAAATTTATGAAATTATAATAAATTATACTATAAAAAAAACCAACTCATAATTATGAGAAAAATAACAATTTAATTAAAACATGTCTTTAAAAATCCAAATTACAATAAACCAATATAAATTAGCAAAAGGAGTACTCATTATAAACTCCAATACTTTTAAAATAAGGCCCATGTTACCATAATAGAGTCAACTTAAAAGATAAAACATTACAATACGATATACTTCAAGATATATGTTGATCCTCCAAGTGCTTGATCTGAGTATCTAACCAACAGTATCTGAAAGGGGAAAATATTTTCGAAAAGTGAGCTAGGCTCAGTGTGTCCCAATAGTACAATAAAATCATAGTAGGTACAGTAATTGAGTAATAGTTCAGAAATTCATCATCAAACCATAATGAAGTTTAACTTTTGAAACTCGTAATTTAAAACCCTTCTCATGTACACCATCCGCAATTCCCCATAACTACGTCCATAGGGCTTACCTTAAGCACACAGCAGAAAGGAAGCCAACCTAAAAATAGGCTTTGAGGCTTGTATCCTTAAGTCCGTAAGTCCGTAGGGCTTACCCCTAAGCACACAGTAAAGGGGGCGAACCTAATGAAGCATCTTGAGGCTCGTGGGCCTACCCAAGAGTCACATTAGGTCCATAAGGTTTACCAGCGTGATCAAAGTTGTACCTCCGTAATGCAATCCAACCCAAAATCAGAATTTCAAAATTACTATTTATGCAGTAAGCATAATTTCCATAATTTCATAATCAATATTATCATATACCAATGAAAACAATCATATATCAGTCATATTCCATAAACCATCACCAGTAAATAGGTGGATTAATAAAACATTAAACCATAGCTTTCAATGTACCATATTTCAAAACATATAAAACAATCAAGTAGTACACAGGGAACACACCTCGACAATAGGTTCAAATAGTAAATCTAGTGATTGCTGGCCTCGCCACGCTCTGCTACTGTTTTCGAACCTAATCCATAATAACACTATATTACTAATGGGTAACAAAATTAATTTCTGAAATCATAAAATTTACGGGTCTTACGGGTGAATACTGGCACACGCGGCTTAACTAATCTAGAGGAGCTGGGTCGAGCTGTCGAACGGTCAGGAGAATCTCTTGTACCTTCAAACATTAATAATTTATCAGACTTTTGAGTCTGAATTTGATCAAACGGAGTGCGGAATCGGAATCAGGGCATCGAACAACATAAAGTATGACTTTTCAAAAATTCAAATTCTTGGTCAAAATCAAATTTAACGGGTTTGACTGATGATTTAGAGGCCTTCTGGTTCGAATTTGAAAAAGGGACTTCGGAAACCGATTCGGCACGTTCAAAAATGTCAGAATAGGTATACTCGAACAAAATCAAAGGTCGTTTAATGGCCGTTTAAAGCCAGTCAAAGTTATGGTCAAAGGGGTTCAATAGTCCACATTCGAAAATTACAAAAATATCACCTTTATTAAAAATAATTACCAAAATATCACCATTTTACAAATAATTCCCAAAATATCATCATTTTAAAAATAATTACCAGAATGTCATTGTTTTTAAAAAAAATCCAAAATGTCATTTTTTTCAAAATAATTCCCAAAATGTCACTTTTTTCAAAATAATTCCCAAAATATCACTGGGTCGGGTCGGGTCAGGTCAGACCGGTCAATTCGGTTCATACCAGTCAACCCGATTCAGACCGGTTTGGACCGGTCAAGCCGGTTACAACATCACCCAACCGTTCGCATCCTGCAAAAATTTCCAAAAATTATTTTAAGCGATTTTGAGTCACTTACCAACCTTGGTTCAAATTTTTGAATGGTGGAGAGCTCGATTTCAACTCGGTCGAATCTTTGACCACTCCACCTCCCTCACGCGCCGCCGCCTACGGAGACAGGAAGGACACCGTCGGACTCGGAACGACACAAGGAACATGATGGTGCGGGAGGTGTCGAAAACCGATCAACGATCGGAGATGAATTTAAGATTTTCTCGGCGGTGGTGCTAAAAAAACGTCGAGACTTTGACTCGAAATTCACGTCGTTTGGCAGTGTTTCGCTATAATTGGTTTACTGGGTTTTGATCACGGGTCGAAGATGAACACGACAGTGGTTTTAATTTTACGATTGGAGCTTGGACGGCGTCGGAATCGGACTTGAAATGAAGGGTACGAGAGAGTAAAGCTTTGCAATTGTTTCTAGTATGAAACCAGAAAAACATATTTCATATATTTAAGTTTGAAAGCTGCCGACACTCCTTGGCTAAATTCAGGGATTGGTCCCTGAATTTCTTTTACTTTTAAAATGGCCTACAAGTTTTCATAAATTTTAATTTAGTCACCAAATTACACCGATTTAAACATTTTTTTTCTTCAAATTTTCCGGGTTGTTACAATTCTCCCCCTCTATAAGAAATTTCATCCTCGAAATTTACCTTATGAGAATAGTTGAGGAAACTGAGCCTCCATTGACTCCAATGTCTCCCAAGTAGCTTCAGAGGGGCCTCGGTTACTCCATTGAACTTTTACCATTAGAATACGCCTATTCCGAAGAACTCTCTCATCTCTTTTAAGATCTGAACGGGCTCCTCCTCATATGAAAAATTAGGTCTCAACTCTACCTCTTCAACCTGAATGATGTGATCGAGATCTGGACAGTATCACCTCAACATTGATACATGAAAGACATCATGAATACGATTGAGATCAGAAGGCTACTCAAGCTGATATGCAACAGGTCCTATCCTCTTCAAAATGCGAAATGGTCCAATAAATCTTGGGCTCAATTTACCCTTACGCCCGAATCTCAATATTTTCTTCCAGGGTGATACTTTTAAAAAGACCTGATCTCCAACTTCAAACTGAATATCTTTCCTCCTTTGATCTGCATAAGACTTCTGTCTATCAAATGCCTCTTTCAGACGGTCACGAATCAATCTAATTGTGTCTTCCGTCTCGCGTATTAACTCAGGCGCCAAAGTCTTCATGTCACGCAACTCAGTCCAACATATCGGAGTGCGACATTTACGCCCATAGAGTGCTTCGTAGGGTGCCATACGAATGCTGGTTTGATAACTGTTATTGTAAGCAAATTCAGCCAATGACAAAAAGTTCTCCCAGCTACCATGAAAATCAATTACGCAACCCCACAACATATCCTCCAGAATCTGAATCACTCTCTCAGATTGACCATCAGTTTATGGATGAAAGGATGTACTATAATCCAATCTTGTTCCCAAAGCTGTATGTAGCGCCTTCCAAAATCTCGAAGTAAATCTCGGATCTCAATCAGAAATAATAGACAATGGAACACCATGCAATCTGACAATCTCCGAAATATACAATCTCGCCAGCTTGTCCAAAGTATAATTTACTCGCACAGGAATGAAGTGAGCTGACTTTGTAAGTCTGTAAACAATCACCCAAATTGAATCCTTTTTCGAAGGAGTCATAGGTAATCCGGTAACAAAATCCATAGTAATACGCTCCCATTTCCATTCAGGAATCTTGATAGGCTGTAACAAACCTGATGGATGTTGATGTTCTGCTTTAACTTGCTGACAAGTCAAACACCTAGCTAAAAAATCCGAGATGTCCTTCTTCATGCCGACCCAATGATACCTCTCTCTCAAATTCCTGTACATCTTATCTCCACTGGGGTGCATAGCATATGGACTAATGTAAGCCTCATTAAGAATAATCTACCTCAAATCAGAATCATCAAGCACACAATATCGACCTTTAAAGCATAAAACTTCATCCTGATCAAGGGCGTAATCTGAGCTTGTCCCCTGCTCTATTTGCTCAAAGATGGATAACAATGAGCTATAAAGGGGCTGATTAACTTTAATTTCGTCAACCAGAGTCGGCTTAACTTGTAATTCTGCTAACAAAGTGCCATCATCATATAAATTCATCATGGCCATTAAAGACCTCAACTCTGATACCGCATTCAAAGCATCCGCCACAATGTTAGCTTTATCAGGGTGATAATCAATCACACAATCATAATCCTTTAGAAGCTCTAGCCAGCGCCGTTGTCTGAAATTAAGCTCCTTCTCGGTCAGAAGATACTTTAAGCTCTTATGATCAGTGAAAATGTAACACTTCTCTTCATAAAGATAGTATCTCCAAATCTTCAAGGCAAAAATCATTGATGCTAACTCCAAATCATGAGTAGGATAATTATACTCATACGATCACAGTTGACGTGACGCATAAGCCACTACCTTAGCCTCATGCATTAGAACACAACCAAGTCATGAATGTGAAACATCACTATACACTGTAAAATCCTTCCCGGACTCTGGTTGAATCAACACTGGTGCTTGAGTCAAAATCGCCTTTAATTTTTCAAAGCTCTCCTGTTGTGCCTCACCCCAATCAAACGGCACGTTCTTCCTTAACAGCTTTGCAAAGGAGCAGCAATGATCGAGAAACCCTCGACAAAACGTCAATAATATCCAGCCAAACCCAAGAAACTACGGATCTCAGAGACGTTCTTAGGTTGTTTCCAATGCACAATAGCCTCGATCTTGCTTGGATCGACCTGAATACCTCGAGCAGAAATAATATGCCCAAAAAACGACACTTCTTGAAGCCTGCCCCAAAAATGACACTTCTTGAAGCCAAAGCTCACACTTGCTTAGTTTGGCATATAGTTAATGCTCTCTCAAGGTTCGCAGAACAATCTTCAAATGCTCATCATGCTCTGTTTTCGTCCGAGAATAAACCAGAATATCATCAGCAAAGACAACCACAAATTGATCCAAATATGGTCAGAACACACGATTCATCAAATCCATGAAAACTGCGGGAGCGTTCGTCAAACCAAAAGGCATTACTAAGAATTCATAATGACCATATCTAGTGCGAATGGTCGTTTTTGCAACATCAGACCCCTTAACTTTCAATTGGTAATACCCTAAACGAAGATCAATCTTAGAGAATACAATAGCTCCTCGCAACTGATCAAATAAGTCGTCAATCCTGGGTAATGGGTACTTATTCTTGACCGTCATCTTGTTCAACTTTCGATAGTCAATACATAGCCTTAGCGACCCATCCTTCTTTTTCACAAACAAAACTGGAGCTCCCCAGGGTGAGGTACTATGCCGAATAAATCCTCGATCGAATAATTCTTGCAATTGGACCTTCAACTCCTTAAGTTCCTTTGGAGCTATGCGATAAGGTGCCATAAAAATAGGTGAAGATCCCGGATAAGTCTCAATCTCGAACTCTACCTCTCTATCAGTAGGTAACCCAGGCAACTCCTCCAGAAAAACATCAGGAAACTCGCTAACTATACGAATCTCCTCGATCGTGGACAAGGAACCTTTAGTGTTCAAAATATAGGCAATGAAAGTCTCATATCCCTTCCTGATCATACAATCAATTTCCATAGCTGAAACAATATTGAAGAGATAGCCACGCCGTTCTCCAATTAACACAACAGTCCGACCATCTGAAGTCTTTAGAGTAGCTCGCTTGTATTCGCAATCCAGATTAACCTTGTGTTTATTTAACCAATCCATCCCAAGAATTAGATCAAACTCCTCTAAATGAAGCTCCATAAGATCAGCGAGAAAAATTTCTCCCTGAACCTCCAGAGGACAACGCCGAAATACTTTATTCACTAATATTGCCTGTCCTACTGGACTCGTAACCGTAATAGTATTATCAGTGTTCTCAATCGGAATCTGAAGGTTTCGAGATACTGAACTCGATACATATGAGTGGGTGGAGCTATTGTCCAGTAACGCAAAGTATGGAATAGAATATATATAGTAAATGTACCTGCAATAACCTCAGGCTCATCTCTGTCATCCCGACATCTAGTGGCATAAACCAACACTGGCTGTCTAGCCTCAGATACTATTGGCTCTCTATTCAGCTGAGGTCGGGCTCTACTATCTGTTCTGGATGCTGATCCGGAAGGTCTTCCCTGACTACAACCTCTGGCTGGAGTCTGAACTGATGCCTGGAAACGCGCAGGAGTCTGGTTAGTTGTCCTCTCAGATGAAACTAACTGTGGGCAATCCCTCCGGAAATGACCACTGGATCCACACTGGTAACAAAGTTCCATCTTCTTACGACATTCTCCTCTATGTCGAATACCACAATACTCACATAGGGGCCCATAATAAAATGACGAGGAACCACCTCGATTGACAATTGAAGGTGAAGATACTGTAGGCCTAGAATTGGTATTGTTTCTCAAAGGACCTGAAGTACGAGTCTTCTTTCCAGGACGTGCAGAGAACTCATTCGGACCATAAAATTTCCCAGACTGCTATCGATCAACATGATATCTTGCTGGAGCTAAGGTCTCTACCTCCTCAGCATCCTTCGTTCTGCCCACCAGCACATCAAAAATCTCATCTTGATGGGTAACAATCTGCCTACGTAGCTCATATCTGAGTCCGAGAGCAAATTTACGGCATCGATCTCTCTCAGTAGGTACCATACTGAATCCATACTTTAGCAACTTCAAGAACTCGATCTCATACTCAGAAATGGTCATGTCTCCCTGAACCAAGTCCTGGAACTACTGTCGTCTCTGAGCTAAGTAACGCTCTCCCAGAAAACGGCTCCTAAAGCATTCTTTAAAGAAATCCCAAGTCAAACGATCAGCCGAAACACTACTGACTACTGACTCCCACCAGGTGTGTGCATTGCCATCTAACATCGCCACTGCACCTAGATATCTCTTAGTTGGATCCAATCCTAACTGATTCATGCGTCTTTCTGTATCATGGAGCCAATCTCCCGCTTCAGTAGAAGGTCCACCAATCTGTCCTCCAAAAGTTCTGACTCTATTGGCAATCAGAGTCTGAGAAATAGGCACCTCGGATCCAACACCAGCAGCTATGACCGCTCCCTGAATCAACTGTAGAAATTGTCTACCAAAATTCTCATCAGGTGCAACTCTGGTAAAATCAGGCTCAATATCAGTCGCTCCTATGATCGGTGTAGTCATGCCAATATCAGCGGAAGGAGGCAAATTCGTCGGGGTCGCAGGAGCAGGATCACCTGTCGGAGGTGGGGGATCTACTCGAATCTCATCGATTGGGTCTATAAATCTAGCCATTCGACCTCGTCCACGGCTAGTTCGACGTCCACGTCTAGCACTCATTTTGGTAGATCTCTAGTTTACTACAGAAGATAAAACTTAGGGTTAGATAAGCACTTGGAGTATCTAACACAATTAAAACCGTAAAAACTTTGAGACATGGCCTTAGCAACTTATTTTGTAAAATATTTCAAAACCGTATTTTTAATTTGGACGCATACACAGTCCGATGTTTAAAAACCAAAAGCTCTGATACCAATTAAATGTAACCCCTTAGACCAGACCTATGCGTTTCGACTAAGTCTAGTGGATCACATTCATGATTCTTAAAGATATTTTTCCGAAACCGTTATTCTATCAACGAAAAATCATATTTATAAATGACATTTATGAAATTATAATAAATTATACTATAAAAAAATCAACTCATAATTATGAGAAAAATAACAATTTAATTAAAACATGTCTTTAAAAATCCAAATTACAATAAACCAATATAAATTAGCAAAAGAAATACTCATTATAAACTCCAATACTTTTAAAATAAGGCTCATATTACCATAATAGAGTCAACTTAAAAGATAAAATATTACAATACGATATACTTCAAGATATATGTTGATCCTCCAAGTGCTTGATCCGAGTATCTAACCAACAGTATCTGAAAGGGGAAAATATTTTCGAAAAGTGAGCTAGGCTCAGTGTATCCCAATAGTACAATAAAATCATAGTAGGTACAGTAATTGAGTAATAGTTCAGAAATTCATCATCAAACCATAATGAAGTTTAACTTTTGAAACTCGTAATTTAAAACACTACTCCTGTACATCATCCGCAATTCCCCAAAACTGCGTCCATAGGGCTTACCTTAAGCACACACCAGAAAGGAAGCCAACCTAAAGATAGGCTTTGAGGCCTGTATCCTTAAGTCTGTAAGTCCGTAGGGCTTACCCTAAGCACACAGCAAAGGGGGCCAACCTAATGAAGCATCTTGAGGCTCGTGGGCCTACCCAAGAGTCACATTAGGTCCATAAGGTTTACCAGTGTGATCAAAGCTGTACCTCCGTAATGCAATCCAACCCAAAATCAGTATTTCAAAAATACTATTTATGCATTAAGCATAATTTCCATAATTTCATAATCAATATTATCATATATCAATGAAAACCAATCATATATCAGTCATATTCCATAAACCATCACCAGCAAATAGGTGGATTAATAAAACATTAAACCATAGCTTTCAATGTACCTTATTTCAAAACATATAAAACAATCAAGTAGTACACATGGAACACACCTCAACAATAGGTTTAAATAGTAGATCTAGTGATTGCTGGCCTCGCCACGCTCTGCTACTGTTTTCAAACATAATCCATAATAACACTATATTACTAATGGGTAACAAAATTAATTTATGAAATCATAAAATTTACGGGTCTTACGGGTGAATACTGGCACACGCGGCTTAATTGATCTAGAGGAGTTGGGTCGAGTTGTCGAATGGTCAGGTGAGACTCTTGTACCTTCAAACATTAATAATTTATCAGTCTCAAGTCTTACTCAACCATTCAAAGCTTAAACTCTTTAGTACATAAGCATTTTTCGGATTTGACTATCAATTTGAAAGATTTCGAGTCTGAATTTGATCAAACGGAGTGCGGAATCAGAATCAGGGTGTCGAACAACATATAGTATGACTTTTCGAAAATTCAAATTCTTGGTCAAAATCAAAGTCAACGGGTTTGACTGATGATTTTTGAGGCCTTAGGGTTCGAATTTGAAAAATCAGACTTTGGAAACGGATTTGGCACGACCAAAAATGTCAGAATAGATATACTCGAACAAAATCAAAGGTCGTTTAAAGGCCGGTCAAAGTTATGGTAAGAGGGGTTCAATATTCCACATTCGAAAATTACAAAAATATCACCTTTATTAAAAATAATTATCAAAATATCACCATTTTACAAATAATTCCCAAAATGTCATCATTTTAAAAATAATTACCAGAATGTCACTGGGTTTAAAAAATTTCCAAAATATCACCTTTTTCAAAATAATTCCCAAAATGTTACATTTTTAAAATAATTCCCAAAATATCACCTTTTTCAAAATAATTCCAAAATGTCACTGGGTCGGGTCGGATCGGTCAACGGGTCAGGTCAGGTCAGACCAGTCAAATCGGTTTGGACCGGTCAAGCCGGTCACAACATCACCCAACCGTTCGCATCCTTCCACACGCGCAAGGGCGGCGCGTTGGGGCGCGTGAGACCTCCTCCGGTCTCCAAAAATTCCTGCAAAAATTTCTAAAATTATTTTAAGCGATTTTGTGTCACTTACCAACATCGGTTCAAATTTTTGAACAATGGAGAGCTCGATTTCAACTCGGCTGAATCTTTGACCGCTCCACCTGCCGCCTACGGAGACAGGAAGGACACTGTCGGACTCGAAACGACACAAGGAACACGATGGTGCGGGAGGTGTCAAAAACCGATTAACGATCGGAGATGAATTTAAGATTTTCTCGGCAGTGGTGCTAAAAAAACGTCGGGACTTTGACTCGAAATTCACGTCGTTTGGCAGCGTTTTGCTATAATTAGTTTACTGGGTTTTTGATCACGGGTCGAAGATGAACACGACGGTGGTTTTAATTTTACGATTGAAGCTCGGATGGCGTCAGAATCAGACTTGAAAGAAGGGGTGTGAGAGAGTAAAGATTTGCAATTGTTTCTGGTATGAAACCAGAAAAACACATTTCACATTGAAAGCTGCCGCCACTTCTTGGCTAAATTTAGGGATTGGTCTTTGAATTTCTTTTACTTTTAAAATGACTTATAAGTTTTCATAAATTGTAATTTAGTCACCAAATTATACCGATTTAAACATTTTTTTTCTTCAAATTTTCCGGGTTGTTACATATACATTTTTTATTGAGTGGCTTGACGAAAGTAAATATCCTGATTATTTGTTTTTATTATAACACAGAAAGAAACTAATTAAAACTCATGTAGTCCTTCTGCAGCAACATCGCAGTCTCCTCAGGTGGAGCAGCGAAAAGCGTGGAACTGATGGGAGTGTCTCATCCCAGAACGACTAGTCTATCAGCAATAGAATTATGTTCTCTGTTAGTATGTGCAACTCTAACAGCCCATTACGGGAACGAAGCTCCTGAATAGCAGAAACTAACTCTTGTCCGACTAAAGCATCAGAATTGTCATTGAAAATCCGAATAATCTCACTATTATCCGTTTCTATATTCACCTATCTGAAACCCAACCTCTGGACATGTAACAGGATATCATGAAACGCCCAAAGCTCAGCTAAGCTATTATGACTGAGCACCTTCCCAAGCTCCTAGTAAATCCGAAAATTCATTCTCCCTCGTGATTCCTAAGAACACTTTAGTAGCAGTCACCTAACTATTTTTCTTAAATATTTGAATGGGTTTCACGCTGACTCTCTTAACTCTAGATATGGGCCCAATAACCATTGGAATAGGTCAAGGCTCCCAATCGCATGCGCATTAAATAGTCATTTTTGCTATTGGGGCTTTGATTGGACCAAATGCCAGCTGAGCGTTTAACTAATTAGCCTAGATCCTGTCCTAATAAGACACCTCCAAGATCTCTCAGTTTGGAACATACAGATCTCGCTACATTAAATATATAATTCTGAAAAAGTTGTCTTTTGATTGTTAATATATTATTATGAGTGAATCAATAACTTTTTTCGGGAGGGGGGGGGGAAATCATGTATATATAAAGTTATTGTGCGATATATTAATAAAAAAACATAATTTTACAGATGATATTAATTTGATTATAAATATTATATTTATTCTTTAAAATTTTTAAAAATACTTACAATAATCTTAAGAATGTATATGAAAAATTCTTTTTACTGACAATATTACAATAGTAATCCACTTGTATATATATATATATACACATTCAACAATAACACAGTCTCCATAAAAACTGCCTGATCATAATATTTTTTTCCATTTGTTTTGTTCATTATCCGAATATTCATTTCTCTCAGCCAAAAATGATTGATTTTTAGAACCTAAGATAGAGGCTAAGAAGCTATAAACGAGTAAATAACCGAAAGTAAAAGAAAGCCTTCTTTTTTGAAAAAGAACAGACTCAGATACCATTTGGCTAAGCAAGTTGCATGAGCAGTAATTTTGTCGTTCACTAAGACTAAAACAAGCAGGAGAGAAGTTATGTGATAATATAAAAGAGTGGAAAAGCTAAAGGCGACAAGTCAATTATGTTTTGTGCCGGTGGTTAAGAAGGTAACTTTTTGGGATGCTTCATCTCAAATCTTCATTTGATTTCATCATTATGTAATTCTACTATTAAAAGTGAAGATTAAACCCTCCTCTAAAATAGTTGGAGAAGAATCAGTGCAAATGAATTATAATCACACACATTACTACACCTAAAACATCAATTACAAATTTACAAATGCAGATATTGAGTTCATCTCTTTCTAAAATAATAATGAAGGTCATCACAGAGAAACATATCAGCATGTTTTCATTTTTACCATATACCTTTCAAACTACTAGAAACGCTCAACTGATCAGAATTAGCCACCGACGACGACTCCGTTCCCACACTTAGCCACCGTCCTCACGCTCTCAATCAAAGCCTCCGTTCTCGACTCCTGCGCCAAGATTTCCGCCAACTGATCCGGACTTATCACCAGCTTCACCTTCCATACACCGCTGCTGTTATACCTAGGTAACACCTCCGCCGTCTCCGCCCTCTTCAACACCCTCTGCTGATCGAAGGACATCCGATAGGGTGTATTCATGGACGAAGACGTTGGCGTAATATCGTTCCGTTTGGTGAAGCTGGTGTTGATAGGGAGGAGATAGTAGAGGTGGCCGGCATGGAGCTCCTCGTTGTGAAGGAGAGGCTGAGAGAGAAAAGCGGGTGTTGGGTAGATGGCGTGGCCGGGGAACTCGTTGGTAATGCACTCGGCGGTGATGGGTGCGAATAGCTCCATGATGCCACCACTGGATGTAACCACTCTCACCATGTCTTCGACTTGTGGGAATCCTTTGAAAACACAATTACCCATGCCTGGTCTTCGAGGATGTTATCTCGTTCGCGCTGTTGCTGTTATTTATGGGATTGAATGTTAAAACTTTGGGGTGAAATATTAGAGGGATGAATTGGGGTGAGGGAATGGATTTTCTTGAGGGTTTCGTTTGGTGCCGACACAAGTATCCTTTCCTTTGCCATCCCAAATCTAAAATCCCGTCGCCTTTATAGTGGAATGGCCCCCACTTAGCTTGTATGGTTAGACAAAAGATGCACCGTTGATCTAGGAAAATTAAATACCAAAATGTCTCAACGTTAAACGAAACTAAATATGTTATTTATGCAACCATTACACATATCTATCTTCTAATCGATTTTTAAAAACTTTCAACAAATTGACAATCTTGATTGGTAAAATTATTTATTTCTTTTCCTTCATATTATTTTAATTATGGGTTCAAGACTTAACATGACGATTTTTATATCTTTTCGGTCGAAATTTTTAGGTTTAAATTTGGAATTTGTCAAAATAAATCCAAACTCTCCTATTAAAATATAATCACACAGTTAATTCAAATTGATATTATATTATTGATCAGGTTTAACTCAATTGATATTATTATTGATATATTATATAAAAGAATGTGTGAACAAACATGTTTAAGTGTTTAATATCTATCGATTAATAAACGAGGAAACTTTTAAATAATAAAAATTTATAAAAATTATCATTTAATTATTCTATGTACTGTACTCTAATTTTAACTTTATTTTATGTATTTTTTCAATTATCCCATGCATTATTATTATAACTTATGCTTGATTATTATGTTATCTTAAATGATATAAACTATGTTAATCAAACAAATATATAGGATTATAATTCTTAAAATAATTGAATTGATATGTTTAAGTTTAGGGTGTAGAAAATTATCCAATAATTGAATTTTGAATATAATTATTTAAAGTTTAATAGATTTAACATGTGTGAGTAAATATAGCGATAAATTAATATTATAAAATTGAATGTAAAATATTAATTTTAAATTTTTAAGAGAGAATGAAAAATAAAATAATTATACATATAATTGATCATTTAACTATACTGCTATTATACTATATATAAAAATATAATTATTAAAAAGTAATTACTAGCTAATTTATGTGTTTTCTTTATATTCTCCAAACACTAGGGTGAATAATATGTGACCTTGTAATCTCAAAGCTTGGGGCCAATTAAATTCATTGTTAAGTAGAATATTAAGTCTAGCGTTGGTTGAATTGACCACATGTATGCGTTGGGGATGATGATGATGATGATGATGATTATGGAGGGTTTCATGGTCAATAGCGCCATCAAGTGTGTTAATTCCTTTTTACCGTTTGCTTTTAACATGAAAAGAAGAGAAGCGTTGAACTTATTAAACCATGCGAAATCATCAACATACAGTCCTATGTTTCCAACACAAGAAATATAGACCCTCAACCATGTAAATTACAACATCATTTGATATATTTGGTTAAGCCAAGTTGTTTTTTAATAAGCCAAAGCAACACAGATTTTATATATGAGGTAGGTCAAGGACAGGCGGGGACCAGGAGATTCTGATCGATCTCACTGACAACGAAAGCTGATCTCAATCCTAATTAAACTCGATTAATATCTTTGTGTATTGCTAAATCTTTCGCTTCCATATTTGAGCAAACAGAGGCTAACATATAGAACTGAGTATGTATCATAAAGCCTATGGATTAGATGAATTATTAAGGACGCCGCAGCATTAACATGTTTACAGCTTTCGGTAAATGTCCCACTCGTTCAACTTTGCCTATGACTTTTTTTTTCATTGAATAAGCGCGTTGCAAAAATGTTCTTTACACTGGTTTTACAATGTTTAGGGCTTGGATAGTTTCTTTTCTTAAGTACAAAGCTACAATATACAACTTTAAAAAAGTTGAAATCATAGTTACGACCTTGATATATATTAATGCACCGTTTTTAGATTTTTTTGGGGATAAATCAATGAATCCATTAAAGAATGTACTTAACCTACAAAGAACAAGCAGGAAAATTTTCACCTAAAAATAATACCACATTCCACACATAGCCTAATATTCACACTATCCCCATGTCTATACAAGTATTACTCAGTTTTATACAAACTATCTCCTTTACACAATCAACAATGACATCAACCGAGCGAGCGATACCTCTAAACTGCTTAAAGTTACATTCTTCCCAAATGCAATAAACAAAACAAGTCCAAGCCAATTTAAGAAGACGAACAATAAACAAATTACCTCTCCAATGAATTGCCGCCCAACTCACAACCTGCTCCCATCCCATGCAGTACATCTGCAGCCTACAAACCCTCAAAATACATTGCCAAACACAACAAGAAAACGAACATTCAGCGAACAAATGATTCTTAATTTCCTTCTCAACCCCACACAACCCACACAAGCTTATCTCTAGTTGGCAATCTATCCAAACAAGCCATCCAAGTAATGATTGAGTACTTAGGGATGTGACCGTGGAACCAAATAATCTTATGCCAAGATACCTTGACCCTCCTATCACGGATCATTTTCCACACCCAACCACTAGAAACAACCGACCTATCAACAATTCCCTCAAACAAAGCTTCAGGCCTCAATTTCATCCGTTTCCTTATAGCCTAACTAAAACAAGATTTACAATCAGCAGTCCTAAAATCAACATCTTTCAGAACATAAGCCCCAATTCAAGCCACCCAAAGAGAGCCCTCACATGCCAAGATCTTCTTGATCAACAACAAACAACCGACTTTATTTCACCCCTTAAGATTCTTTAAGCCCAAACATCCTTCAAACTTAATAGAACATGCTTGATCCCAACTGACACGAGCTCCTCGAGTAGAAGAGTCATCTCCACGCCAGAAAAAATGCATAAACCAGGCTAACGACCCAAAGAGCATGCCCAAATGAAGCAAGCCAACACAACTAGGGTTTCATCCTGTCAGCTAGATGCTTCCATTCGTTGGATCTGCCCTTCATCAACGACCCAGATGCTTCTCGGGACATCCAATAATCAAATGAGGACCATCACAAAAATAACACTTCAGCTTTTCCTTTCTCGTCTTCTTCTTCTTCATACCGGACTTAGCCTTGCCATTATTTCTCGATGGCTTTCTTTGGCTACGAAAAGTCGATGGCTCACCTTGGTCATTCGAAGAGCTTTCTCTACCATCTCCCTGTTGCACCTTTTCCCGGTCTCCCCCACTGTTGCCACTATCTTTGGGCATGGACCTGGACAACACATCGCTACTTGGTTTGTTTCCCGCAAGCTCAGTCAATTTTCCGGCTACAGTTGTGACCTCCGAAAGTCTCTGGGCATCTCCTTGCTCTCCCCCAAGCAACACCCCTAGTCTAAGTCCCTCCAAGAAGGTCTTGAGCGTACCTCATCACTAATTGCTCCCTTGCATATGAGCAGCTCCTTCTTGAGCTCATCCACCTCATTTTTCAAAGCCATCACCTCGACTTCATGGGCATTATTCCCTCGAACCATCTCCAACTCATTGAGAACTTGTTGTGTCTCGTCCTTGAACCTATCCTCAATAGACTCTAATTTATCAAGGCGGGACTCCACAACACCCTGGGTCTCATTGGTCTCATCATCGTCTTTTTCAAGTCTCCCGACCCTCTTATCACACAAAGTTAAGATCTACTCCAACTTAATGAGCCTCTCCTTGTGGAAAGCTAAACCTTCCATCAAATAAGCTCATTTCTCGTACATTATCAGTTCCTCTTCTTGTTCCTCATCAAGACTCTCATCGTCTTCATGAGTGAACGTATTGTCTCGCTCGAACACGCCTTCACCCTTTAGCCTATCTACACTGAGATCTAGCTATCATTGGTGTGTTTTTGTTACCTCGAGCATTTCTTGAGAACTCATCACGACATCCCCATGCTTGGACACCGACGATGCTCTCGATCCCACTGGACTCTCTTCTTGTTCCCCACCACGACTCTCTTTACCTTTGCATACGAAAACTTCTTTTCTCTTGTGCCTCATCTCATTTAACTTTAACACGAACTAGCTCAATTCACTCTTGACTAGCTCGAGCGCAAATCTTTGCTAACTTAATTACTAAAGTAAATTAACTAAACAGTAAGTAAATCAAACTTACCTGGTTTCACACTTCCACCAAACACGGACAAAACGATCGTTGTCTGCTCACAACGCTCGCTCTGATACCACTTGTCACGCCCTCAAAACCTTCAAGCCTAAACCATCGGAATATCAGAGTTAAGGTCTGATGGGTCGTGCTGCCTTAGACTCTTCTTGGTCTTCTCTACGACTAAGTAAGCCTTACCCAAGCCTAGTGAGCATGCAAACTCACAAAGGTTTGAACTAAGCCCTCAAGGCTTCTAGGATTGCGGAAGCTTTAACACCAACGTGGCTACTCCAAGCCACCAAGGCTGGACTATCGTTTGGAAGTGTAAACACAAGTGTGGCTACTCCTGGCCACCAAGATAGAAAACAACACAAAGAGAATGAAGAACAAAGAACACTGAAAGTATAGAGGAACTGCCTTATATATTTTAGGGTAAAGTATAGTAATGGTCACTGAATATTTCTGAAGCTTGCATTTAGGTCCCCCAACTTTTAAAACTTACAATACAGTCCCCCAATATTTATTCCGTTTGCAATATGGTCCCCCAACTTAAATCACTGTTAGAAAATTAGGGTAAATTATATAAACGGTCATTGAACTTTTCAAGCACTTGAATTTAGGTCCCCAACTTTTAAAACTTGCAAAACAGTCCCCCAATAATTTTATTTTCTTATTAAATATAGATGTATAGAAAATATAAATGATTCAATTTATATTTAAATGTATGAATCATTTATATTTTTGATATATTTTATTTTTCTTGTATAAACTAGTATTTAAAATATGTTTATATTTTAATCAAATATTTCAATATACGAATAAATATATTTATATAAATGTATATTTATATTTAGATGTATAAATAAAAAATATATTCATATATTAATGTATGAATCATTTATATTTTTTGAATATTTTATTTTTAATAAGAAATTAAAATATTAATTATATTAGAAATACTCAACTTAAGATTATATATAATTATGAATTATAAATATGAAAAATATAATTATTAAATTTAGTTTAAAAATATATAAATCTTAAATTTATTCTTTTAAAATATTGTATCAATTAATATTTAAAAATATATTAAATCTATCAAACAATTTATCAAATATAATATTTTTATTGTAAAAAATATAATATTTTCCCATCATTTATTGCTTTTAAATTTTTGCCGAAGTTCAAATCCCATTATTTCCATTTTCCATTATATTCTTTTTTTTCTGGCATTGGTCATACTATTAGTATATGTATTATTGTATATCTCTTAACACAAACGATGATGTTAGCTTAGTGGCTCCACCCTGTATCTTTCATTTGCGTGACTCAGGTTTGAGTTTGCCCAAGACCCAAATTTACTTCTTTGTAACTTAATTTTCTTCTAATTAGGTGGTGACATGTGTCACCAATAACATATCATGATCATGTGTTAACACATGTTAGATCCTGGTTAAATGATTAATTTATTAAATTTTATTTAATTTAGAACCAAATTGATAGCATATAAATAATTAGGTGGTGACATGTGTCACCAATGACACGTGTCATGATCATGTGCTAACACATGTCAGATCCTAATTAAATGATTAATTTATTAAATTCTATTTAATTTAGGACCAAATTGATTATATAAATAATAAAGACTGAATGTATAATAATGTCAATTCTTTTTAACTGCCACTTCATCATTTGTATCAATTGGTAACGTCTAGTGGCTTAGTTGAAACAGTTAAATAATTATGTTGTATGATTGATAATTTTAAAAGATCGATGACAAAAATAAAAAGGGCTAGATAGTTAAGTTGTCAACCTAGTAGTTTACACTTTTATTTATACGTCAAAATAACATTTTATAAATTTAAAATTCGAATTATTTTCAACCTCTTCTATATCCTAACTACTTTTTTTAATTAAAATATTTCTTCAACAGATAAGAATTATACTATTATATTTATATAAAAAATACGTATCACATGAAATAAGATGAAATTAAATAATAATAAATCTGACATAATTGAATTTAATTGAATTATTTTGGAATTTAGGGTTTAGAATGAAATTGAATTACTTTGGAAATTGGGGTTTAGAATGAAATTGAGGACTGTTTTGCAAGTTTTAAAAGTTGGGGGACCTAAATTCAAGTGTCTGAAAAGTTCAATAACCTTTTATATAATTTACCCTAATTTCTAACGGTGGTTTAAGTTGGGGGACCATATTGCAAACGGAATAAATGTTGGGGGACTGTATTGCAAGTTTTAAAAGTTGGGGGACCTAAATGCAAGCTTCAGAAATGTTCAGTGACCATTACTATACTTTACCCTATATTTTATTACTCTCTCCCAAGAGAATGGAGAATGAAAGAATGGAAGATTACAAATGAGGATGAGAGCTCTATATTTATAGTTGAGCTTCCTCTCAATCAATAACCAAGATCATTTTACATCAACGGCTAATAGCTGCCCAATTAATAACAAAATCCCTTAAATTAATGAATGACAACCAAATCCTACCTAATTACATCTATTAGTAGGATTCTTTACTTGGATAGGTGTTCACACTGGTTATGGTAAGATTCTCCCACAATATTTTCCTGATTTTGTTATATCTTGCCATATTTACCAAGCTTATGTGATAATCTTCGGATATGATACACTTTCCTTTTCTATACGGCCAATGTAAATGGGCTCCATAACATTCTCCAAGTGATGGGCCAAGTCTGGTGATCTTGGCAAGCCTGATATCTATCTTGAGCATCCATGTAGAATACTTGCACCAATGTCTTGTCAAGCCCAATACTTTGTCTTAACTCCATATCGGACACTTGCACCAATGTCATGGAAAGACCGATACTCTATCTTGAACCTCCTTGTCGGACGCTTGCACCAATGTCTCGGACCCAAGTTCCTAGCCCATGATAAATAACTTAAGTTTAGGGGTGTGATAACTTCGTAAAAATACTATATTTTGGGTCTTTTTACTTAAGTTATTAATTGTCTAAAAGCTATTGTCATAAGCATTTTAGCTGCATATAGTTTCTTTTAGGGCATTTCAATGCATGTGGTGGAAAGTTTTTTCGCGACTAGTTTTTCTTGATAAAACTGATGATGCTGGTGAAAAGGGTTGTGTGTTGGTTGTGATTATGCAGGTGATGGGAAATGACCGATGAGAGAATTATTTTCCATGAAAATTTTACAGCGAGGGCCAAAGATATTGACGATGATGATCCTGACGAATTTTTTATTGCGCAAATTTTTCTTACAAGTTTGGACACAATACAAGATAAAGTAGATGACGTCGTGTGGCCAACTATCTAATGCATCTCACGTGAACCCCTACCCCTGCTGATAATTTGGGACCACTGCCAACGCCCATGATAAACGTTTTGGGCGAATTTAAGGCCATTTAAGGGAATATAAAGAGCACAAAACCCTAGAAGTTCCCTATTATAAATAGAAATTGATGTCCACCATTCTAAGAAGACACTTTTACCTACCCTAAAAGCTTTAGAAATACGGTTGCAACACCTTCTTCTCCACCATTCTCATCTTTTCTTTTCTTAGGGTCATCCATAGTCGGGCTTCACCGGAGTAGCAGCTAGGCCCTCAAGAGAGGCTAGCACGTTGGAGCAGTCATGGTGGTGATCTGACGTCACGGTAACAACTCTATTTTGGGAGTTTTTTTTCTCCTCGTTCTTCATTTCATATATGTTTAAAGAGCTTGTGCTTAATGAATATTTTGGGATGCTTTTAGCCACACCATAAATTATTCTACTTGGTGTTGGATTTTTTGGGATGATGTTTTTATTTTGTGTTTAATGGATGATTAAGTATGTTTATGTTTTACGTTGTTTTGTTCACTATTTTAACTTTATGTCGTAGCATTGTGAGAGGTTTTAAGAGATTGCCTAATGCCATGACATAAATTCTTAGTCTTTGTAAGAGTTATTGAGAGATATCCATTTTTCTAAAAGTATATACCTAATATCGAGATAGTTAGGTTAGATCTACGTGAACAAGGGAGCTAATCAGGGATGGTGAGGTTATAATCTGCCTTAAAGATAAAGAGAGGGTTTTAAACGAATAAAAGGAATAACACTCATTCAATAGGCTAGGGTCATAGTTTATGTTGAGAGATATTGTCATGGCAATAGTTTTATCAGGTTCCTTACTAAAGATATCCTAAGATCACTTCTAGTAAATTCTATCGGACAATATAGTCATAGCGTACTTAGATCATCCTAGACATAGAATAATTTCTCGTCGTAGCAAATCCAACCTAAGTGCTCCGTAAGAAGTTCGTTTGTGTGAGGTTTTCAGTCTATGTTTAGAACTTAGATAGTTCTTGCCTTAGAAGTTTTTTATTATTTACTCTTGCATAAATTTCTTGCCACGACACAAAATTCATGTTCACTTCACAAAAATTTCTTACCATAACATATTTTTTCATCTGTTCATACCATCTGGCACAACATATATTTCCCTTGTTTATATCATTGGACTTAGACACTTAGTAATAGTTAGTGACACATTTTTCTAGTTATAACTTGCTTTAAGGAATCCCCCAATCCCTGTGGAGACGATCTCACTCACTACTATATTATTTGCATCGATTGTGTATACTTGTACATATTTGCATGCCATATAACACACATTTACACGCGATCACCTAGTCCCTAGTTTGAACAGTTGTGTCTACAGGATGTGTGTATATTGTCAATGCTTAAGAAAAATTTTGAACGAATACTACCTTATAATCACATATTATAAAACAATTCGAACACATTCGAAATATAACTTGAAATAAATCTTCTGTACTAATTTAAGACCTAAATGACATATATCAATACCATATTGACTACTCAGGTCAAAAAGGGTTATGTTAACTACTTGTTACCATGATAGCAAAACCATTGGTTAAAGCAATCATTTATCTAAGTCCAAAAGATTTACTAGTATATTTTTTTGGGATAAATTGTTGTGTATATTATCTAAAGAAGAAGCAGTAACCTACTACAATCAACAAGGTACTCACACCAAAGAACCAAAACATCCTTTTAAACTAACCCCAACTATCACAAAGTTTCCTATTTACATCATCTTCTTTACCAATCTTCCTATGAACAAGTATGACTCTCACTAACTCACAAATATTATAAAGTATAGTCTTTCAATCTTTAGCAATTTTCTTAAATTGTCTACCATTTCTTTCTTCCCAAACATAATAGATTAATGCATTCTGAGCAATCGTAAGGATAAAAGAGAGAAGATATTTACCCTTAAGAAATAGCATGGTCCAGTTCAGCTCCTCGCATCTCTTGGAAGGTAACAAAGCAATAAAACACCTTCTCAGATTTTCCAAGCAAACCAACATTCAAAGAACAAATGGTTTTTGGTTTTTAATCCATCACAAAAAACACATCCTCCCTCCACCTCAATCCCCATATTCAAGAGTTTATTCTTTGTGGGATGCCTTCTCAAAATGACCATCCACCCAATAATGGAGTGCTTAGGAATGTGCAAGGGAAACCATAGTAATTTATGCCATCCAACCTTATCCCCTCTAGACCGAACCAAATCCCATATCCACACCTTACAAGGCAGGTAATATGAGCGGAGAAATTAAAATCAAAATCATTATGGCGTACGTCAAGTCATGAAAACTAATTATAACCAACGGTTCAAGCTTTCAACTTTGGGCATCAATTATAGTGACAACATTTTCGAACATTCAATTCACCTCGTTCGTTGATGATTTTGTCCTTTGCAATCACTAACAAAATACCTATAAATCTTGGTGGCTGATCTCAGAAAATGGACTGTGTTCATAATTCAATGCCGTCGCCAATATATCGTTGCATGCTTCAAGCTCAATAAATTCTCACTTCATAAAGTTCCATTTTGGGCTGCTTTGAGTGACACTAGTTTTAGCATGGGCCAAAATCATTGAGATACCTTTGTCAAACAATGTGTTGGGCCATTAATCCAAAGAGAGAGGGAGAAGCAATGTGTTGGATGCAAATATTGATGTCGGCTTTCTGGTTCTTTGATGATAAAAAAAAAATATGTATTCATTAATCAAAAGGGTATTTCATATTTAGGGGGTTTTACTTTTGAATAAATGAAAGAGATGTTTAAGACTTGGTGTGTCCAACACTTGCCATCGCCAACTCACAGTGGCCTACTTTTGAGTGATTAGGAAATCACACAGAATCTTCGAGGGAAATCTGGGTATAAGTTTGTTTGTTATTTTGGGGTAAACTACATTATTCATCATTAAGTTATGATTTTATTTCTATTCTAGTCACTAAAAAGTTCAATTAAGATAGCAAGATAGAAAATTTATTATTGATGGTAGTAATATGTGTTATGTCGACTATAAATAATTCACCCCTTTTGATTTAGACAAATAATTATAATCGTTTATCTTGTGGGTATTCAAAATGATAAAAAAAACCTTGAAAATGGAGAAAAAGAATCTTAGAGAATAAGAAATATAGAGAAAGAATGACCTCTTCTCCTTGTGCTTTGAGGCTTTCATACTTTTCCTTGGTACATATAAGAATCGAGTTTAATATAGGTGTCAGGTATAGAATAATGATTAATATCAATATGTTGACAAAGTGAATTGACGAGACTATCTCGTGATAGAATTTATCGATGATAATTTTGACAATAATCAAATCAAAATTTAAAAGATAACAATGGTTAGTTAAATGAAAAAATTGAAATTGTTCTGCTCCAAATAACTCTTAAAATTTTAAAGGTATTAACGATAAGAGGGTGTACAACATATTTAAGTCACTCATCTATGAATACTTAACCATAATGATAATACAGTCATTTTTATTGATATAATAACCTATTTAATTTTTAACTTATATACATTTTATTAATTTTATCATAATTTTAACCGTTTCAAAATCAAATCAACACTTTTTATTTATAAATTTTATAAATTTAAAATTAAGACTAAACTAAAAGATGTACACATATAAAGAGTTAAATTTATTATTATATGAATTAAAAAAAATCAGTGATTTGAGTGATAAATTTGATGACGTTAATGCCTTAATTAATTTGATTGGTATAGTGACCAAAGAAAAACACAGTCATAATTCAGTGGTGAAGAAAGTAATTTAGCTTTGTTTATTTGTCCCAACCAGTAGAAATAGCGTGCTCCATCGCGGGATTGACGAATGGCATGGATTATAAGGATTGGCAGGTAGGGCACGGCTATTAGGCCCCTGATATTTTGTTATAGACTCGAAGGATGTTGGCGTTCGTCAAAAGCGTAATTTGAGGGCCTTTCCCATTTCGCAGGTTCTAACAGCTGGAACCCCCCCCCCCCCCAATTCCTCCTCCTTCAGATGCCTGGTCGGCGCCTTAACACAACCTTATCCTTACCATATTCATATTTTTGTGCGTCGACAAATAAGATAGCATCGTTTAGAAAAATGTATATACTTGTTACTTTTGACCACCAAATACATAAATAGATTAATGGGTCATGTTTCACTCCCAACAGTTTCAGCAATGAACCCATTCTCCTCTATCTACCCTACAATTTCCTCCATCCAACGGTCTGTAATAATTAAAAAAGCGATGAAGCAAAAATCGATAATGAAAGGTCTGGCCAGTTACATGTGCGAAACTCTGACTCTTGACCGACTGCCCCTTTTTTATTTTCTCTTTATCTATCTATTTGTGCAGCCTTCATGTGGATGGGTAGTACGACAGTCTGCACTTGTTTTATTTTCACCCAATGACTCAGCTCGGCTCTCCTTGTCTCTCCAAGCCAGCCGCCAACAACATCCTTCTTACACGGTTCCTACGACTCGAATATTTATGTTACTTTTTGTATTACTTTTGTATATAAATGTCTTGTTTTTTTCTTCTTTCGGAGATGTTTGCATTACCGTTTCGTATATACCAACCAGATCAGCCATTATTATGAAAATTGATTCACCTTTAAGATTATGTTAATCCATCCATCCCATGTGTATGCTTTGTGTCACAGAAAAGTTTTTCTTTAAATAAAGTTTAAATTCTGTATATTTGGAATTTATTTTATATATTTAGATTTGATCATTAACAGTAAAATAACAATACAAATACATAATTAATATAATCATTAAAGTATCTACAAATTAGAGTACCGAAATGAAAGTGGGTTAAGCGTACAAGTTTATCTAAAATTGGCTCCATATACGGATATATACTGTCATTATCAGCCCATTCTACAGCGTCCCAAACACCACTAGGTGCCAAGAGATGAGTCCATTGCCAAAATTAAATATAAATCAAACAAATAAGTGTCTTAAAAGAGAAGACGCTGCTCAATAATATACAATATCTAGTTTTTAACCTTAAAAAAATTGTAAGAGCTTTGACCAGATACCTACGGTAGTCCAAAGCAGTTAGTATGGGCCAGGTTTTACGATTATTTACTCCTAATAGATTTGGTCCATTTTGCTTAGTATTTTTTTAATAAAATTTTAGATTAGTTTTATATAAAAACCAGATTATTTACCATTGTTATTTTATCTGTATATCTACGTGTAAACATTTAAAAATAAATTTTATCTTAAAATCATTCGTACTATTAAAAATAAATTACCCTGTTTCTATAAAAAAATATCCCTAATTATATGTTAAATCCAGCGAATCTGACTACCTTATTTACTCTTTTACTTCTCTCTCCTCGCTTGTAGCCCATAATTATCCTTTCCTTTTACCATTATAAACGCCGCTGACCACGCTTTGACGCTCACCATAATTTTCTCTGTCTTCAATTCCGTTATTTAATTTTTAAATTTAAAATTTAAACAAAAAAAATAGGATGTTAGACGAAATTATTATTTATTTATTGTTTGAATCATACAGGGGCAAATTTGGGAGTTTTGATTCTGTTTATATAAAAGAAAAAACAATGGGTGGCTAACTGTTTAACTGCTCCCCATCCTGAATAATTTATTACTAATTATCCAAAATAATAAATTAAAGAAAGAAAGTAAAAAAGATTGAGGCAGAAAGATTTGGCCCATCCATCAATACAAGTGCTGTTTTTTTCGGTTAAGGGAAAATAGCTGCAGACGAAGACGAAGCCAAACAGAACAACAAACAGGAAAAAACCCCAGAATTTCTCAAGGTGATATGATTTAACGAATGGTATCTCAAGGACCCACAAATGCTTGAAACAGAACATGCAAACACTCGAGAAAGAGAGGAAATAAATAAATAAATATATTGATGGTTGGATACAGCGAAGCAGATGATAAAGAGTCCCCCACCCTTCTCCTCTCCCAGCACGCTGATTTGTAATAACAAATAATAATAATATATGTATGTATGTAAGTGTATGTTCAAGAGAGAGAGAAAGTATTGTAAAAGAAAAGTTTGGGTCTTTGGTTTTTCATTGGACAACCTTGCCTACTACTGCCGTGCCCGTGGGTACCCATTAGCAGCTTTTTTTTTTCTCATTCTGCAATTCATATTAATCATTTTTCTTTCTTTTTCTCTCGTTCGGTTCTGTTATAGCTTGTAATAGGTAGGTGTATTATATATATTTATATGTAAAGTTTCTTTTTTTTTTCCAAAAAAATCAGCTTTCTTAACAGTAAAGATTTTCTCGTTAGGGGTATCGTTGCTGTGGAATCTGAGACGTTTTGGTGGTGAAAAAGTGGCAGTTATCATTATTAAAACATTAGAAAAACAACAGCAGCTAGAAGAAGAAGAAGAAGAAGGTCATCGCCAAAAGAACAAAAAGAGGATACACGCTATTGCTGCTGCACGAGTGGTTGAGGAAGAAGGGCACAGAGAAACAAGCCTTGGGCTTTGATTGATTTGATCACCTATCCTTTTTCCCCCTGTTTTTTTTTTGTAAAGTCTGTGTCGATATTTTCTCCTATGTCTCAACCAAGGCAATTCCACATGGTGGGTGGTAACAATCCAGGGCAGTTCAATAACACGACGTTTACGAAAATATTTGTTGGTGGATTGGCTTGGGAAACTCAAAGGGATACCATGAGGCGTTATTTTGAGCAATTTGGAGAGATTCTTGAGGCTGTTGTGATCACAGATAAGAATACCGGGAGATCCAAGGGTTATGGCTTTGTAAGCTTATTTGATCCTTTTTTATTAACAAAGCTTCGTTTGTTTCCTTTGTTATTCATGCTATGAATTTTTCATCTTTTTGTTTCCAGGTTACGTTTAAAGATCCAGAGGCAGCCATGAGAGCATGTCAAAACCCTTCACCTGTCATCGATGGAAGGCGAGCAAACTGCAATCTCGCTGCATTGGGTGCTCAAAAGACTCGTCCACCAATTTCTCTACATGGTTCCTTTCTTCCCTTCACATTTCTTTGCTAGCAAATGTTGAAAAAAAAAAACCATTTTTTTTTTGTATACTGGGGAAGCATTTTCATCTTGGTTAGGATCTAATGAAATGAAATGCAGATCTGAAACACCAGAGGTTTACGGTAAATTTAATTTAGGAAGACCAATTAAATGCAGGGGCAGGACGGTTTAGACCAGCACCTGGTCCTGGATTGATGGCACCACCTGGCTACCAAGTTTCGTCTTCAACTTATATCCAACATCAACCAACTGGTCAATATTCAATTCCTTACTCATCTTATGGGTGAGTCACTGAGTTCAACATTGTAGAAATTGGAATTCTATAGCTTTTGTTTTTAACTTGCAATATTCATTCTCCATTTGTTTACTTTCAGATATACTGGATATTCACAAGAAGGCATTTATCCTTTGGTTAGTGTTTACAGAATGACATCTCAAATCAGTTTCTTGACATTGCTTCAGCTGAATTCAATATTGTTTTGCAGAACTACTATAACCTCTATGGAGGTCAACAGTTTTCGCCTTACTACACCGCCGCCGGGGCATCGATGACACCGGGGATGTTTCATAATTTGTACCCATTTTATGCTCAATATGCACAAAGTATTCAAGCTCATGGTTTCGGAACTCAATTCCCGCAAATCGTACAATATCCTTATGTACCTCAGCATTATAGCTCAACCGGTATGCTATCCGTTCCATCTTCAACGTCCATGGCAGCAACTACCACAGGTGATTGTTTCATATAGCTTCTAAATACATTTATAGAGTACTTGTACTTTAGCTGGCAACCAGATAATCTTTTGGTTTATAAGTGTTTTCAATGCAAAATGCATTTATAGATTTTAACCATCAAACAATATCTGCAGCAGGTATTGCAGCAACAATTGCAGAAACCACAGCAGTAACAACGACAACACCACCGCGAACAGCAACAGCACCTACAACAACAACCGGGTAGTGGGAGCAGTACCAGGTCCATCACAAGCTCCCGAGATCCCACCCGAAAAGAAACCACCATGTTAGTTTGCCGTTGATGTATGCGGTGTCAATGGAGAGCTTTCGAAAGGAGCATAAAGAAAGAGGAAACATTTGATCAACTAGCATAACAAAAAACGGAACTCAGGAACTTCCAGACAGGGGGATTGGAATGGGTGTTTCATACATAAACTTAGTTCTACTAACCGTCTACAATTCATTCTCGGTAGGATTGTTTTATTACCGTCATCATCATCATCATCTTGAGACAGCAATTCATCACACATGTTTGGTCTTAAGGAGAATAGGGAGTCGTTTAATTACATTGTTTAGGCTTAGGAGAACAATATCATATTCATTCATGTATTTGCATGAGGTGGAAACCAAATATTGGCTTTGGATTCCACCTTAGACACTAATTACTAGATGACTCTGTCTCGGTTGCAGAGAGCATCCGATGTTCATATTTGTAGCAAAGTGGTTCAAAAGATGGATTTTGTATCTTTGAACCCCGAGTTTATTTATTGGTCAAAGGCAAAAGGGGGGAGCTCGGATAGATCACCTATTAACGTGTAATTGGTTTTCTCCTTTTTCATTATTCATGATCGGTATATTTATTGTTTTTCAAAGGTAGGGTTAAGATAATAAGACGGTATTAACACATGATCATCTATTTTGTGTTTCAACTTTCACTTTCGATGTGTACTCTCTTTATTTGATGTATCAAGTCTTTGCCCTTTCTCCACTTTTGGGGTTCGACGCCGTGCATAGGTGCATGTGATTTTGGAATCCAAGGGGAATGGCATCTCTCATATGGCAAAAGGTTGTCCATGCTTCTTTTTTCAGTCAAGACATGCATGCTGCTTGTATGTACAGGGATGGGTATTTTATTTGGATTTGATGGTTCCAACCGATTTTTTTTATTAATAATATATTTTTATTTTTTAAATTTTTACAAAATCGTACTCTGAAGTTTTATAAATTCCACTTAATATAAAATTTTAAGTCTATCTTAATTGTAAAATTAAATTTGTATTAATACTTGTGAATAAATTTAAGAAAAAGAATTATATATATATATATATTAGAATTTAAATCAAATGAAATTAGATAAATGTATTCACGACATCAGAGAAGTTAATTACAATATTTACACCGATATATGAAACTTGTATGGAATAAGATAAACCAAAGTCTTATTTTACATCCCCTCATTTTCTTTACAAATTAATTTAAATAAGTAATAAAACAAATGAAATTTTACATTTTATCATATCACATCATATAATATGAATGAATGAATATTTCATATAAGAAATATATTTATAAAAATTTATATAAATGATCTTTATTAAACACGAATTTAATTTCTGAATATGTGATTTATTATTTATTTTAATTAATATTATACAAAGAAAAATATTACTATAATTTGTTTTTTGGTAAAACAGAAAAAATGAACAAACGACTAGTAGTTAACTCGCCTCATGCAAGTCAGTCTGCAAAACAGATTCTAACTCAATAGCCTGAGAAATATTACTATAATATTTATTATCTTTTTTAGGGTGAATATATGTCACACGTCACACATCGTAATATATCATTAAAGCGACGTATTAAAATGTATTATTTGTTAAATTGTTCTTATTAAGTAAATAGTAAAGATAAATTATATGTTTAATACTTACACTATCATTTTTGTTTCATTTTAGTGACTAAACTTTATTTTTTCCAAAAAACATTAACGATAATGTGATGTGAGATAACATGTTAATTTTTTTATTTATATTTTTTAATTAATTTTATTTAACCAATTAATTTTATTTAACAAATTAAATGTGACATGTGTCACCAATTACTAGAACAAAATAAAAGAAATTATTCTTGCTCTTAGCATGAATTGAACTTAAGACTCTTACATGAAATGTAAGACATTGAATTAAACTAATCATTCATAATAATTTTATCATATTTTCTATTTAACTTATATAATGATATCACCACAAATTCAATACTTTTTGATAATTATTAAATTCGAATATGTGATACTTTAAATTAATGATCAAAAAATTTAGTCATTCAACTATAATGTGAATCTATTTTTTTATTAAATTAAAGAGTAATTTTTTTACTTTATTTGGAAATAAAAAAATAATTAAATAAATACTTTTATGTATTTATAAAATTTATATTAAATTATTCTAAAAAGTTTATTTATAATATTATAAAAATATTTTAAAATGTTTATTTATTTTTTTAAATCATATTATCTATTTGAAATAATATTATTTTTAAATTATCTATTTAATTTTAAATAATTTAAATTTAGGGTAAATTATACGTTTATTGTCTAACTATTACTTTGGTTCCGTATAATATTATTTAAAATTAAATAGATAATTTAAAAATAATATTATTTCAAATAAATAATTAATTGTATTTTAAAATATAAATAAATATTTTTATAATATTATAAATATAAGTTTTATAATTATTTCATATAATTTCTATAAAAAAAACAAATGAATTATTTAATTATTATTTTTTATTTCTAAATAGAGTGAAAAAATAACTTTAAATTTAATAATAATACAAGTGAGTATTAAATTCAGTATAATAAAAAAATTCTTACTATAGTTGAGTGATTAAGTTTTCGGTGATTAATTTAAAGTGCCCCGGTTTCCGTAATTGCGTCCGATGCAGCCGTTTCCGGAGATGGTGCTGCCGCTGCTGCTCCGCCTCCTGCTGAGGAAAAGGTGGGACCAAAAGTTGCAAATTAATACGAGAATCTTATCTAGTTCGTTTCTGATATTTGATTTGTTCGGTAATTTTGCAGGAAGAACCCGAGGAATCAAGTGATGGAGATATGGGATTTGGTTTGTTCGATTAGGATGGGTTGATTACTGGTTCATTGCACTAAGCTGCGACAGTATCACGTTTTGGTATATGCACTTCTGTTTCAGTGAAGTGACAATAAGCAGTTGTGTAGTCGAATCTTCTTATATAAATAAGCATTGTAGAACAATCTTTTTACATTTATCACCCAGTGTTGTGCTTTATTCATTGCATGGTTAGTAGTTTTTTTATGCTATTGCTGGCATCTCTTGATTTGATTCCACTCAAACTTTAACCAACATACAAAAACATGATAGATTTGACCGGGTAATTAAGATCAAAGTTGAGTGAAACTGCGGTAATTCTCCATTACATTGACATTCCAAGACAAACTACGCTTTGCAAAGGACATTGTACTCATCCATCGCCAACTCCTGCCTGGTTGGAATTGGCCTTATCTAGTTGAAACCGATGGAACATATTTAAACCCTACGCCCACTTCCCATGCTACAAGGCCATATCTCTTTATTTGAATCCAATCCAATTTTAGTTTCATTGTTTTCCTTTCAGTTAGATGACTATATGAAAAAGGTTCAAATCTACCGTACAACCTTATTTATTTACGAGTAAAATTTGATTTAATTTGACTTGAGAATATTCCATTTGAATTGATTTTAAGTTATAATTTCGTAAATTCAACTAAAAAAAATTAAATTTGAATTGAGTTGTAAAATATAAATCAAATGATAACTCAAATTTTTTATTAATTAGTTAATTGATTTTTATGTTTGAATCGATTATCTCAACTTTGTATGATATATGTATATCACAAAATACGAAATATATATATATGTATTATATATAGTTATAAAAAACCATTTAAATTGGAATCAAATAATAACATAATATTATAAATATTAACAATTAAAATTAAACATAAACTCAAAAATTCGATTCGATTTAAAAAAAAATTCAAATAACTTTAACTTGTAAAGTAATATCCATCAACTTGAATAACTCCAAAAAAAATTTAAGTCGACTCGAATAAATCAAATATTTATCCCTAAACTTATATGCAAAATCATACAAAGCTGTTAATGTCGCCAAACTGAAAACTTTACAAAGACTTCAATAACCCTAATTCTTATCTTAAATTAGAACATTGGTTTTATTCGGATAATAATAAACGACATCGTTTAAGAACATGAATTGTGGCATACATTCCGACGTAGGGGTATAAATGAGTCGAGTCGATCGAGTATTGCTGAGTTTGACCTAACTCGAAAACTCGCGAGCTTAAAATTTTCAAGCTCGACTCGAACTCAAAATCCTGAACTAAAGCTCGTGAGCAGCTCGAAATGAATTTTTTTCTCTTAAACTTAACTCGATTGAAACTTCAAACTCGAACCTAAACCTTAAATACATGAAAATCTACTGTATTTTTAAAAAAAAATCAATACATAAATATTAATATTTGAAGACACTAGTTTTTTTTTTGTTTTTTTTTCATTTGTTTTATTTATTATTATTAATTTGTTTTATTATTATTATTATATTATATTATTATTATGAAATAAATAATTAATTTTATTTATTATTATAGGCCCAAATCAGAGAAGCCCAACCCGAACTAGCCCAAGTTTGGAAACCCTAAACAGATTAGGGTTCCATCTTCTTCTCCAGCCGCCTTGATTTTCCACCGTCAGATCAAGGCAGATCCAAGGGTCCAAAGTTCTCCAACAAAAACCCTAGGGTTATGATAACCCTAGGGACTACAGCCGCCGCTGCCTCCAGAACAGCCACGTTTCCAGCCGACTCTTCAGCTACCACGCGGTGCCACATCTGCCATTGCCGTGTCCAGCCGTTGCCATGACACCATTGAGGATTCCAGAAGTCAGCTGCCCCCCACACGTCGATGCCCCAGGGTGAGTCACCACACAGTTCGGTGACTCACCAAAATCCACTCTTGGGACCGGTCCGAGACAAGCTCCGACGAGGCTATAAAACAACCATCACCTGCAAGATAAAGAGAGGGGAGCAACCAAGACACAGAGCAAAGAAAGAAAAAAAAACGGAGAGGAGAACAAGGAAGCCAGGAAGCCAAACAGCCACCAAAATCCATCAAATATCAAAATAAAAAATAGAGAGATACTTACCGAGGAAGCCACGCCATCACCGGCGTTCCCACGCACCCATACGAGCCACCGTTAAAATCGAAATACCAAAGGTATTTCTTTAGATTTGCGAAAAATACATAGCTTTTTAGGATAAACGAGGGTCAGATTTGGGTTGAGATCACTCGGATCTATATTTTGGGGAAATTTTGTGTTTTCCGGCCAAAGGCGGCGGTGGCCGGCGGCGGTGGTCGACGGTACCGGAGCACGGCTGCCGGCCGATGGTCTCCCTCTCTGTTTTAGAGAGAAGGCAGAGCTTCTCTCTCCTAGAGAGAGAAGCTGAAATGGAAAAATGAAAGAAATGGCTCAAGGGAGCCGATTTTTAGGGTATTTATAGGGTATTTTATACCCTCATCAAAACGGCGTCGTTTTGATGAGGGGTCTGGGTGTAATTTCAAAATAGTTAAAATAAACGCATAGTCATCTGAAGTTTATAAACTTTCATTTTTGCCACTGAAATCAATTTATGAACATATTAATATTATCTTCGAATTTTATTTTATTCTATTTTAATCATTATCTGTATATTTACATGCTTAAGGTAAAATACCATGATTAATCCTTTTAATTTTAAACAAATTTAATTTTAGTCTCATATAATTATATAGGTTAAATTATACTGATAATATTTAGGCTTTATGGTATTCGAATAATGTCCCTTAATTTTGACATTTTATAAATTAATCACTAATTTTTATAAATTCTCAACGTTGACTATGAATTTATATGAATATGATTTAATTGTTTTAATTTAAATTATCTTTGTTTTTAATACTTTCCCAAATTTATTGTCAATTAACTATTCATAACAGATTAATTCACCTTTAATGTTTCATTTTCCTTAATTATTTGTAATCTTGATGTTTGTATCTTTGACTTTATTTTTTTCTTACTTTATTTTTCTTTGCATTTATTTATAATTGGTATCTTAAATTTACTTTCCATTTCATCCATTTTAATCATAATATACATTAATACTATTTGACTTTATTATATAACTATTTATTAAAACATAAATTTCTTTTAGTATTTATTCTATTCATTTACAAAGATTGCTTTTCTTATATTTATAGATGGTATTTTATTATTAATATAACGTTAAGTGTGTTTATATTATAGTTTTAATTTTATTTATTTTATTCATTATTAGATTGCAATTTATTTTATTATTATCCTTTTAATTTCAATATGTTTAAATTATTACTTTAATTATTATCTTAGTCATGTAAATATATATATATATATATATATATATATATTTGTTTAAATTAAAAATTATAATTTAGTTTTATTTAAATCACTTTTATGAAAAATTATTACATTTTTAATATTTATTTATTTTTTTATATTAATAAAAGAGCTGTCTTAAGGCACCTAGAAGTCCTTTTCTGATATTTTAAATAAATAAATATATTTTAAAATAATATGATTATAAATTAAATATATTTTGAATTTTTTAAATTTTAATAATAGAGACAATTTATAATTAAAAAGTACCAATTTTGGGCGTTGTAGGGGTGCTAATCCTTCCCTAAACGTAACCGACCACGAATCCCTTCTTATTATTAAAAAGAACGAATTTTGGTTATAAACGCAGATCAGTTCATTTTTTAATTGATGTTTTCTTAAAACTCTTTTAAAAAATAATTTTTAGGTATTCGACCTACCTGACCCAAAAGGCCGATGGCGACTCCCAAATTATTTTCAAAACCATTTATTCACATCAATTTTCCCGCCAAATAAATATTTCGTGCCCGGACGAAAACCGGTTACGACAGCTTGGCGACTCTGCTGGGGATCGATGTCAACTTTAAAATCAATTGTAAATTGTCTCTATCAGTTAGAAATTAAAAATTCATATATTTAATTTTTAATTCTTTTCTTTCAATTTTTTTTTACTTATTATTTTATATATTATTATTATTATTTATTTATTCAAGAATTAATTATTTTATTTGTTTGTTAGAGATTTGAACATTTCTCCTCACACACAACACTTGCATTGCATAACATAAAGCTCTATAATTGAGTTCGTCCCTTTTAAGTGGGAGTGAAAGCGACGTCTTCGTGAGAATTTATTCTCCGTGTCAGACCTAGCAAGTAACTTTCGGGGTTCATATGCTCTATGTCTTCGTGAGAATTTATTCTCCGTGTCAGGTATAGAGAAATGTATCCCCTCGAATTGAACTCGATCCGCTTAAGTCTGTAATGGACTAGGATGAAGGGTTGGCAGCCCAAGGGGGCATCAACAAGGACAGTTTGAGTACCTTTACTCCTAGAACTGAAACCTTGCATATAATAAACCCTAGAAACTCTCCCGATTTGAAACCATGCTGAAATTTTGTCAGTAGGTATACACAAAGGAGAAATAAGCTCTAGCTTTTAATTTATTTCCTTTTCTTTTTCCTGAATAAATGCATGCGAACTAGTAATCATGCTGTTAGGTTAATTTTTCCAAACAAAGCATGGAACTAGAAAGCATGAAGTTAGGAAATATTATATACCATGATAGGTAGAATATTTTCTTTTCATTAATTGGTACTCACCAATTTATTTATTTTCTTTCTCATTTTTATTTTTCATACATTTTGTTTTGTTTTAACTTGTTTATATTGATTTCTTTTGTTTTGTGCCTGCATTACATGATCATGGCATAACCAAAAGGTGTTGACTTAAAAGACTGTTCATCAAATTGGAAAGAAATCGTAAATGGACAAAAAGTTTTATGATCAAACAAAATATGATGCGGCCAAGGAAAGACATCCTGAAGAAACTACGAGGATCGAGGGAAGTTCTGTACATAGAGAACCAGTTATATTAGTACCAAAAGTATTACACAAAGATCCTACCAGATTGATACCAAAAGCAGTCTATGGTAAGAGCATCAGTCAGGGCATTCAGAGTGGAGGAGGTTTTTATGAAACTCAAGCATGCTATTTGAAGGACTTGAACGACCAAAACGAGAAATTGAGCACAGAAATGAAAACCATGCATGAAGATTTTCAGAAGATCAGTCAAACCTTTCAAAATGCTGGCCTAGGAAGTACCCCAGAAGAATGGATAACAGGGGTCACCAAGCTGAAAAAGAACTGCAACATATATGAAGATCTTGTTCAAGAACTTCTTGGACAGAAAAGATCTCTTACAAGGGAAAATGAGCAACTCCGAGAAGTGATACAAAAAATGAAAGAGAATGTCATGGAAGAGGTTGCAGTCCAGACAAGCAATATGTCCCTTAAGTTGATAGACTAATTTGGCTTTGGAGAAGTTAGGAATGAAATATATCCCTATATGTAAAGTTTTGTTTGATGTACCGAAATTTTTGCGTTCAATGAAATCTGTTCTAAGATGATCACTCTTAAGTAACACCTTTTCATACATGCATTTGTATTTTGCATTTGTACATTTTACGTTTGTATTTACATTTACATTTTTAAATTTACATCATGCATTAAAACATATTTGATTAAATAATAATGTTTATTTATTTTCAATATCAAAGAAAAGGGCAGTCTTAAAATAACTAGATGTCCTATTCTGATATTTTAAATAATTTACATTTACAATTTTACATTTGCATATTTACATTTGGCATCTTTGCATTTGTATTGCACAATTTGTGTTCTTGTTATTACATTCACATATTTACATTTGCATTTGGCATCTTTGCATTTTTTATGTCATAATACATTAAAACATTCATTCATTAAAATAAGGATTTCAAACGAAGTGATCTTGGTTTTTCCTTGAAGCAAGAACGCTCAGCACGATACAAGAAAAATGTCTAAAGAAAAGGAAGATAGGCTAGCCAAATTTGAGATAAAGCAGAAAGAAATACAAGAGGAATTAAGGAGCAAGTTGGCACAAATTGAAGCTAATATCACAAATTCTCATATCGATCTACTGAACAATATGAAAGAAATGATTGAGAAGCATCAGACCGCTGGAAAGAGTCTTGTTGAAAACCCCAGAAATTCTTTGGATGTTACACCTGTTCATATTCCTGATGTAACACCCCCAACCCATACCCGACCCGGATATGAGTCAGAGATACTACATTGACTTTAAAACACAACTCTTAATAAATAATAGTAAAATATTGGGACTTGTATTAAGAAAATACAATAATATACATACTGTAATATAAGTTTACAAAAATATTCAGAGCATACACAACTTAACTCTTTAATTACATGCCAACTGCTATTTACATAACAAAATAACCTACTGATAAGTTGCTTCTGATCTGATGGTTGCAGGAGTAATACTGTCAAGCTGCTTCACCTGTCTCTTCTATTTTCCTCGGATCCTACGTGTGAAACACTCACACGCTAAGTCATCGACTTAGTGAGGCAACAATAATAAGGCAATGTAATGTAATGAAAATGTCAAGATCATATGAGATGAGATGCAAACATGTAACTAATCAATGTAGTATACTTCATCAATATCCATACCTGTAAGCGTATGACTGTAACATTCATTATTCAGTATTAATAAGTTTATTGGCCCATGATAGCATATTGAGAACCTAAGGTATTTGAGTAATGTGAGGTTGTGCACTATGCTGTCACCACAGCTCGTATAAATGCACCGAAGTGCCCGTAGAATTGCACCGAAGTGCCCGTAGAATTGCACCGAAGTGCCCGTAGAATTGCACCGAAGTGCCCGTAGAATTATGTCCATAAGGACCACGTAGAATTCTTTAAGAATCATATACATATACTATGGATCAAGTATGTGTCTTTCAAGACTTCACACAGGTTCCAAAGGATATACATATGTCCTAAAGAACCGAGTATACCCTCTACCCTTGGCATGCCAACTATACCTATAGTTCTCATCTACATAACATGGGCTTATACATTTCCCGTAGTTCATATCGCGTAGACATAGTATTTCCATACCTTAACACATAGGCATATCATTTACATACCTTTATCACATAGTGCATAGAACTTTTCTGCATATTCATGTCATGTAATACATATAATATGAATTCATGTCATGTAATACATTTAATACAAATTCATGTCATGTATCATAATATGGAATGTAATCATATGTCAAAATATGGAATCTAGACTTATCACAAGTCTAGAACTGAATATACTACTATATTCATGCTATGCATATGCACTCACCTATACTTCTTTGCCTTTTCCTCGATCGATTCTACTTGTAGATTGTTCCCGAACTCGAGTAGGCTCGGTATCTACATAAACATAATTTTTTAAGATGATCATCAGATGTCTATGTCTTGCAATTAAGCTTTAATAGCTTACTAATTTAAAGAATTTATAGCTTAGTCTTGCTTTCTTTTCTTTCTTCTTATTTTTCTCATGGGGCAATCGGTTCCCCCCCTTGGGGGTATCGATTCCCCTCAAGCAATCTGGAATTTCATATACGATGAGGGGGTATCGGTTCCCCCCCCTGGGGGTACCGATTCCCCTCTAGCATTCTGGAAATTCATTTCATTGAGGGGGTATCGGTTCCCCTTGAATGGGTACCGATTCCCCTAACCCAGAAATCCTATTTTTAACCCGAAAATCATCTCATTTCAACTCAAACATACATATTTCAATCCCTTTACTACTCTTAGCTCTCATACACTTACTTAAACTAACTATTATCCATTAAATACCTCTAAAACTTAGAAATCTAATTCTCCATATAGCATTTAAGAATCCAACCCAAATTCCAATATGTTCTAATTTGAATTCTAACCCCTCATACTTCTTAATTAGCTTATTGACAAGTCAAAAATCTGATTCAAACATCAAAAACTCATCCATATCAAAATTTCATCTAAAAACTCATTTTCCAAATCCTTCTCTAAATCACTTATCTTGTTGTTTTAATGTCATATAAGCTTTCCTTTAGCTTATATAACATCCAATCTTTCATTTCCAATCTTAAAAATCAAAGAAACTATCAAGGTTCAGATTCTTACCTTTAATTGCAAGCCACACGCTGAGAGAAGGAAGAGAAGAAAATAAGGAAGAATGAAGAAGAAATGGGAGGTTCTGGAACCTAAAATCACACGTGGGTATCATATATACCCCATAACATTTTATTTTAATTAAAATTTTCCTTACCAATGACCATTTGGTCCTCACCTTAATCTCATATTTACCAACCTTTATTTTTAAACTATATAATTGTTCTACTTTAATCACCAAATGTTGAAACTTTGCAAATTAATCACTAACCCGGCATGGAGGATGTTACAAATCTCTCCCCCTTAAGAAAATTCGTCCTCAAATTTTCATTGCACGAACAAATGAGGGTATTGATGTCGCATATCTTCTTCACGCTCCCATGTTGCTTCTTCTACTTTGTGATTTCTCCACAACACTTTGACCAAAGGAATGGTCTTGTTCCTCAATTGCTTAACTTCATGTGCTAAGATTTGAATCGGTTCTTCCTCATATGTCAAGTCAGGACGAACCTCAATCTTTTCTGGGGTCACGATATGAGAAGGGTCAGATCTATATCTTCGAAGCATTGAAACGTGAAAAACATCATGTATCTTTTCCATCTCATGTGGTAAAATTAGCTGATATGCTACTGGTCCTACTCTCTTTACAATCTCATATGGTCCAATAAACCGAGGACTCAATTTTCCTTTCCGACCAAATCTCAACACCTTCTTCCATGGAGACACTTTTAAAAACACCTTATCTCCAACTTGAAATTCGATGTCTTTCCTCTTAAGATCAGAATAGGACTTTTTCCGATCAGATGCCACTTTGAGGTTATGCTGAATTTCTCAAACTTTCTGTTCTACATCTTGAATTAAATCCGGACCAAGAACACTTCGGTCTTTGAGTTCATACCAATTTAATGGAGTACGACATTTTCTTCCATATAATGCTTCATAGGGGGCCATCTTTATACTAGACTGATAACTATTGTTGTAAGCGAACTCTGTCAGCGGTAAATACTTTTCCCATGATCCTTTAAATTCCATTACGCACGCTCTCAACATATCTTCCAATATCTGAATAGTTCTCTCTGATTGCCCATCAGTCTGAGGATGAAAAGCCGTACTAAAGTTTAAACGAGTCCCCAACGCTCCATGCAAAGATTTCCATAATCTAGAAGTGAATCGAGGGTCCCGATCAGAGACTATGGAAACAGGTACTCCATGCAATCTAATAACTTCTCTAATATACAGCTCTGCATACTTTTCCATAGAGAAATCCGTTCTAACAGGGAGGAAATGCGCTGACTTAGTTAATCGATCAACAATTACCCAGATTGATTCTCTTTGTTCGGAGTCAAGGGTAACCCCGAAACAAAATCCATCGTAACATTTTCCCACTTCCATTGAGGAATGAAAAGCGGTTGCAATAATCCTGATGGAACTTGATGCTCGGCTTTGACTTGTTGACATATCAAACATTTAGACAAATTCTGTGATGCTTCGCTTCATCCTGACCACCAAAATCGATCCTTCAAATCCATACATCTTGGTTCCACCCGGGTGCATCGTTAACGGACTGCAATGAGCCTCTGTTAATATCTCCTTCTTCAAGTCGTCATTGTCGGGTATTACAATTCTTCCTTTACAATAAAGATTTCCATCTGACTTAATCTCAAAGTCTTTAATCTCTTTGTTCTTTACTTGCTCAATTCTTTTCAAACACATTTCATCTTTACCTTGCAATTCTCCTATTCGTTCCAACCATGTTGGTCTAAGGGTTAATTCTGCACAAAGACCACCGTCTCCCGTTAAAGATAATCTTGCATCCATAGCTCGTAAAGCTGCAAACGTCTTTCTACTCAGAGCATCTGCTACCACATTAGCCTTTCCGGGATGATAGTCAATTATCACATCGTAATCCTTTAAGAACTCTACACATCTACGTTGCCTCAAATTCAATTCTTTTTGAGTCATCAGGTACTTCAAGCTCTTATGATCCGTATATAAGTAACAACGCTCCCCATAAAGATAATGACGCCAAATCCTGAGAGCGAATACTACAACAGCCATTTCTAGATCATGAGTGGGGTAATTCCTTTCATGTGGTTTCAACTGTCTCGATGCGTACGCTACCACTTTTCCTTCTTGCATTAGTACACACCCCAACCCGTTATGGATGCGTCACTGTATACTACAAAATTCTTGCCAGATTCCGGTTGAACCAATATCGGAGTTTCCGTCAGAATTCTCTTTAAAACTTCGAAGCTTTCTTGACATCCAGAAGTCCAAACAAATGGTACGTTCTTTCTCATTAGCTTTGTTAAAGGCAGCACAATCATAGAAAAATTCTTAACGAATCTTCGATAATAACCGGCAAGTCCAAGAAAACTCCGAACTTCAGACACATTCTTAGGAACTTCCCAATCCATTATAGCTTTAACTTTCTGAGGGTCTACTCTAATCCCAACTGCCGAGATCACATGCCCCAGGAAAATTACTTCCCTTAACCAGAACTCACATTTGGACAATTTGGCATACAACTTTTTATCTTTTAAAATTTGCAAGACGATCCTCAGATGTGTGCTATGCTCTTCATGGGATTTCGAGTACACCAGTATGTCATCAATAAAGACAACAACAAACTGGTCCAAGTAGGGCTGAAAAATCCGTTCATAAGATCCATGAAAGCAGCAGGTGCATTCGTTACTTCCGAATGGCATTACGATGAATTCATAATGACCATATCTCGTTCTGTAAGCTGTCTTCGGAGTATCTTTCTCCTGGATCTTCAATTGATGATAACCCGAACGTAGATCAATCTTTGAAAATACCGAAGCTCCTTTTAGTTGATCAAACAAGTCATCAATGCGCGGAAGGGGATACTTGTTCTTGATGGTCACCTTATTGAGCTGTCGATAGTCAATGCAAAGACGCATTGATCCATCCTTCTTTTTAACAAATAACATCGGAGCTCCCCAAGGCGATACACTTGGTTGGATAAATCCCTTCTCTAGCAATTCTTGTAATTGATTCTTTAACTCTTGCAATTCTTTCGGAGCCATTCGATAAGGTGCCATTGCAATCGGAGCTGTTCCGGCATTATTTCTATTTGGAATTCTACCTCTCTATCCGGAGGTAATCCTGGCAATTCAGCAGGAAAAACATCAGGGAACTCTCGAACTATTGGAATTTCCTCTAACCTTTTCTCTTGAGCTCTTGAATCAATCACATTTGCCAGAAAACCCTGACATCCTTGTAGCAATAATTTCTTGGCAGACATCACTGATATTACATTCGCTAACGGATTAAACTTTTCACTGCTCACACTTATCTCTATTCCGTCTGGACTTTTCAGAGTTACCTTTTTCAATCTGCAACTAACATCTCCATAATACCGGAACAACCAATCCATTCCCAGAATCACTTCAAACTCGTCAAAGGGTAATTCCATCAGATTAGCAGGGAATTCAATTCCCTGAATCTTTATGGGACACCCCTTACAAACTTTATTCACCCGGGCACTCTGGCCTAACGGAGTTGTTACTATATTCTCATTACTCGTAGCTTCTAAGGGAATCCCCAACTCCTTTACTAACTTACTTGTAATATAAGAATAATTAGAACCCGGATCAATCAGTACCAATACTAATTTATCATACAACTGAAAAGTACCTGCTATAATATCAGGGTCATCACGGTCTTCACTTGTCTTTAGGTTGTATACTCGAGCAGTGGATCGAACTTCAGGTTGAGCAGAGAATTCAGACGGGTTCCTTCCTCTGCCTCTTCCTCATCCCCTTTGTGAGAAAGAACCAGCTCTTCCAGATGGTGCCGGCTCACCAACAATCAAGGGACAATCCCGGACAAAATGTCCGGCATCCCCGCATCGAAAACAAGTCCCAGCTGCCATACGACAATCCCCATAATGGTTTTTCCCGTAGTGCTCACAATGTTTCCTTTGACCCGGAGTAGATCTCCCAGCACCAGATTCTACTGACTGCGTCTGTCTAGGTCTTGCCTGACTTGCTCCCCTAGCAGACGATGCAACTGATTCTGATCTAGTTTGTGATCGAAATCCCGAGTCTCTTCCCCTTTTTGTTGGTGTTGAACCAGAATAAGTAGTCGTCCTCTTTGATGTCTGAACCCTTGAGTCCCCAAATCTTTCATTCTGAGCCCTTTCAAGAGCTTTTGCACGATTGATCACCTCCTGGAACGAGGACAAGTTTAATACTATCAACATTTCTTTAAGTCTAGGGCGCAAGCCCTCCACGAACCACTCGCAAGCATCTTTTTCAGTAGGCACAAGCTCGGCTGCAAACCTGCTCAGCTTATTAAACTCACATTCGTACTCATACACAGAGCGACTCATCTGCTTCAAACTCATAAATTCCTACTTCATTTGGCGGATAAACTGATCTCCAATATACTTGCTTTTAAATTCATCTAAAAACAAAGACCAAGTCAACTGGTCGGTTGACATCCTCATGGTGACGTTCGTCCACCATATCCTCGCCTGACCCCTCAATAAAGAACAGCTCCATCTAATTTCTCCACTTCGGAACAGTGGAGACCATCTAACATGATTTTCAAATCATTCAACCACAGATCCGCTGACACCGGACCTTCCTCAGCTTCTCCCTTAAACTCGGGAGCTCCTAAACTTCTCAATTCTTTTGCTACATTAATTCTGGGAGTTAGTGGAGCAGGAGGTTGAAGACGCGTCAGAATAGCGTCTAACGTTCTGAAGAACGTATCTTGATCTTGCACAGGCACTCCTTGAGATGCCTGTTCTTCACCTTGCCTGGCCAGGGCAGGTGAATTACTGCTTTCAGCATGCCTATCTTCTCCCGCTTCACTTCGGGAGCTATTATGTCCGGACATCTAATAAGAATAACCACATTATCCTATTAGCAAAACAACATACTCATACTATACCAGATCAGAAGTTCTCACTATTTGTTGGCATGTATTCCATTTAAAGACTCCATAGACTCTGGTTTATGCCTAGAATCGGCTAAACCATAGCTCTGATACCATTAAGTGTAACACCCCCAACCCATACCCGACCCGGATATGAGTCAGATACTACATTGACTTTAAAACACACTTAATAAATAATAGTAAAATATTGGGACTTGTATTAAGAAAATACAATAATATACATACTGTAATATAGTTTACAAAAATATTCAGAGCATACACAACTTAACTCTTAATTACATGCCAACTGCTATTTACATAACAAAATAACCTACTGATAAGTTGCTTCTGATCTGATGGTTGCAGGAGTAATACTGTCAAGCTGCTTCACCTGTCTCTTCTATTTTCCTCGGATCCTACGTGTGAAACACTCACACGCTAAGTCATCGACTTAGTGAGGCAACAATAATAAGGCAATGTAATGTATGAAAATGTCAAGATCATATGAGATGAGATGCAAACATGTAACTAATCAATGTAGTATACTTCATCAATATCCATACCTGTAAGCGTATGACTGTAACATTCATTATTCAGTATTAATAGTTTATTGGCCCATGATAGCATATTGAGAACCTAAGTTATTTAATGTGAGGTTGTGCACTATGCTGTCACCACAGCTCGTATAAATGCACCGAAGTGCCCGTAGAATTGCACCGAAGTGCCCGTAGAATTGCACCGAAGTGCCCGTAGAATGCACCGAAGTGCCCGTAGAATTATGTCCATAAGGACCACGTAGAATTCTTTAAGAATCATATACATATACTATGGATCAAGTATGTGTCTTTCAAGACTTCACACAGGTTCCAAAGGATATACATATGTCCTAAAAACCGAGTATACCCTACCCTTGGCATGCCAACTATACCTATAGTTCTCATCTACATAACATGGCTTATACATTTCCTGTAGTTCATATCGCGTAGACATAGTATTTCCATACCTTTAACACATAGGCATATCATTTACATACCTTTATCACATAGTGCATAGAACTTTTCTGCATATCATGTCATGTAATACATATAATATGAATTCATGTCATGTAATACATTTAATACAAATTCATGTCATGTATCATAATATGGAATGTAATCATATGTCAAAATATGGAATCTAGACTTATCACAAGTCTAGAACTGAATATACTACTATATTCATGCTATGCATATGCACTCACCTATACTTCTTTGCCTTTTCCTCGATCGATTCTACTTGTAGATGTTCCCGACTCGAGTAGGCTCGGTATCTACATAAACATAATTTTTTAAGATGATCATCAGATGTCTATGTCTTGCAATTAAGCTTTAATAGCTTACTAATTTAAAGAATTTATAGCTTAGTCTTGCTTTCTTTTCTTTCTTCTTCTTTTTCTCATGGGGGAATCGGTTCCCCCCCTGGGGGTATCGATTCCCCTCAAGCAATCTGGAATTTCATATACGATGAGGGGGTATCGGTTCCCCCCCTGGGGGTACCGATTCCCCTCTAGCATTCTGGAAATTCATTTCATTGAGGGGTATCGGTTCCCTTGAATGGGTACCGATTCCCCTAACCAGAAATCCTATTTTTAACCCGAAAATCATCTCATTTCAACTCAAACATACATATTCATCCTTTACTACTCTTAGCTCTCATACACTTACTTAAACTAACTATTATCCATTAAATACCTCTAAAACTTAGAAATCTAATTCTCCATATAGCATTTAAGAATCCAACCCAAATTCCAATGTGTTCTAATTTGAATTCTAACCCCTCATACTTCTTAATTAGCTTATTGACAAGTCAAAAATCTGATTCAAAACATCAAAAACTCATCCATATCAAATTTCATCTAAAACTCATTTCCAAATCCTCTCTAAATCACTTATCTTGTTGTTTTAATGTCATATAAGCTTTCCTTTAGCTTATATAACATCCAATCTTTCATTTCCAATCTTAAAAATCAAAGAAACTATCAAGGTTCAGATTCTTACCTTTAATTGAAAGCCACACGCTGAGAGAAGGAAGAGAAGAAAATAAGGAAGAATGAAGAAGAAATGGGAGGTTCTGGAACCTAAAATCACACGTGGGTATCATATATACCCCATAACATTTTATTTTAATTAAAATTTTCCTTACCAATGACCATTTGGTCCTCACCTTAATCTCATATTTACCAACCTTTATTTTTTAAACTATATAATTGTTCTACTTTAATCACCAAATGTTGAAACTTTGCAAATTAATCACTAACCCGGCATGGAGGATCGCTGTTAAGAACTCACCATATCAAGCTGGAGCATCGTTCCCCACTGATTGTCCTACTACTTCTGAGTTGAAGCCTGATGAATTTTGTATTAGTAATGAGGTCCTTGACCTAAACAAATCAGTTGAGAAGGAAAAATTCACTCAACTACTGGAAAATATAGAAGAGGTGATAAAATCTATAGAGACAGTTGAGTCATTTTATGGGTTTGATGCCAAAGAACTAAGTTTGGCCCCTGGCCTGGTTATTCCACCAAAGGTTCCAGATTTTGAGAAGTATAATGGGACCACATGCCCTTCATATCATATCACTATGTATTGTCATCGTATGACTGGCTATGTAGAGAATGAAAAATTGTTGATCCACTGTTTCCAAGACAGTTTATCTGGGTCTGCATCCAGATGGTATAATCAGCTAAAACGTACTCAAATACGTTCTTGGAGGGATTTAGCTCAAGCTTTTTTGGGTCAATACAAGCACATGACTGATAAGGCCCCTGGTCGAACAATGTTGCAAAGCATGAATATGAAGTGCAATGAAAGCTTTCGACAATATTCACAACGATGGAAAGACGTTGCTTCTCAAGTACATCCACCATTGACTGAAAAAGAGTTCATTACTTTGTTCATCAGCATATTAAAATTTCCTTATGTTAATCACATGATAGGGGTTGTCCCTAATAATTTCTCTGATATCATCATAAGTGGAGAAATAATCGAAATGGCTATCAAGAATGGCAAGATAAGAGGCTCTAACAATACTAAAGTCAAGAAAGAAGCTGGGGTTAATACAGTGAGGTATTATTCAGTTAAACATGGTGCCAAACCTTATAAAGTGGTCAAGAATAAAAAGAATGTGCAGGGATTTCAATTTCCTCCCTTCCACTGTTCGAGTGAAAAATTGCATCCAAAAATGCTCTCAGCCAGATCAATTACTCCACAACTTGATCAATCACATGGCCTCCAAATGAATTGGACCTATAAGGAAGTTCCTTGGATAAATCAGACTAGAATTCCAAATTGTTCAGCTAAGGTTCCTGGTAACCTTAAGGGAAATTTCCAAGACCCTTTAGAGCAAGCAATTCAAAAATGCAAGATAAAAGAAGGGGTTAAGGTTCAATGTTCAGAAACCATTGTTGCAACAGAAACTAATATAACCAAATCCTACGAAGAATATCAGGCACAAGAAAATGGGAAAAGAAATCAAAAGGCTCCCATGGATATAATTCGAGATTGGCCTATAGGTCTAAGAAAGAATGAGGCAGATATAACCCAAAAGACACCTCAGATACCTATATCAGATTTTTCGAAAACCAGTAAGGCAAGGGGAAACTTAAGGAGTCTGGTTAATACTACCCCAGTTATAGCTGAAATGAGCATTGAAATGAGCATTCAGAACCCCCTCAATAACATGAGAGCATTCATTCATTCAGAACGATCAAAGAAAGTGATAGCCTCGCGAGCAAGAAAACTCTAAAGGTATTTCAAGAATCTATCTCAGACCTGTACCCTCATTTGGTTAAAGGTCAATACATTACACCAAGATTGGTGAAGGTGTCACCAAGGCCTTATGCTCATTGCTATGATCAAAATAGCTTCTGTAATTTTCACTTGGGAGTATCTGGACATTCAACAGGGAATTGTTGGTCACTGTTAAAGGAAATAGAGACGCTCGTCGATAAGGGAGTCTTGACACAAGAAATGATCAAGAAATGGGGAGCAAATAAGGATAAAAATCCTGGGCCAAGTACATACCCAACAATATAGGAGTGATGAGTCATGATAAATAAATAAGTGGAAGTGTTAACTACCACTATAGTACTTTTCTATTTTCAGCATCTTGTTTGAACTTGTTTTTTTTCTTTCTCCGCCTTTTGTGAAAAAAATAAATTGTGTTGCTTTTATGGTTATGAGCAAAGAATCAAGTTTTAATCTTGAGATTATTGAGTATCGAATAGATTAAATATTCTTTTAAATTTGCAAGAGTTATAGATCTATTGGCAAGTGATATTATATCTTCCATATCCCATCCAACACCAATACTCGACCTTTACCAAAACCAAATCCTGACACTACATTTATCTGAGACTCTGAAGAAATATCTCTACCTGTTTTTGAGACACAAACTCTAGATGTTTACCTTCTCGGTTAGAGTCGATTGATTGATGATACTACCTTCCACCATATACATGACTTTATAAGTCACACATTTATCCTTCCAAATACAAAACCATCCAAGCAAAAAAAATCTCAAAAGAACCAAACTTTCAATTATCTGTGAATCTTACTGTAAGAAGAGACGAGATGAAACATCATGGACCAACTTATTGAAGATGATTTTGAGTGATTGGGGCATACTTAAAGAAGAAGGGGAAAGTGATTGATTGAAATAATATATCATGCATTAATTACATTTTTTTCATGTAAATAAAGTTAATCTGAATATTCATCCCCCTGTGGATACCTCTTTTTACAAAGGTTTCTGTGTATGAGATGATGAACGACATTGTTTCATTTATCCTTTAATATATATATATATATATATATCCTTTGTTGTCCCCATTTGAGCCTGAATAATGTTTCTTCTAATTCAACCCTAATCAAGGATCACCCTCTACATTGGGGGGGCAAGGTAAAGGATATTGGCTCATAAGAATAAAGATTGTCAATACAGTTTTATTACGAAGACAAGTTTCCATGAAGTCATGAAAGTTTTGAACTACAAAGTATGTCAAATACAGAGTGCTTGAAGATCAATCCAATCAAGAATAATGGAAAACCTCCAAAATGCAAAAGGAAAAGGAGGTGCTCAAAGCAATTGAAGTATTATACTCATCCAACAAAGAAAGAAAAAAAAAAGGAAAATTGAATCAAGATGGGTGACTTATTGAGCCTCAAGTTACAAGGTTGATCAAGTACAAACAAGAAGAGTAAGAAATGCTGGAGATATGAGAAAATGGAAATGAATCCAAAATTTGGCAGTCTAGAGGGATCCAGTTGATGGAAAATTCCCCAGCAAGGCAGATCCAAGTCAAACAAAACAAGATTGATGGCATCAGAATGAATTGATCCTTGGTTTGATTACCCTTAAACTCTTATTTGGGCCTTTTTATCCCTTTCTTTCGTAACCATAAGCCATGGCCTACGTTATGTATCTGAAAAGTCCATTTTAATCATACATGGATTTCTAAGTAAAAGATATATCTTCAGAATTCATTCCGCCTCTCAAGATGATTTTTATTTGCAAAATTGGTTTTTAAAATCTTTAATACATGATATGAAAAATGATAAAAGAGGTTCAAGATATAAATTTTTAAATAACATCTTAGAACCAAAGGAGGATTCGAGTTGAAAACCTGAAAAGGCGGCTCGAATATTGAATGGTGCAACAAACGACATAAGAGATGATCTTAAGCTCTTAAATGAAGCACCACACATCCCAAAGACGTTCTTGAGATTCTGGAATCAAGAAGTATCTCTACAAGATGAGCATAACAACCATTTCTTCAAGTTAATGGAAGCCCAAAGAGACATATATGCTGGACTAACCTGAAAACCTGAGAGACCTTACTATACCAGAATCAACCTACACCTCAAATCAGTCAATAATTTTGACACTTGCCATAGGACTATGATTTTTGAATGATTTAAAAGTGTAGTTAATTTATTTGATATTTATTAAACTCATTGTTTATGATTTGATTTTATTGTGAACCTATGATATGCAACATTCTACAAAATTCTTTCATTCTTCAATAAAGAAAGGAGAAAAAAACATTTTCAAACAGGACAGTCTCAAATGAGGAAGGTCTTTGAAGCAAGTTGATGCCCATTCTACTTCAATTGTAGAAAAATAATAATAAACGAGGCCAGAATGATGAAACACTTCACATTTTTGAAGACAAGTGGTACAAGAAGTCAGAAAATCTGGAGAATGGAACTTGTAACGCTCTCCTGTGACATTATTAGCAATCTATCAAGAAAGATTATCACTTATCTCATGCTGAGGGCAATAAGCATCACCAGATAGATTATTTTCCTCAGCCATCAATCCATGTTCTCTAGAAGATTACATCACAGAGATATAAGTCCCAGTAAGATGTATTATGGGAATGAACAAGTCATTACCTGCACTCTGGTTATACTGTGATGCTGGCTCAAGTCTTGATACATCATTGCTGCTTTTTCCATGCTGATCATTTGCCAGGATTATATCCATTAGGTCCTTCAGAAAATTGCTGAACTTGAAATTGAGAACTTATGGCACAGAATAAGACATTGGAAAATTCTACACTTATAGACCTTTCCATGGTTCGGGAAGAGTGAGATATTGCATTGCATATTTGGAGCAGCAGAGAGACAGTCGTTGTAGCAATCATTGCAAGAAAATGCACCAACAAAAATCTTCAGTTCATCTTGATGATGTTTATTTCTTCCAGTAAGGTTGTTACACTGGATGCCACTGACAACAAGGTTGAATCCTCCAAATCTACTCATCAATTGCTCCAACCGATCATTATTCAGTTCTTGCACATCTGTTTTCAAATATATACTAAGACAGTAGAAGACGATCTTTGCAGCACTGATTCCAGCAAAAAGAAACAAGACATTGATATCACTGGGAAACATGTCTCTATACAGATTCTTGTGTATGGTTGATAAGGAAACCTAGAAGCATTTCCACCTCATCAGGTTCAAGTGGAGCAACTTTATTCCTTCCAACCCATACTAGATTCCATTTTTAGCACTCATCAAGAACATACTTCTGGACACTCGAAGGTGGCTCATGGTCATAAGCTTCAAGACCCTTACAGATCATTTCTGTCAATTTGGCACTTCCTGTACATGTTTATAAACAGTTCAACTTTGTTCTTGGATCCCATGAAAGCCACCATTTCTTTGTCAATGGAAAAGCATCAGCACATGGAGAAGCAGAATAAGAGAAAATATGTTCTTAATTGGCAGAATTATGAATATAGCCCTTTTCAGTGTAGTAGCATGGAAATGCTTCGAATCTACAAATTCTGGCTCTACATCGAATAAGCACTGTGATATCCTAGTCCAAACATTAACTGGAACAAATGTAATATGCTCCATAGCATATTCTGGAAGTGTTCTTTGAGTTATCTGATCTGGTTGGACAGAACCAATCATTGAATTTGGAAGATGAATGTGCTCATAGCATCTTTTGGAAGTGTTCTTTGAGTTATCTGATCTGGTTGGACAGAACCAATCATTTAATTTAGAAGATGAATTTGCCAATAGCATCTTCTGGAAGTGTTCTTTGAGTTATCTGATCTGGTTGGACAGAACCAATCATTGAATTTAGAAGATGAATTTGCCAATAGCATCTTCTGGAAGTGTTCTTTGAGTTATCTGATCTGGTTGGACAGAACCAATCATTGAATTTGGAAGATGAATGTGCTCATAGCATCTTCTGGAAATGTTCTTTGAGTTATCTGATCTGGTTTGGCAGAACTAATCATTGAATTTAGAAGATGAATTTGCCAATAGCATCTTCTGGAAGTGTTCTTTGAGTTATCTGATCTGGTTTGGCAGAACCAATCATTGAATTTGGAAGATGAATTTGCTCATAGTAGAAATAAGGAGACTCAATAGCATCTTCTGGAAGTGTTCTTTGAGTTATCTGATCTGGTTTGGTAGGAAATACAGAACCAATCATTGGAATTAAAAGATGAACTGCATGATCGTCTTCATTAAGAAGCTTCTTTCAAGCTTCTTTTGCTTATTCCTTTCCCAAAAATCATAGCACAAGTTTCGCCTTTTCTTGTTATTGGGATCATCACATAATGGCTTCCCATCTTTTACCGGAAGAAGTGCGTCATCATCCTTAGTCATTTGAGCAGCACATATAAAATCTATCAATTTTGCAATTGATGAATCTGGACCACATTTCTCCAGGGCTATTGAAGTTTCAGCCTCTGAGAATCCCATTTTCGTCAAGTATAACAGTTTATTCTCCTCATCAGAATCAGAATTCAGGATTTCCTCGATATCAGAAGAACTATCAATATCTGTGAAATCATCCTGAAAGATTGCTTCATAATCAGATGAGTAGTTATCAGAATCAACATGTTGCATGGGTGCGGACTTTTCAAGAACCTGTACCACTGTAAATGATCACCTCACTCAGAAGAGACACATATCTGAGACATTTCTGTCAGAATGATTGAGCACTTCATAACTTTGTGACAATATGAAGAGAATTCCTCCAGCTACTTGACAACACGGCTGTTTAGTGACACCAGAATGAGAGTATTCAAGATAAACAGATTTAGGGCACGAATAAAGCCGCAAATACCCACCACAGTGCATTGTCAAAATTGGACCTAGTGGGGATCATGATATTCAAGTTAAACAGACGTTGAGAGTGAACCAGAAGCAAAATGTTGGGGCATCTTGAAAGCCCATTTTAACCAGAGATAGAATATTGGGGTATTTTTGAAGGCTCACAACAATATGAATATTTGGGCATTCTTGGAGGCTCATCTCAGCAAGAAGTAATGTTGAATGCAGTTTTTAACATCTGTATCAGCAAATGTTGGGGCATTTTAAAGGTTTCTTCAGACAGATCCATGTGGGACATTTTAAAGGCTCAGATTAACAAGAAGCCAATGATGGGGCATGCTGAAAGCCCTTTTCAATTAGAATCAGAAATGTTGATGTATTTTGAACGTTTATATCAGTAAAATACTGGGGCATGCCGAAGGCCCACACCATCATGTGTTAAAGATCATTGACTTGAGCAAATAATTTCCAATGAGACAGAAATGTATAAAGAATGAAAATGGTAAAACAGTGGCAGTCGAGCTAACTACACATAATTGCTTCGTTCATCAAGCAGTTGCATTAGGGTCCTGTTGTTGAACAAATATCTACTCAGCAAGTATGGTTTCAAATACCCAATCTTCTTAAACCATGTATCACATGACAGTGTGTTCTTTGTTAAGATACATCATGGTTGCATGAATAAAGATGGTCCCCAAGCAGACTATTTGATCCAGGGTTCAGTTCCTCAAGATCTCAGCTTTGAATTTTGCATTATGTGTGTTGGTGATGATTGAAAATAGCTTTTTGAGATTCCTGACAGTTAGTTTCAATCATACTGTTGAGGTTATGAAGCTGTTTTTCACATCAATTTTTGCTTACTTGATGACATTGAAAAAGGGAGACTCGACTCACTTATATTACTGTTATTCCCGTTATTACTGGTGTTATCATTGCCAGCCAGGGTGAACTGAGTTTTCATCTATTTTGGTTTTATCATGTGCATTTCATCCCCAACAGCAAGAATTCCATGAACTCCCTTCCGTACATGGATCCTATAGCTGAAGTGTTTCTACTTTCTACAATGCTCATTACAGAAGAAAACATGATCAGTATCACACTTGCCCTTGCCCGAGATGATATCAAGATCAGTTGGTATCTCTTATTCAATTCGATACGAGCATATCTTGTGGATTTGAGCAACTTTTTGGCCATACCAATATCTCATTTGTATTCCCACTGAGTTTTGTTCTCAAGTGGTCTTGTGACATCATACAAAAGCATCATTGACCAGAAATCCGGGCAGAAGCCACAGGAAAGGATGAATGTTTTCAAATGTTTTACGAACATCTGAGTAGAAGCTACAACAGGATGAATGTGTTGTCAAACGTTTTACAAACCAGTGATTATGATGCTGAACCAATGTTGTAACCATATGGTATTTCCATTTATTGATCCAAGATGAAGTCTGTCTTCTCCAACCAAGGTTAGAAGCGAGATATGATGAAGATTTCTTTCCACAGAAGGGAAACTGAAATTTTAACAACAAGAAACTAGTGGAGCCAACTAAGGATGAACGACAGGTTGTTGTTAAGCATCTCGACATGATATGGTCCAAGTTACTTTGTTCGATATCCAATTAGATATGGAGACATGAAAGGAATTAGGATAAATCCTCCTTGTGATATGTTTCAAGAGTCAAATCAGAACAGACATTGTTCTCCTATTTAATCTCTGCTGAGTTTGGCATATCTACATCTACACTCTTTAAAGATGATAGATTCTCTCTTCAAAGATGATAGATTCTCTTTTTAAAGATGATAAATTCTCTTTTCAAATATGAAAGCTTTATTGGATTTCTACATAAGTCCCGACAAAGAAAGCTGATTTTATCCAAGACAAAATGGGGCATCAAGGTCATAATTCTGACTATAGCAAGAGTTCCACAAATGAAACATTTCTTTTGAGACTTAAATGAAGCAAAGAAGACACCAAGATACAAGTTGATCAGATGGTTCTTCAGAAATGCAAGCTTGATAGCATAAGTTGCTACACTGATATCCAAGGGTAACCCTGGAAATAAATGATGAAGTGGAGGAAGACCGAGTTCACCACTTTGAAGTCAAATGAAGATTGCATCACCATTCATGCATCATATTTAGACATTTTCAAAATAGGAACATTTTCATTCATTTTATCCATGTTGAATATTTGACAGGAATTTTCAAAGATTTTAGCAAAGATTCAAATCCATCATTCAATGGATCAACATTTCCGGAAGAGTTCATAATGAGAAGAATTCATTTGAAGAAAGAAGAAGAAGTTCATAATGAGAAGAACTTGTTCAAATTTTCGCTTGAATTCATCATTCGATGGATCAGCATTGTTAGGTCGAGTTCATAATGAGAAGAACTCATTTGAAGAAAGTGAAGAAGTTCATAATGAGAAGAACTTGTTCAACTTTTCGCTCAAATTCATCACTCGATGGATCAACTTGTTAGAGAGAGTTCATAATGAGAAGAACTCATCTGAAGAAGAAAGAAGAAGTTCATAATGAGAAGAACTTGTTCAAATTTTCACTTGAATTCATCATTCGATGGATCAACATTTCCGGAAGAGTTCATAATGAGAAGAACTCATCTGAAGAAAGAAGAAGAAGTTCATAATGAGAAGAACTTGTTCAACTTTTCGCTTGAATTCATCATTCGATGAATCAGCATTGTTAGGTCGAGTTCATAATGAGAAGAACTCATTTGAAGAAAGTGAAGAAGTTCATAATGAGAAGAACTTGTTCAACTTTTCGCTCGAATTCATCACTCGATGGATCAACTTGTTAGAGAGAGTTCATAATGAGAAGAACTCATCTGAAGAAGAAAGAAGAAGTTCATAATGAGAAGAACTTGTTCAATCTTTTGCATAATTCTATCACAGAGGGAGATAGATCATCATCAACATTGCCAGAAGTGTTCATAATGAGAAGAACTCATCTGAAAAAGAAGAATTTTTTCAACTCTTTGCTAGATTGCATTATAGAAGGAGATAAATTGTCATCCCCAGTGGAAAAATTCATAATGAGAAGAATTAATCCCAAAGAAGAAGAACTTGTTCAACATTTCCATCATAATCAAGTGAAGTCAAATGAAAAAAAAAACTTATTGTCTTTTTGTCTTTGCCCTATTCTCGTTAACACAAGAATGAACAAAGAGGGGCAGCTGAAGACACTAGTTTTTTTTTGGTTTTTTTTTTCATTTGTTTTATTTATTATTATTAATTTGTTTATTATTATTATTATATTATATTATTATTATTATGAAATAAATAATTAATTTTATTTATTATAGGCCCAAATCAGAGAAGCCCAACCCGAACTAGCCCAAGTTTGGAAACCCTAAACAGATTAGGGTTCCATCTTCTTCTCCAGCCGCCTTGATTTTCCACCGTCAGATCAAGGCAGATCCAAGGGTCCAAAGTTCTCCAACAAAAACCCTAGGGTTATGATAACCCTATGGACTACAGCCGCCGCTGCCTCCAGAACAGCCACGTTTCCAGCCGACTCTTCAGCTACCACGCGGTGCCACCTCTGCCATTGCCGTGTCCAGCCGTTACCATGACACCATTGAGGATTCCAGAAGCCAGCTGCCCCCCACACGTCGATGCCCAGGGTGAGTCACCACACAGTTCGGTGACTCACCGAAATCCACTCTTGGGACCGGTCCGAGACAAGCTCCGACGAGGCTATAAAACAACCATCACCTGCAAGATAAAGAGAGGGGAGCAACCAAGACACAGAGCAAAGAAAGAAAAAAAAAACGGAGAGGAGAACAAGGAAGCCAGAAAGCCAAACAGCCACCAAAATCCATCAAATATCAAAATAAAAAATAGAGAGATACTTACCGAGGAAGCCACGCCATCACCGGCGTTCCCACGCACCCATATCAGCCACCGTTAAAATCGAAATACCAAAGGTATTTCTTTAGATTTGCGAAAATACATAGCTTTTTAGGATAAACGAGGGTCAGATTTGGGTTGAGATCACTCGGATCTATATTTGGGGAAATTTTGTGTTTTCGGCCAAAGGCGGCGGTGGCCGGCGGCGGTGGTCGACGGTACCGGAGCACGGCTGCCGACCGATGGTCCCCTCTCTGTTTTAGAGAGAAGGCAGAGCTTCTCTCTCCTAGAGAGAGAAGCTGAAATGGAAAAATGAAAGAAATGGCTCAAGGGAGCCGATTTTTAGGGTATTTATACCCTCATCAAAACGGCGTCGTTTTGATGAGGGGTCTGGGTGTAATTTCAAAATAGTTAAAATAAACGCATAGTCATCTGAAGTTTATAAACTTTCATTTTTGCCACTGAAATCAATTTATGAACATATTAATATTATCTTCGAATTTTATTTTATTCTATTTTAATCATTATCTGTATATTTACATGCTTAAGGTAAAATACCATGATTAATCCTTTTAATTTTAAACAAATTTAATTTTAGTCTCATATAATTATATAGGTTAAATTATACTGATAATATTTAGGCTTTATGGTATTTCGAATAATGTCCCTTAATTTTGACATTTTATAAATTAATCACTAATTTTTATAAATTCTCAACGTTGACTATGAATTTTATATGAATATGATTAATTGTTTTAATTTAAATTATCTTTGTTTTAATACTTTCCCAAATTTGTTGTCAATTAACTATTCATAACAGATTAATTCACCTTTAATGTTTCATTTCCTTAATTATTTGTAATCTTGATGTTTGTATCTTTGACTTTATTTTTTTCTTACTTTATTTTCTTTGCATTTATTTATAATTGGTATCTTAAATTTACTTTCCATTTCATCCATTTTAATCATAATATACATTAATATTTGACTTTTTATATAACTATTTATTAAAACATAAATTTCTTTTAGTATTTATTCTATTCATTTACAAAGATTGCTTTTCTTATATTTATAGATGGTATTTTATTATTAATATAACGTTAAGTGTGTTTATATTATAGTTTTAATTTTATTTATTTATTTATTATTAGATTGCAATTATTTTATTATTATCCTTTTAATTTCAATATGTTTAAATTATTACTTTAATTATTATCTTAGTCATGTAATATATATATATATATATATATATATATTGTTTAAATTAAAAATTATAATTTAGTTTTATTTAAATCACTTTTATGAAAAATTATTACATTTTAATATTTATTTTTTTTAATATTAATAAAAGAGCTGTCTTAAGGCACCTAGAAGTCCTTTTCTGATATTTTAAATAAATAAATATATTTTAAAATAATATGATTATAAATTAAATATATTTTGAATTTTTTAAATTTTAATAATAGAGACAATTTATAATTAAAAATACCAATTTTGGGCGTTGTAGGGGTGCTAATCCTTCCTAAACGTAACCGACCACGAATCCCTTCTTATTATTAAAAAGAACGAATTTTTGGTTATAAACGCAGATCAGTTCATTTTTTAATTGATGTATTCTTAAAACTCTTTTAAAAAATAATTTTAGGTATTCGACCTACCTGACCCAAAAGGCCGATGGCGACTCCCAAATTATTTTCAAAACCATTTATTCACATCAAATTTTTTTCTCTTAAACTTAACTCGATTGAAACTTCAAACTCGAACCTAAACCTTAAATACATGAAAATCTACTGTATTTTTAAAAAAAATCAATACATAAATATTAATATTATTAATAATTTATTTTTTAAAAAATAAAATCTTAATATATTATATTTTCGAGCTACTCACAAGATTTTCGAGTCGAATATCAAGTAACTTGTTTCGACTCATTAAGAACGTATCGAGCTCGAGCTTGATCGAGTTCATTCGATCCGAGTATTTATCGAGACTTAATCAATCGATCTCGAATACCTCTCAATCTATCTCGTCCCATTTAATCCCTATTCCGACCCAAAAATAATCACAAATTTAACTGTCTTGCTTGCAGTTTAACTTCATTTATTTCCCTCACCTCCCCATTTTCTCTTCTTCTCCGAGCTCTTTGTGTATCAGAACAAAAGTGTCTACCGCTTTTTCTGCAACCAAGTTCAGTACCCAACCTTTCTCCACTTCACCTCACGACAAACCCCTCGCTTTCGCCAAGCCCACTTCCCAATTCCTCGAATCTACCCGCAAACTCCGCCACACTTCGTCTTCCAAATTCAAACTCATCCGTTGATCAGAGACTGTCATCGCCATCTCCGATTATGTTAAGCAGAAGAAATCCAAATCCTCCACCAGTCTGGTAAAATCCCATTTCTGTCATAGTCAAATTAAGTCATGGTTCATAAATGGTTCCCTAACAAATCTATTTGTGTTCAATTTTGCTTCTCTTTTTATTTTCAGCCGATAACGAAAGAGGAAGGTTTGGAATTATACGAGGATATGGTATTAGGAAGAGCATTTGAGGATATGTGTGCTCAGATGTATTACAGAGGCAAAATGTTTGCCTTTGTTCATCTTTACAACGGCCAAGAAGCTGTTTCCAGAGGTTTTATTAAGCTCTTGAAGTAGCAGGATTCTGTGGTGAGCACATACCGTGATCACGTGCACGCATTGAGCAAAGGAGTTCCGTTACGTGCCGTCATGAGTGAGCTCTTCGGTAAGACCACCGGCTACTGCCGCGACCAAGGTGGGTCGATGCATATGTTTTCCCTTGAACACAATCTGGTTGATGGGTTGCTTTTATCGGTGAAGGGATTCCCATTGCCACGAGAGCGACTTTTACCTCCAAATACAAGAGGGAGGTTTTAAAAGAAGTCGACTGCGATCATGTTACCTTGGCATTTTTTGGGAATGGGACTTGCAATAATGGACAGTTCTTTGAGTGCTTGAATATGGCGGCGTTGTAGAAATTGTTCATTGTGTTTGTTGTTGAGAATAATTTGTGGGCTATTGGGATGTCCCATTTGAGGGCTACTTATGATCCTCATATTTATAAGAAAGGACCTGCCTTTGGGATGTCTGGCATCCATGTTGATGGAATGGATGTTTTGAAGGTCAGAGAAGTTGCTAAGGAGGCAATCGGTCGGGCTAGGCGAGGTGAAGGTCCGACATTGGTGGAATGCGAGACTTATAGGTTTAGAGGACATTTATTGGCCGACCCTGATGAGCTTCGAGACCTGATAACCATTCGATTGTTTTATAGCTTCGTGCCATTATTACATTGCAACTTTGAATGGTAAAACAAGAACAATCTGCATGCATGTCTGTTGTACTGATCCTATAATATTGTCTTGAATACTTTGTTTTCTATGCTCTCTATGTTCCATAAAGATCGGTTCGTTATGTCACAGTTTAAGCATACCGATTGAAAGATAAATGATTGTGTTCTTAGAGATTAGGGATGAAGGTAATGAGTTTCGAAGTCAATTACTGATCCTGAGCAATATTGTACATGATTCTGTTCTTAATTAGGGTGTTTTTTAGAAATGAAATTTTTCAATGTCTTGCTACTTCTTTGGTAGCTGAGAAAGATTACTATGCTGCAAGAGATCCCATCAAAGCCCTGAAGAAGTACCTCATTGAGAACAGTCTGTCCAGTGAAGCAGAGTTAAAGGCCATAGATAAGAAGATAGATGAAGTGGTAGAGGATGCTGTTGAGTTAACAGATGAAAGCCTCATTCCTGCTAGGAGCCAACTTCTCAAAAATGTCTTTGCCGATCCAAAAGGTTTTGGAATCAAACCTAATGGCCGATATAGACGCGAGGATCCAAAGTTCACTGAAGGCACTGCTCGTGTCTAAGCAATCAATCCATTTATGCACACTTTTTGTTATTGCAGGATCTCATATATTTAGTTCATGCTAGAACCTCTCTGTTTCTTGTGAAACTGATGGAGTAGCATGTTTTTTGTCTGTGGATAAGAGCAAATTGTGTATTCTTATCTTGGAAATAGTGAGTGGGCGAGTAAAGTTTTTTTCATGCTTTAGTTATAGTCTATTTGCATGTGGATGATAGATGTCGTACCCTGTTTGGTGTTTTGTTGTTTTACCTAAGAGGCAGGCCCCTTCAAAGCCACCATGTGCGAGACTGTCTTCTTTGACAAAATGGGCTTTTATAATCTCAAAAGTCAAGAGGGATGAGAATACTATGGATACAAGCCTATAGATCCATGTCACAAAAGAGTCTTAACTAATTTTGTTTGAATCACATGATGCGTTGAATACACCTTTTTTTTTAACTAAAAGAGTACCAGCTTAAAAACAGAAGCCTTAATGTTGGGACCCATACCGTCCTGATCAATGTTGCAGCAGCATTGCAGGACGATTTCCTTCACGAGGCGTCCAAACGACCTCTGTCATCCACGCCGTGTCTCGGATTCTTGCTAAGCGCGAACCAAGGAAAAAGGAGAGTTATTAGCATCCATATTATTCACCGTACGAACTGCTTGTTGACTATCCGGTTGAACTTGAATTTTAAAACCATTGTTAGGATTCTGATGAAGCTCAAATGATCAGCCGAATGATTTGCCAACAGGAGGTGAATTGATTTTTTTTAGATTAGGGAGTAAGGAGTATAAAGATGAAATAATTTGCACAATGATTTATAGTGGTTCGACTTCTCAACCAAGTCTACATCTATTAAATTATCTCCTTGCTAAAGATTTTCTAACAAATTCACTAATTTGTTCTTTCTTTTTTCAGGATAAAGATATAACATTTACAACTCCCTAGCTTTTCAAAGGCTAAGCTAGAATCAATCACTTTTACAAAAGGAATAAGATGTAAACAAGAAAAACCTCTCAAAGAAAATATGTTTACAAGATTTAAGCTCACAAGAAAACAAATAAAAGATTTGCAATGAGCTCAAAACACAAATATGTACAAGAGAAAAGGAAATAAAAAGAGTGAAAAGTTCTTCTCTTGATGTGAATTGTTTGGATAGGTGTTGTGTAACCTTCTTCAAGAGTCCTCAACTTGTTTTTATATGTTGGAATGAGTTTGTGGTTGTTTATAGTTGTTGGGATGTTTTGGAGCCGTTGGGGAATAATTTTCTGCAAAATAAAATTGCACAGGACAGAGTGTATCGGTACTCCTTTAATGAGTATCGGTACTACCTTTGTAATATTTAAATAAACTAGTCGTTAAAGACCGTTGGGTTTGACCAATATTGATACTATGCTTCATGGTATCGATATCACAATGTAAAGTAATATCGGTACCCCTTTGAGTATCCGTACCTATTTTGCATTGTGAAATTTGAGCAATTTGGAAAACAACTAGTAGTATCGATACTACCTAGAGAGTATCAATACTTCTCTTACCTTTGGTATCGGTACCACATGAACAATATCGGTAATATTCATGTAATATCGATACTGTAAGAACAGTATTGGTACTACATACCCATAAAAACAATTTGTACTCAAATTTTAGTTTAATGGACTTTGAATTATTTTTGAAAACTTTAAACAAATTCAATCAAGTCCAAAAATATTTTGCCATAATTTGTTGTATCAAAATATTATAAAACATAGTTCAACGATCTCCCATTTTTTATATAAAAAAACATTTGAAAATTTGTTTTGACAAAACTCCCCTTAATAAAATATTTAATGAAAAAGAATAATATTTGGAAAATATTAAAGTCCCCTTTTTTCATTCTTAAAATTGATTTTTCCAAACTCATACTTCTCCCTCTTTTTATTATATAAAAATAATTCAAATTTAATTGTTCAAAAATAAAAATTGAGTGTAAGTGGTAAATTTTAGCATGAAATCATTTGAAAAATCAAAGCTCCCCTCAATAAAAGAATTTCAAACAAAAATTGACTTTAAAAGCTTGACACTTAAAAGATATTAAATTTAAACAAAGATGGACAAACATGTTAGTAGCACAAGAAATTCAATATATCCAAGTTTAATATACTTTATGCAATACCAATTGTTGTATTTAAGTGCATGTGCATAAAGCTATCAAAAAATGTTATGCATTTGAAAAATTGATATTAATTGTTAGAGAGATCATTTGCAATAAATCACATGCATAAAAATTTAAATTAAGGTCAAAAATTAAAATTTGTAAAAACAAAACATTAAAACCAATTTTGGCCAAAATTCATTATGATGAACAAACACTTATGAAAAATCATTAAAACTTTAGAAAATGTTCATCACAACACTTTTTAACATACATGAGATAGAAAACGTAAAATTATTTAAAATCAAAACTCATGCATGCTTAAACTAAATGAGCAACCAATTATGCAAAATAATCAAAATAAGCTTAGAGATTACACATTCCTTTTAAGTATGGCTAGAGCATTTGAATATCTTCAGTTTCATCACCATATCTCCCACACCTACAAGAGACATTCATTTGGATTTTGGTATCCAAATTGCTTTGGATCCTTGAACGTTAGTTTCAATGTCCATTGTTCCCTTAAGAATTCATACTTGTTTAATTTTAAAGCATTTTCCTTTCTTTAAAGGACAAGTATGTTCCTTGTGACCATGAAAATGACAATGTGAGTATTTTGTCATTTTTAACATTGATGAATTGTTTTTAGAAATGACTTTTTTTTCTTTTGTCAAACATTCCAGCTTAACTTTCAATTCAAGATTTTCTTTTTCCAAATCTTCAATTTTGGTTTTTGAAAGCTCAAAATCATTTTCAAAGTTTCATTTTGCTTTTCAAAATCCAATTTAGCTTTCAAGAGAAAATCATTTGCAACTTTGAATTTTGAAATCAATTTCTTATATTTGGAATTCATAGTCTCAAATTCCAAATACAATTCATCATAGGCAACTTGTAACTCATTAAAAGAATAAGAATTTGATTCACTAGAGCTAGAAGTTACCATTGAATATTCTTTGATGGCCATGAAGCATAGATTGGCTACTTCATCTTCATCATTGGAGTCATCTTCATCACTCCAAGCCGCCATAAATGCCTTCTTCTTACTTGATCTTCTTCTTTAGGAGGGACAATCGTACTTGACATGCCTCATTCTTTGACATTCGAAGCACACCGGGGGACCTTTCTTTTTCCTTGATTCATGTTTCACTTCCTTAGAAGCCATGATTGTCTTGAATCTTTTAAAGAACCTGACCATCTCTTCTTCTTCAACATCATCTTCATCCGCCTCTTCACTTGAGTATTGATTACTCTCATTGGTAGATTTGAATGCAATGTCTACCTCATTCTTCTTGTTTTTTCTTCTTCATCATCATCTTCTTCTTCTTTTATCATCGACTCATGAGTGAGAATAGAACCAATAATCTCAAATTCTTTAAATAAATCAAATATTCTTCTTCTTTCTAAAAGGATTGGTAATTTTAAATTAAATTAATTTCATTTCTTGCATTGAATATCAGGGTGAAATTATAATATTTATTTGTTTCGATTGAAGTAGGAGTTGATTGTCTCAAAATATGAGAGATCAATTTCTTTCGATAGGAAATAATTAAATATTATGATATTTCATTCCAAAATTCAAGAATTTTATTTGAAGGGATCTTAAATTAAATAAAATTTGAACTTGCAAATTTTATTGCAAAGACAAATAATTAATGGACAAGGTACCAATTTAGGGCGTTGTAGGAGTGTTAATCCTTCCATACACGTAACTGACTACCAAACTCATTTTCTGCTATGTAGACCTTTTTTGTGTTATTTTAATAATTTTTAAAATAAATTTTATTAAAATAAAAAATATTTTAGGTGTCCAATCACACCTTAATCAAATATGGGTGGCGACTTCTTAAATAGTGTTTTATCTAATTTAAAAAGAAAACACTATATTATTCGAGGCGAGATTTTAAATTACTTCATAAATAATTAAATGTTATTTTAGAAAAAAAATCGTTTCGACAACCCCTTTGAGCATCGATACCTATTTTGCATTCTGGAATTTGAGCAATTTGAAAAACAACTGGTAGTATCGATACTACCTAGAGAGTATCGATATTTCTCTTACCTTTGATATCTTACCACATGAACAGTATCGGTACTACGTACGCATAAAAATAATTTATGCTCAAATTCTAATTTAATGGACTTTGAATTATTTTTGAAAATTTTGAACAATTTCAATTAAGTTCAAAACATTTTCTCATAATTTGTTATATCAAAATATTATAAAACATAAATCAACACATACTGCCAAGCAATTTGAAGGCCAAAATAGATTTCCGAAAGTTCAGTATGTAGAACATCGATGATACCCAAAACTTTGTAAAACCCGAGAATCCAATAGCCAACATTATCTCAGAAGAGAACCGATTGATCCAACTCCAGTAGCTTGAGATATTACTCCATCCACCTCGAGGCAAATCCATTCGAGTTCAGGAGCTTTCCAATAGCTAGGCTTTTCCTGCAGCAAAGGGCAAGTGTTATGAGTATTTGAACTGTCATTATAGTACATGGCCCAGCTTATGCTTACGCTTCTAAATTTTCCAAATAAAAGAAGCAAAAATAAGATTCCAAGGCAACTCCCAAATAGGGTGAATCAAGTTACAGGAAATATTATTTTGTAACCAGCAACTCATATCAAAGAGAAAAAATGACTCCATGTTTGAGGAATGATTTGTTTCCACAGAGCGGAAGTCTGAGGGCAATCACGAAGGGCATGGAGATTTGATTCGTAGTCCCTTGAGCATATTTGGCAATGAGCAGAATCAGAGATTCCCCATTTGGAACGCTCAGCATTGGTTAAAAGCTTCTCATGATGAGTTAGCCATAGGAAGCAGTGAATTCGTTGAGGTATAGGGAGATGCCAAATTTTATTCTAGATCATGGAGGGCGTATCCCAAGTAGCAGCTCTTCTACTTTATATGTCGACTTGATATCAAACTTTAGATTGGGATTGCTTTTCCAGATATACATATCATTGTTGTCGTTCGGATCGGGGCAACGGATTCCTCTAATACATTGGAGAACAGATTTTGGAAACAAAGATCGGAGAGTATCGAAGTTCCAATGGTCTGCTTTAGTCGTAATATCTTTAAAGGAAATATTAGCATGGATTCGACAATGAGTAAGACATTGGCGAAGAGGACTAAGAAGGGGGATCCACTCATCTTCAAGAACCTGAACGAGGGAGCCATTACCAACGGACCAAGCTATGTTTGCCCGGAATTCCTGATGATTGGCGAGAGCTCGCCACAAAGGCAAACAATTGTTGCGGTAGACCGAAGTAGTATAAGTAGTGATTTTATACATTTGGCAGAGAAGGCGAGTGCACAGGTTGTCAGGTTCGGTCATCAGTTTAAACCTAAGCTTGTAAACAAAAGCAATATTAAAATCAAACATATTTCAGAAGCCCGAAACGCCGTGATTAAGGGGCTGACATAAAGCCTCCCAATGGACAAGATAGACTTCCCGAGTAGAAGGGTTAGAGCTCCAAAGAAACCTTCGATAATAGTTTCGATCTCTTTGCAAACACCCATGGGTAAGATAGTGGGTTGCATAAATAGGTGGGAATGGCTAATAGCATAGATTTTCCCAGAGTCATACGACCAGCGAAGGAAAGTGACAGGGCAATCCATCCATTAAGGCGAGATCTCATAGCATGCACGATTTCTTGAATGAGGATAATATTGTCGACAACTGATCTTCCCGAATAAAACTTGTTTAGTTACATTAAATCAGCTTCGGGAAGATAGGTTTGAGTCGCTCCACTATCACCTTGGTGAAAAGCTTATATAGAACAGTGCAGAGACTTATGGGTCTAAAATTCTTAAAAGTTTCAGGGTGGTTCGACTTTGAAATAAGAACAAGAATAGTCTTATTGATGTCAGGATCGATGTCACCCCCTTTGAAGATATCTTGGATGAACTTACAAACAATTGGGCCCATAACTTTCCAGTGTTTATGATAAAATTTACCATGTAAACCGTCCTAGCCCGGCGATTTCAGGGGAGCCATGTTCATAAGGGCTCTATGAATCTCGTCTGGAGAAGGAACTATAACAAGATAGAGGAGAGACTCTGGAATAGGTGGAAAGGCACATTTGCGAGGCAAGTTACCAACAGGAGTATGATCATTAGTGAGAGATTGAAAAAAGAACCAGCCTCATCGCGCAGGATATCAATATCTGAACACCAATCCCCGGAAGATAGCTTAGTTTGGAAATTTTGTTTTTTTTGTCGTCGGTAAATAGCTCTTTGGTGAAAGTAACGGGTGTTACGATTACCTTTAGAAGTCCAGTCAAATCTAGATTTTGCCTCCAAAGAAGTTCCTCTTGATCAAGATTTGATTCCAAATTAGAAAGAAACCAAGATTTACGGATGCAAAGAGATTTTTGAATGCCTCTCAAGCGAGCCATGATACATTTTTAGTACCAATGTAACCAAAAACCTGTTTATTCCAATTGAACACCGTTTAGAGGGGGTTAGATCCGCCCTTATCCGGTGGATCATCTTCTTGTCGCTTGGCTTTTTCATGGTTGCCAGGATCATCATGGGGGCGATTTTCTCAATATATCACAGTTGAACAGTATATTTTTGATTAGACGTCGTTTAGATTATATTTTTCGATCTAACACCCTTTGAAGAAAGGCACAGTCCCTGTAACGCGTTTTATGCTGATTTGGTGCCACGTGGGGTAAGGCGCGCCCCCTGAAACACGTCTTATGCTGACATAGTATACACATGTATAAAGTGTGGCCCTGGGGGCACGCCTTAGGCCACCTAGGAGTATGACAAAGGGCAGGGGCCGCGCCTTACCTTTAACACAATTATATTAGGCGCGGAACAGGGGCCACACCTTAGCTTTATCTGATATAATTATGTAAGGCGCGATGCAGGTACCACGTCTTGTAGTTTTTTCCAGCTATAAATACTCTTCCCCTATGGTAACTCCTAACATCTACTCTCGATTAGAAAAAAAATTAATACAACAATCTGACTAACTTCTTATATTTTATTCAGAAGTTCGTGCGATTTTTCGTTATAAGGTAATTTTGTGATAAATTTTTTTATTATACTTAATGTTTATTATGATTATTTGAAAAATATTATACTAATTGTTGTCAATTAATTTCTGTGTTTTTAAATTAGAAAGCGGGAATATACTTCGAAATAGTTTTACGGTACATGTAATAATAAAAAAATTATATTATTTAAATTATTTACGTTTATGTTTAAAAATATTATTGTGTTATATTTTCGTTCATATATTATTTATTTAATCAGCATTGTTTCAATTGTTTTTTGCATATATAATATTGACGCACTTTTAAACTCAAAGAATGGTGTGACTTTCAGCTATTGTTTATTATGATGTTGAAATTCGAGAAGATGAAACCGGCGTTGTTTTCGTATCAAATGAGCGTGTTAAAATATCATTGAAGAGAAACATAACTCTTGAGGAGCTGATAACGAAGATTTCGAGAAAGATTCATGTTAGAAGTAGCAGAAGAATGTTGTCGTTGCAGTACAGATTTCCAACATCATTGTTGTCATTAACTTATACAGCGTTCGAACTTTTGAACAATGATGATGTTAAAATGATGGTTGAAGCTCAAAGTAATTATTCAGACGCCGATATTGAGATGTATGCAAATTTTATTCAAGTGCGTGTTGTTCGGGGTCAATCATTAAGCTCCCACTATAGGCTAGCTGAACAAGTTGATCAAGTTGACAGCCCGACGACAGTAATGTGTAATGATTTTAATGCCATAATAGGGAGACATTCATCCGCAACTCCTTACGATATGTACCGAGGTGGGTCGACGAACAATCCGTATGGCAACATCGCGTCCAGTTCAAGGGGAAGGCATTCATCTGCAAATCCCTTAGACCATAATATGGAGATGCCATCGACGCAACAATCTGTGCAGTTTCTATTTGAAACGATGACTTCAAGCTCCAAGGGGAAGCATTCGACTGCGAGCGTTTTTGATCTGAATGTCGATATGCCTTCCAGTTCAAGGGGAAGGCGTGCAAGTAGTAGGTTCTTCGACCTAAATGTGGAGAGCATGGAGGAACCATAATCTCCACCAGAAGAACCGCTTCATGAGCCTGGTGCGAATGGTACTGAGACTGGATTATTCATTCACCCAAAATCACCGCAATTCAACTCTGATGATGATGATGATGTGGATGAAGTTCCAGCAAATGTGACACAAACTGACCCTCCAGCACACATGTATGAAGTTGATTATGGTGTAATGTATGGTCCATAATTTTTGGATATGCCTCATATCGGTGACTATGGATATTACTCATCAATAAATAATGGTGAGTTATATTTAGGCATGGAGTTTTCAAGCAAAGAAGAAGCGATGATGGCTATAAAAATTACAATATCCGTAATTCTGTTCAATCGAGAGTCGACCGCTCCACGATAGAAAATATGTATGCTATTGTGCCCGACGCGAAAATGGATGCAATTGGATGGTTCGCGTATCGAAGAGGAAGAGGAAAAACAACATATGGGAACTAACAATATACAACGGTCCTCACACATGTTGTGCGTGTTAAAATATCATTGAAGAGAAACATAACTCTTGAGGAGCTGATAACGAAGATTTCGAGGAATATTCATTTTGGAAGTAGTAGAAGAATGTCGTCGTTGCAGTACATATTTCCAACATCATTGTTGCCATTAACTTATACAACATTCGAACTTTTGAACAATGATAATGTTGAAATGATGGTTGAAGTTCAAAGTAATTATTCAGACGCTGATATTGAGATGTATGCAAATTTTATTCAAGTGCGTGTTGTTCGGGGTCAATTATTAAGCTCCCACTATGGGCTGGCTGAACAAGTTGATCAAGTTGACAGCCCGAAGACAGTAATGTGTAATGATTTTAAAGTCATAATGGGGAGACATTCATCCGTAACTCCTTACGATATGTACCGAGGTGGGTCGACAAACAATCTGTATGGCAACATCGTGTCCAGTTCAAGGGGAAGACATTCATATGCAAATCCCTTTGACCTTAATATGGAGTTGACATCGACGCAACAATCTGTGCAGTTTGTATTTGACACGATGACTTCAAGCTCCAGGGGGAGGCATTCGACTGCGAGCTTTTTCGATCTGAATGTCGATATGCCTTCCAGTTCAAGAGGAAGGCGTGTAAGTAGTAGGTTCTTCGACCTAAATGTGGAGAGCATGGAGGAACCATAATCTCCACCAGAAGAACCGCTTCATGAGCCTGGTGCGGATGGTACTGAGACTGGATTATTCATTCACCCAAAATCACCGCAATTCAACTCCGATGATGATGATGATATGGATGAAGTTCCAGCAAATGTGACACAAACAATAAATAATGGTGAGTTATATTTAGGCATGGATTTTTCAAACAAAGAAGAAGCGATGATGGCTATAAAAAATTACAATATCCGTAATTATGTTCAATCGAGAGTCAACCACTCCACGACAGAAAAATATGCATACTACTGTGCCCGACGCGAAAACGGATGCAATTGGATGGTTCGCGTATCGAAGAGGAAGAGGAAAAATAACAGATGGGAACTAACAATATACAACGGTCCTCACACATGTTGTGCGTGTTAAAATATCATTGAAGAGAAACATAACTCTTGAGGAGCTGATAACAAAGATTTCGAGGAAGATTCATGTTGGAAGTAGTAGAAGAATGTCGTCGTTGTAGTACAGATTTCCAACATCATTGTTGCTATTAACTTATACAGCGTTCGAACTTTTGAACAATGATGATGTTGAAATTATGGTTGAAGCTCAAAGTAATTATTCAGACGCCGATATTAAGATGTATGCAAATTTGATTCAAGTGCGTGTTGTTCGGGGTCAATCATTAAGCTCCCACTATGGGCTGGCTGAACAAGTTGATCAAGTTGACAGCCCGACGACAGTAATGTGTAATGATTTTAATGCCATAATGAGGAGACATTCATCCGCAACTCCTTACGATATGTACCGAGGTGGGTCGACGAACAATTCGTATGGCAACATCGCGTCCAGTTCAAGGGAAAGACATTCATCTACAAATCCCTTTGACCTTAATATGGAGATGCCATCGACGCAATAATCTGTTCATTTTCCATTTGACACGATGACTTCAAGCTCCAGGGAAGGCATTCGACTGCGAGCTTTTTCAATCTGAATGTCGATATGCCTTCCAGTTCAAGGGGAAGGCGTGCAAGTAGTAGGTTCTCCGACCTAAATGTGGAGAGCATGGAGGAACCATAATCTCCACCAAAGAACCGCTCGTGAGCCTGGTGCGGATGGTACTGAGACTTGATTATTCCCCCAAAATCACCGCAATTCAACTCCGATGATGATGATGATGATGTGGATGAAGTTCCAGCAAATGTGACACAAACTGACCCTCCAGCACACATGTATGAAGCTGATTATGGTGCAATATATGGTCCAGAATTTTTGGATATGCCTCATTTTGGTGACTATGGAGATTACTCATCAATAAATAATGGTGAGTTATATTTAGGCATGGAGTTTTCAAGCAAAGAAGAAGCGATGATGGCTATAAAAATTACAATATATGTAATTCTGTTCAATCGAGAGTCGACCGCTCCACGACAGAAAATATGTATGCTATTGTGCCCGACGCGAAAACGGATGCAATTGGATGGTTCGCGTATCGAAGAGGAAGAGGAAAAACAGCATATGGGAACTAACAATATATAATGGTCCTCACACATGTTGTGCGTGTTAAAATATCATTGAAGAGAAACATAACTCTTGAGGAGCTGATAACAAAGATTTCGAGGAATATTCATTTTGGAAGTAGTAGAAGAATATCGTCGTTGCAGTACATATTTCCAACATCATTGTTGCCATTAACTTATACAACATTCGAACTTTTGAACAATGATAATGTTGAATGATGGTTGAAGCTCAAAGTAATTATTCAGATGCTGATATTGAGATGTATGCAAATTTTATTCAAGTGCGTGTTGTTCGGGGTCAATCATTAAGCTCCCACTATGGGCTGGCTGAACAAGTTGATCAAGTTGACAACCCGACGACAGTAATGTGTAATGATTTTAATGCCATAATGGGGGGACATTCATCCGCAACTCCTTACGATATGTATCGAGGTGAGTCGACGAACAATCCGTATGGCAACATCACGTCCAATTCAAGGGGAAGGCATTCATCTGCAAATCCCTTTGACCTTAATATGGAGATGCCATCGATGCAACAATCTGTGCAGTTTCCATTTGACACGATGACTTCAAGCTCCAGGGGGAGGCATTTGATGATTTTAATGCCATAATGGGGGGACATTCATCCGCAACTCCTTACGATATGTATCGAGGTGAGTCGACGAACAATCCGTATGGCAACATCACGTCCAATTCAAGGGGAAGGCATTCATCTGCAAATCCCTTTGACCTTAATATGGAGATGCCATCGATGCAACAATCTGTGCAGTTTCCATTTGACACGATGACTTCAAGCTCCAGGGGGAGGCATTTGACTGCTAGCTTTTTCGATCTGAATGTCGATATGCCTTCCAGTTCAAGGGGAATGCGTGCAAGTAGTATGTTCTTCGACCTAAATGTGGAGAACATGGAGGAACCATAATCTCCACCAAAAGAACCGCTTCGTGAGCCTGGTGCGAATGGTACTGAGACTGGATTATTCATTCACCCAAAATCACCGTAATTCAACTCCGATGATGATGGTGATGTAGATGAAGTTCCAGCAAATATGACACAAACTGACCCTCCAGCACATATGTATGAAGCTGATTATGGTGCAATGTATTGTCCAGAATTTTTTGATATGACTCATCTCGGTGACTATGGATATTACTCATCAATAAATAATGGTGAGTTATATTTAGGCATGGAGTTTTCAAGCAAAGAAGAAGCGATGATGACTATAAAAAATTACAATATCCGTAATTCTATTCAATCGAGAGTCGACCGCTCCACGACAGAAAAATATGTATGCTATTGTACCCGACGCGAAAACAGATGCAATTGGATGGTTCGCGTATCGAATAGGATGAGGAAAAACAACAGATGGGAGCTAACAATATACAACGGTCCTCACACATGTTGTGCTGGAGGGGTCAACCAAGATCATCCAAACTTGGACTCTGAAGTGATATGTCATGCCATCATGCTCATGGTAAAAGCAAGCTCTCATATAGCTGTTGTTGTGTTGATTTCAGCTATACAATCGCAGTATGAGTACACTGTATCCTATAAAAAAGCTTGGTTGGCAAAACAAAATGTCAATGTCAAACTTCATGGCGAATGGGATGCATCTTACAACGAACTTCCAAGATGGTTTAGACTGGTACAGAGGTTGAATCCTGGGACAATTGTGGACTTTGAAACCTCTTATGCATACCATAATGATCGAGTTCTCCGCGATCGATGCCAATTCTACCGGGTTTTTTGGACTTACCCACAGTGTGTTAATGTTGTCAAATACTGGAAGCCTGTGGTCCAGATCGACGAGACTTTCTTGTATGAAAAATACAAGCAAGTTTTATTATTGGCAGTTGTCCAAGATGACAATCGCAACATTCTTCCAGTTGCTTTTGCTCTTGTCGAAGGAGAAGATACAGATTCTTGGGCTTTGTTTCTCTGAAATTTACGTGCACATGTTATCACGAGGGAAAAAATCTGTGTCATTTCAGATCGCGGAGCTGGGATCAAAGCAGCAATGGAGTCTTTGGGTCCAATGTGGCAACCACTCTTTGTCCAACATATGTATTGTCTCTGACACATTGCTGCGAACTACTATGGAAGATACAAAAAGAATGATGAGCGTCAATTACTTGTGCGCATAGGTATGTGAAACTGATGTAGTTTGTTTTCTTTTTGATCATTTTGATCAGGTTAGTAAGTTATACATTTTTTGATCAGGTTACGAACTTTTACCTCGAACGTTTGAATCAATGCTTCAAGATTTGCGGGCGAAGAACGAGGAAGGATACGATTACATCAGCCTCATCGATAAAGAAATGTGGACGAACACATATGATCGTGGATATCGATATGGACACATGACGAAGAACTTGGCAGAGGCAATCAATTCAACCTTAAAGGGTGCACGTCACATACCTGTAGCGGCTTTGGTAAAGACTATATATTTTCGTTAGGGGGCGCTTTTTGCGAAGCTCGGGGGACAAGCTCAAACCTGGATGCAAGGCAGTCATGTGTATCACCCTAGATTATTTGCAGATCTACAGAAAAAAATTGATGCATCAAATGGGATGTCTGTAACAAGTTTCTCTAGAAGACATGAAATGTTTCGTGTCACAGAGTTGTCGCGACCTCTTCAAGGGATTGAAGATGTGTCGTTAAGAGTAAATATAAGGGATAGAACGTGCGACTGCAGGTTTTTTCAAGCTCTGAAATATCCATGCTCTTATGTGATAGCAGCTTGCTCGCATACACGTCAAGACTATAATTATTTTGTGGATCACGTATACCTACTATCTGAAGTTTTTAAGGTATACGAATTTGAGTTCCCCCATAGGTAATGACAAAGACCCTGATGAGATTCAAGATTGGCTTTCGATTGTACCAAATCGGAGTTTATTGAGAGAGCGTGGTCGTCCAAAATCCAATCGAATTCATTGTGATAAGGATATTCGAGAAAGATCTAGACAAGACAGAAGATGTGGACATTGTAGAAACCTATGACACACTAGAAAAACATGTCCACTTCTGTTGTCATCAAGTAACAATTGATGAGGAAATGATGTAGTTGTTTATCAATTAATAATTATTGTACTTTAATTTGTATTTAATTCAAGTTAATGTTATTCGATAACCGCTGATGAATTTTAAAAAATCGATACAATTATACGAGATTGGATGTTGGCGTTATATTAACAAATAATTGATATTAACGATACAATAAGTATTAAATGGTAAATGATAATCAAATTACAATAACTAATATTAAATGGTAATAAACAAAATTAAGCAAAATAAATTAACAAAAAGTCCAACAAATTTATCAAAATAAATTAAAATAAATCGAACCATATTAACGAATTAAAGTAAGCATTAAATGATAAATAATAAAAGTCCAATAAACAACTACAATAAAAGTACTAATACAAATAATAAAAACAAATCTATCGATGCATGCGACGCGAATGTGTACCGTAGGGCGATGGCTGTCGGTCTCGAGGAGGATTTCTTCGTATCACTGGTTGTGACTCCTCACTGTCATCATCATCACCATCATCGTCGTCGTCGTCGTCCTGAGCAGCTAAATTTTTTTGATGAGAAACTGATGACGATGAAGCACCTCCATAGAATAAGGACCCTAGAGGTGTATGACTGACTATCCCTCCGGCCTGCAAAAACTGGGAAAACTCATAAAACCCAGACATCGTTGAGTGTGAAAACTGTACAGGAGGTGTCTGTGCTGCGGCCATGGATGATTAGGCTGAACCTGTCAAATATCTAGCATATGAACCCCAAGTCAAATCTGCAAACATAGACCCATAATAGCATCCAGGAGGGGTCATATAACTCTATGAAGGTGGTGGCGGCGGGGTCATAAAACCAGGTGATGGTGGCGGCGGCGATATCGGGTAAGGGAATGGCGGTGACGGCATAACATATGGATGTGGTATGTAAGTCGCTGCAGATGGTGGCTGCTGTGAAGGTCATGCTGGTGCAGCTGAGGATGAACCGGAAGCACATGCTCTCCGTCCACGAGTCGGAGGGTGATGGTACTATATCGGTGAACGACTCTGTCGACGTCGTGGAAAGGTCCGCCCGCGTGCATCATCAGGAAGTAGAAACGATTTCCCGTTTCTGTTGAACCAGTCATAATAACCATCAGCAACCATCAAGAGGTCATAAAAATGGGCTCTTTACGGGGAAGGCGCCAATGTCGATCCTCTCACAACAACACCCACTCATGATGCCTCACCAACCAATCTGTATGGGTCTTGCCGCGTCTATTTGTGCTATGCAACTCGTCCATATTGCGAGGTGCTTCCGGAATTGGTTGAAAATAACCAAATTACCGAAGCACACGATCAATGGAGTGCCACTCGACGGTCGCATAACAGATCAAAGGGACCATCGCCATCCAAACATCTGATGGGCCCCTCAACTCAGGTGGGATCGCCGTCCTCACATCATCATTAGAATATGAAACCCATTCAAATTAAAACAAATATATATATATATAATTTTTATCAAAAATATAACTATAATCTAAAATCGATTTTTAAACATTAAAATTCAACATGTGTGCCAGCTTTCTGATTGATGAGCACCCTAATTTTTTCTAAATCATTGGGTAGCTCCTGATGATTTTTCCAATCAGTCGACCACCTATTCGAGAAAAAAAATTTATTATACCCTATATAAAATGATTAATATACGAAATCAGTTTTATAATTACCTCAAGAGTAGCGGAAATACGAATGGATTCTTCACAACGGGACATAAAAAGGGCAATCGATATCATGCCCAAGACTGCAACAGGAGAAGACATCCGCCGATAGCATTACACCTGTAGTCAGTGGCTCGACAAATCTCCCTGTACAAAAAAGCCAAAACTGCCGAGCCCCAACTGAGTGATTCGGCCAGACGAAAGTCGACAAGATGTCGCAACCACCTACAGTGAACTTGGTTGCACGATTTGTCCGGCATCAACAACCCTCCTATCAGTTGCAGTATGCATACATTTTAACTTCATCATCTGACGCGTCCTCGCTCAACTCTTGAAAATTGGCATCTAACCAATTTAATGGTATCCGACCACCATTAAAACTTTCCGGGACACGTCCTAGATTATCCCGTCACAAAGCAGTCCAGGAACCCTGCGCGATCCCCGATATCACATCTCCATCCACCGGAAGCCCCAGGTGCATAGCAACATCCTCAAGTGTAATCGTGCACTCTCCGCACGGAAGATGTAATGTATGGGTCTCCGGCCTCCACCGCTCTACTAAGTTAGAAATAAGGTCTGGTTCTATCTTACAGTGACCCTGATATCTACCTATGTAACCGAATCCAGCCTCTACTAAATACGACAAGAAACGACTAGGTATCACTAACTTAAGATTCCCAATGAATGGATCTAATACACGGTCCTTCTTCTAAAATTAAATAATTACAAAAATTAATTCTTAATCTAATAATCATACATTAAATAAATCAACAAATAATTACTAATAATTTAAATTAAATTAAAACGTTAAAATGTTATCGTATCAACAAAGTGTCGAGATATATGATTTTCATCCAAGCGAAGTAGACCGTCTTCCATTTTATATCTGCAAAAAAATTAATTAAATAAAATATTAAATAAATTAAATACTTAAATAAATTAAATACAAAATATTAAAAATATAATAAAATATACTTTAGATAGAGATTATAAGAGTATTTGAGAGAAGTTGAGAGAATTTGGTGTGATGAAAATAATTGAGGATGGGGGGTGAAACGTCGAGGTAGGTGGGTAATTATACCCAAGGCATACCTTACTGACGCGTGGCAGATTCTGGGGTAAGGTGCGGCCACTGCACCGCGCTATACCCCTGTACACACGTGTTTACCATGTCAGCATAAGACGCGCTTCAGGGGCGCGCCTTACCCCACGTGACATCAAATCAGCGTAAAACACGTTGCAGGGACCGCACCTTTCTGCAAAGGGTGTTAGATTAGGAAATATAGTCTGAACGGTGCCTGATCAGAAAATATACTATTCAACGGTGATATATCAGGAAAATCATCCATCATGGGTGACGAAAGAGGTTGTCGTTTTCTACATTCTTTCGTATTTTATTAAATGAGTTTCGAAAAAAATTAAAGATACATTTTATAAGAAGTATTTTATTTTATATGACATAAAAGAATATTCTTTTATAAATAATTTAAAATGGATGTCAAATAATAATTGAATTTTTATATAATAATAAATTAATAATTGATTTTTAAATTAGTGATATTTATGTAAATAGGCCTATATTGATAATAACCTAATATGGATATGTTATGTTTTTAAGGCTGTGTTTGGTTAGGGGAATGTGAGATTCTCATAAGAATGAAATTCACATTCCTCCGTTTGGTTAGTCGGGAATGTCATTCCCGGTAATCTTACATTACCAATAGTGGATTTTTTTGAGTATATTACCGGGAATGTCATTACCTCCATTTCTTTAGGTATTGTTGGATTACCGACGTTTTGGACTAAAATGCCCTTAAAAAAATTTCTTTCAAAAATATCCTTATTCTGTCATTGAATAATAAAAATTTTACGAATGTTAAATTACAAATTTATCCTTAAACTATTTTAGATTTACAAAACAAATCTATAATTAAAATTCTATATGAAATTCAGGGGTTAAAATAAATTTTACCCTTTCATTAAACTTTTTTATATTTTTAATTTTGTAAAAAAATTATATAAATTTTATGAATTTAATTTTTTAAAGAAAATATATAAATATTTTTCAACTTGTGAAAAAACAAATATATAATAAGGATAATTTGGTTAAATATACATTCCAATAATATTTTATTCCTTTAATCAAACACGGTAATCTTACATTCCTGCTAAATCAACTAAACATAAAATACAACATTCTCAGCAATCATATTCCCTTATAAATTTTTATTTCTATTAATAAGTTTACATTTCGTGAATCAAACGAACTCTAAAGAGTTTGTGCTTACCATACATATTATATAAAATTTACTTGATTAAACTTTCAAACTGATGTGACCAGAGCCACCATGTCTTATCTACGACTACGATCCCATCCTAAGGAATGAGGAACTGCAAAATCCTAAGCCGTACTTTCCTCATACGCGCGGGTAAAATTTTTATTTCTTTTGAATTTGTCAAATAATATATGATCTAATTTAAAATTTAAATTTGATAGTACTGGAAACAGTCAACAGCCCTCCTCACATCAACCAAAACGTAAGATGAAAGCCACAAATCCAAGATTTTCCACGTGTCGAATTCTGAACCATGAGGTACCACGTGTTACCACGTTGTGGAAACTTCAGATAATATCTTACCTTGAATATCGTACCATTCAACACATGTCCCGCGCGGCTCCCCCTCACAGCGTGTAAGATCACTAGATTTCTCCACTCCCATCACAGTGAATCACGTGAAAGAACAGTAGTCCGAGTTGCGCCACATCAGCTTCACCAACCAGAAGCCAATGGCGGCTCACCTTTTGATCCGATTCCTCCCCCAACCTGTGTTTTGATCCGCATGAAGAAAAAAAAATCACAAAGTCTTAGCTTCGCTTCGCTTCGCTTCACTTTCTTTTTGGTTTATTCAAAGCAGACGAAGATATTTTATGTGGTTTTCGCGGCTATAAACAAAAGATGGATATCAAATTACACTCAGGCGGTTTTCGATTCTCTCAAAACTTCAGATATTCTTCACTTTTTTTTCTTTTTATTGAGGATGAAGTTAATTGGATAATTGCACTGCTAACAAATTTCCTTTCTTCCTTTCCACTGAATATGGTATCTGAAAATGGTTGAAATGGAAGTAGGTGCGGCGGAGAAGAAGAGTAACGAAGAAAATGATGGATCCTTATGGGAAATATTCTTGCCGCGAATGGTTCTCAGAGTACTTTTAGTCGAAGCCGATGATTCAACTCGTCAGATTATCACCGCTCTTCTTCGTAAATGCAGTTACATAGGTTTCTTCTTTACCTTCCCTTCATTTTGTTAAATCGTTATTATTCTATTTATCTAGATCTACCTATTAAATTATATTAGTTGTTTGATTTCCCTTCTGTTTTTAACGCCTTATTGTTTTCTCAATAGTTGCGGCTGTTCCTGATGGTTTAATGGCGTGGGAGACTCTAAAGGATCGACCTCATAACATTGATCATATATTGACTGAAGTAGAGTTGCCTTCAATATCTGGATACGCGCTTCTTACTTTGGTCACGGAACATGATATCTGCAATAATATTCCAGTTATAAGTATGCAATTTCAACTAAAATTATATTGATGCTATACCATCTTTGATTTATTAATTATACTTGATTAGGAATGAAGCTAAAATCCTTTTTGTTTATATAACTAAACAGATGCTATCGGAATATTCATTTAGCATGGTTCTGAAGTGTATGTTAAAGGTGCAGCTGACTTTCTTATCAAGCCTGTTCGGACGAATGAGTTGAGAAATCTGTGGCAGCATGACATATGGTATGCAATTTGCTCACATTTTGTTACATTGTTTCTTGGTTGAAATCAAGCATTTAACTTGGATTGATTTTTTTTTTAATTTTCTGGTATTTGCTTTACATTGTATCCGCTAGCTGGTGGATGTGCTCCACATAATCTGCCTATGTCAGAACATAAAGTTGAAGCCACGGCTGAGAACAATGATGAGAGTAACCAATCCAGTGATTATGGATCATCTACACAGAATATTAAAGACGAAAGTGATACCCAAGTGAGCATTTTCTTATCTTTTGGTGTTGGATTTAATAAAGGCATCCATGTAGTGTTCTTTGAATGTCCGAAAGCCAAGAAAATGAATAATTGGTTAGTTGTTTCCACTATGACAAGTTAAGTATTAGTCGAGAATTGTTCGTTTTTATGAGGGGTCATTAATGATACTGCAATCTACTTGACAAGTGTTGGTTCGGTGAGTATGTGAGCAAACATTCTTTTCCAGAGTAGATTGGCTTCTTGTAGTTCCACATAGAGACTGCATGTGTTGCCACCACTTGTGCACAGCTCTTGTAGAACGCCTTACTTGGAAGCTTAGAGTACATACATGTGAAATATGCAGGGACTTTCGCAATGGAAGTGTACAAGTTCATATATTAGCTATACAGGCAGAGAGCATCAGGAAAATGTTTTCAAACTGGGTCAAGAGTCACTTAAAAATGAGGGTCAAGCTGAAGGTATGTTACAATCTCTTTTTACCCTGTTTTAATTCTTCTTAATTTTTCCCTTTCTAATATCTGCTAAAAGAGAAATGTTTTCCTCTTCACGAGCAGGGATATATGGCAAGCTATTTGTCTCCAAAAATTCAAAGGGATTTGTAAAGGAGGTTGCCCATTGCAGTGACACTGGTGAATCCATTGCACCAAAATTGGAAGAAAGCTCTGCTTTCCTTGAAAGGACGACACATGATACTGTTGGACTACAAAGTGAAGGAAGAAATGGGCATGCTACCCTGGGAGTTGGCTGCAACGACAAATTAATGGAATCTTCTACTGGAGCTATTGATTTAATTGCTTCATTTGATAAACACCCCAAGGGCACCTTTGTGATCAGTGATGGTCCAAACAAGTCTGAATTTTCTCCACAGTTGGAGTTTTCTATGAGAAGATCTTGTTCAGTAAGCACAAAGAATCAAGGTACCGGTGAAAAGCATATATTAAATCGTTCTGATGCATCAGCTTTCTCATGGTAAACATTCTGTTTCCTTTCTTTTATTTTCTGTATAATTGAGCTTGAGGTCTATAGATGTTTAGGCAAAAATAAGATGCGATTTTATTGTTTATTTGATCTTTGTTGAATTAACCAAAAAAGTTACTTGATCTTATGATTTAATAATGTTTTGTTCTTTCTCCATATTTTATTATTCTTAATGAAGGATTTCTTTGGCTATTCCTGAAAATTTTGTTTCTTGAACCACTATTTATTAGAAACATTTTTGGGAGAATTAGAGATTAGGTAAAGGTAAGGTATATCTATCTATCTATATCTATGTCTATATATATATATACATTTCAGGGGGCTGAAATCCTTCTCCTCCGTGATCTGTAGCGAGCATTCTTTATTTTGCCTGTGCCAAGTAACGGACTTAGTGGACCAGAATAAAGGACTTAGTAAACCAGAATAAAGTAATTGGATTCCTTAATTTGATGTGAACGGGCAACTGAATTCAGGATGAAGTAAACTTTTGGATCAAATAAATTCTATCAATATTCTTCGTACAGAATTCATTCAATTTTGAAGGAAATATGGCTGTGTGCTACATCTCTATTTATTGAAATACAGGTATAAGAATAGGAAGTCACTAAAGTCCATTTTCCCTACCGTAGATGGCAACCGTGTTGCATTAAAGGAATGACAGTAAACCCATACGAGACCTGGAAGGTAACAATGGTATTTCTGAACTTCATGTTGTTACACCGAGTGATAGTTGGGAGATTCTTCCTAGTCCAGTGAAGGGTCAATGTGAGAAAATATTCAAAAGCATCACTTGGGCTGTTTTCTGTTACAGGGGTGAGGCTGGATATTGGATGTAGTCCCAAACAAGCAGCAATGCAAGAACATTCTCCCCTTCCCGTGAGCACCTCAGTGCATTCAAATCCTGTTCATGACTCAGAGAACAGGGTAATCTCTTGTCTGATGAAGCTACCAATTCTACTGTTGTTCAAACTGTTCAAGGGCAGGTCAAGCAGGAGCCTGTTGAGGAACTAAGGTGCAGTTCTCCTGTTGACGATCAGAGTTCTTGCAGTCACTTGTGTAATGATGTCTCAAATCATGAGAAGAGCTTCGCTCATGAAGGTCGTATGTGTTGTGGCAATGCCAGTGCCAGTGCTGCTATTGCTGCAGCAATTAATGACAGCACAACCGAGGATATTTCCAGTAGTAGCAATTGCTTTGTTCATGATGGATTAAAAAGGATGGATGCTCATCACTCCAGCCAAAGAGAAGCCGCTTTGACAAAATTCCGACTTAAGCGGAAAGATCGATGCTTTGAGAAAAAGGTACATTAATATTACTACACTAATATTCCTTTTGGTAAGGTACAAGGATTAGAACTATGGTTCTATACTTATGACAGTGTATCCTTTTTTTTAACCTAAACAGGTTTGATATCAGAACCAGAAGCGTCTGGCAGAGCAGCGTCCCCATGTAAAAGGACAGTTTGTCCGTCAAGTGCAACATGACACCCCTGTAGGCAATGTCAAGTATCTTAAGTCTTGTTGAAAACATGAAGCCATGTTATTGCTGTTGCAACATCTCCAAGAAGTTTGATTTGTAAGGAATAAAGACGAATCATACAGATAGCCGAAATATTTTGCCAGCTCCTCGAGTAATTTGCCATGGATGATGACTGTAGGTTTTTGCATCCAACTCAAGTAGGCGGTATTATTATATCGTGAGTGGTGAGGTAGTCTCCTTTTTCCTGGTATATATCAGATGTGTGTTTGAATATACGTTGGACAACCGACTTATTGTAGTTTGGCAGGGTTTGTTGTATATAGATAATTTAATTTGGTTCAATATACGAGTTAAAATGGGGGATGTTGTTTCACGTGGAAGAAAGGAAGAAAAGCATGGAAGTCTGACGTGTGAACAGTTGAATATTAATGGGACCCGATTCAATGACTGTGGGAACGGGTTCCAACTGCCCAGCAAGCATGAAGCAGCAGCCACCTATGCATGGATTCGGGTAAAAAACTTATCCATTTTGTCGGTGTTTCTTGCCGGTGCTCGAGTTCCACCACTCATCTGCTTACCCTGCATCGTAGAGATTTTTTTGATTTGTTTCTCTTACTAGTGCCTTCTTTAAACATGCATTATTGCGACTAATAAACATTATTTTATGTTCAAAATAATTTAAATTTCTATTTATTTCTATATTATTCCTTTTCTTTCTATATTATTTCCCACGTTTTAACTCGAATTTCTTTTTGAAAGTTTTTTCCTTCAAGTTTACCGAAAACCCAACTTCGTTAATGTTGGATAAGGCGACAAACTACAAAGTTTGGACAAATAATTTGGAAATCACAAGCATAATAATTTGTATTTGTAGGTGTTATTTAAATGTCCTACTAGAAAAGTGGTCCCAACGACTAAAGCTACCACTCAGCTTGGTAGCTCTACCCAACTTTGAATAGCATATTTTAAGTTAATTATGTTTTCTTATCAACTTTGTACTAGTACGTGTTCATATCTGATTCACGTGGCTTCGAATAGCATAAAATCAGTGCCTAATTAACTTTACAATAGTGTGTGAATAGAACTAACTTACAGTTACTCATCGGTCATGACTAAATCACGTCTTCATTTGCTTTTTTTTTAATTCTCTTTTTTAACCCCACTCCCTCTGAATAAGTTAGAAACTAAAAAAATCAATGGGACTAATATATGAAAATTCAAAAGAAACAAAAGAGAAAGCTTCATTTGCTTTTATCAAAACACAAAGCCCACTTTAACAGCCATCGAGGCATCATTGATGGACCCAATCCTCCCCTGTTCTGTTCTATTTCTTACGCGTTACAAATAACATATTATTCCTTCTATCTTTTTCAAAATTGTCATTCGGCCGGTCATCACCACCCAAAACCTTTCTTTATTTTCACTTTCCATCCATTTTGCACTACAAATACCTTCGATTTCCCATGACAGACTAAGAAAACCCAAAAGACGAAATGCCAAAAGAAAGCAAACACAAGCCACCAAAACAAAGCCACGGAGGAGGAGGTGGAAGAGGCGGAGGCCGGTCTTGTGGCTTATGTCTTTTCATTTTCCTCCTCTTACTAGGAATTACTGCACTTACCCTATGGCTCATTTACCGTCCCCACAAGCCTCGTTTCACCGTCGTAAGCGCCGCCATCTACCAACTCAACGCCACTTCCCAACCCTTCATTTCCACCTCCATGCAATTCACCATAGTCACACGAAACCCCAACAGGAGAGTCTCCATCCTTTACGACAAGTTGCAAGCTTATGTTCTGTACAAAAACCAACAGATCACTCCCCCACTGGACTTACCACCACTGTTCCACGAGACGAAGACCACAGTGGCGTTTTCTCCGGTTCTCGGCAGTGCGACGGTGCCTGCTTCGGTGGAGGTGGTGAATGGACTGATGATGGATGAGACTTACGGAGTGGTGGCGATGAGGGTGGTGGTGTTGGGGAAGTTGAGATGGAAGGCGGGTGCTATAAAGACAGTGAAGTACGACGTTTATGTGAAATGCGATGTTTGGGTTGGTTTGAAGAAGGGGGTGACAGGACCGGTGCCTTTGGTCGGAGCTCCTCCATGTAAAGTTGATGTATGAAGCATATGTAAATGGCTTTTACTTTAAAAAGCTTATTCTGGCTTCTTTCTTCTGGCTTTGTTTCATGAATTTTAGTGCAGCTTTGGTTCCTTGTACTTTTGCATAGTTTTGTAAGCTTCTTTTATGTTTTATTAATACACAAATTATCTGCAGAAAAAACAAATGGAACTCTAAGAGGAAAATGTAAGGAATGGTCAAGAGTGTATTAATGGATGCAAATGGGATTGGTCTTCTTCATTCTTCAATCTGGTGGCTGAGTTTCAGTGCAGAGTGTAATTAGTAAAGTAGTAGTGAAGTAAATAGTGATCTGTCGGTGCAGAGTTTTGGAATGATATAATGTCAAATTTAGCCTAACCTTTATCAAATGGCCATTTTATCCCTTATTTTTTTAGTATTTTGATAAAAAGCTGTTTATAAATAAAAATTATTAGTTAATATGTAATTAATACTTCAAAATATGAATTTTTTAATTAGAATAAAATATTGAGAGCTAAAATATTCAGAAAAAAAATAAAAATTAAAGTAATTATTTTGTAAAATATTAATGAATTTTTTACCAAAAAATAAAATTTTAGAATTAAAATGCTCTAAAATAAAATTAAAAAATGACTCTTTTAATAAAAATTAAGGACTAATTTTAGTACTATAACTTTTGAAATGGCACAAAGCATCAACTAAAGTTTTTTTTTTTTGATAATTAGCATCAACTAAAGTTGGCCACTACCCCGACGTTATTAGTTTAAAAAATTCCAAAAAATTTTTGGAACAGTACGTCAAACAAGATTTGTTAGAAAAAAATACTTTTAAAATGCATACTTAGCACTATCTCGCGTCCTAAAAACGAGTAAAATCCTCTCGTTATATAGGACGCGAGTTTTTTCCCCAAGGAAACACTTTTCAGAGAATGCAATTTAATATTTCACTTAATAAAATCGTGTTACAAAAAATGCGAGGTCCCCAAGATATTGAAACGTCCCGAGAAATTTCAAGTATCACATCTTTTGGACGAACCTCAAATTTAATTTAATCATTATATTTTTATTGTATAATATATAATAAAATAACATAAAAACTATCGTTATAAATAGATAATAGTAATTAAAATTAAAATTCAATATCTATGTAAAATGTTACAAAACAAAATTGTTTCATGGCTCCAAAAACAAGAATCATAACAAGTACATAAATAGTTATAGTCCATTTTCCAAACTTGGTATGAATTACGCAAACAGTTGTTAGGACAATTACAAACTTCGATTTGTTTTGGAAAGGCAATGTTGTGATGACTCCACGACATTAAGCGTAAAAACAGATTCATCTCTGAACGAATAACTTCTAAATTGGCGAAATCGTGAGCTTTCACGATTCAAAGTCCTTCATCTCTTAATTTGCCACCAGAATAAATTAGAATAAGACCATAGACATATATGACGTTGATATTACTTTTATCGTCTGCTTTCTTCAAACAATACAGACCGAACTCCGAGTTCCTTCCACTAAAATAATTATACATGTCATCTGTTGAAGAATAGGGAAAATAAAACGGAAGAACACACGAATTTTAACGAGGTTCAGCAATGTGCTTACGTCCTCGGTGCCTAAGTGGCGCTAGAAGTTTTTATTCAATATCACATAGGTTTAGGTTACATCTCTACTTATAATAAATAAATCTGGTACATAATTACAAAATTAACACTGTACTCTTTACCGGTATATTTATGAGCCATACCTTACATCATCTCTATATAAAGCTTCATGATTATTAGCAACAAGACATCTTTCATGAAACATTTTCTCGGCTTGATTTCATGGCATGAAGTCGAAATTTATCATTGAAACATTTTGAAAAATGTAGTTGTGATCCGTAACTTCATGAAAAGTCTTGCAACTCAATTACGTATTGACAAAATCAATGATAGAATTAGAAGCCACATGTATAAAAATTTATTTTAACAATTCTCTCGGGAATAACTCCACAATATTAAAACATATTTTCTTTGTCATTTTTCTTTGAAATATGTTTAGAAAACCTTCCAAAATGGACCCCTATTTATAATAGTCCTCACACCCGTCCTGAAGTGAGGAATCGATAGAACTTGGGTTTTCCAAGACGCAATGTACTTTGAAAAGGCACAATGCTTTAAATCGAATAATATCCAACGTGTCAAAAAGGAACCCGTGTTACACAAGACTCGATGTACGTTGAATTTGAATCAAATAAAATCTAACGTGACATAATTGACCTTGTTGGGTTCAAAACACGAGATCATAAATTGTAAAATTCTCGTAACTTATTAGATTAGTGCATAATATATGAACTTGTATTTCAGTTTAGTCTAATATCAGCACATACGAGACATTATAAGTGGAGTAAAAATCGTGTTTAAAATGGTACCAAAGCTTGCTTTGTGCATGAAGAACAAGCTAAAATGGATTGATAGACATGTTCGTTGAGTATTTTCAGGAAGTTAATAAAAGAATTTGTGTAATGTTTGAGCTTAGAGGCGTAGTATTGCAATTTATCTTTCAATTGAAATTGATATGGACACATACGAGAAATTGTAAGCATCGCATTAAAAAAATTTCAAACATTTTAAAACCAACAAACATATTTTTTAAATAACTTGTAGTGGCGTAAATAGCTCCAAAAATTATCTAAAGTCGTTGATGTATGTTGCATATATTAGCATACGGGACTAGTAGATGTTTCCATTAGAAGAGGATGTCTTCTATAATAAAGGGGTACCAAGACAATAAAGAAACGCAAATAAAACTCATGGGTACAAAACGCAAAGGAAAAAAGCACAACAACGTTTCTGAAAAGGTGTTTGATTGGACCTAATTGATGGAGCAAGAAGTTTCTCGACAGGCCTAAGTAGAAATCTAGATACCACAATAAGAGGATGCCTTGAACAACGCATCGTGCAGATTCGTTTTGACCACGAAGAACAATATTGGTTATATTTGATGTTGTAGAGACACTTATGTTAACTATCTTAGTGTGGATAAAGAAAAGATGCCACTGAAAGAGGATGCCTTTTTCAAGTTTTTTTAGAATGGATAAATCATTTATGAAGGAAAAAGAAGGTTTCGCGGAGATGGTTAGGTTCTATAGAATAAAAAAATTCAAAAAGGTCAAGAACCTCTACGTGACGTGGTAGTGAAATCGTGCCATGCAAAACGTGAGGTCTATTTCATTTCACATTAAACTACCACATCAAATCAACTGTCGCCACATCAGGAATCTTTTTTGAACTCGTGTTCTACAAAATGCAAGTTGCTTGCCACTTTACTTTAAGAATCTTTGTAGGCACATATCTTGTAACATCCCAAATCAGGGTCAGTGACTAAATTGCAAATTTTGAAAACTATGTGCTCGATTGCGAAACAAGTTAAAAAGTTCAATTACTTAAATAGGAATAATTCCTTATTGGATTAGATGATAATTATGGAAATATTTGAAGGGTATAATAGTAATTTCACAAGAAAGATTTTATTTCCCCTTTATATAAGATATAACACGTAGAAGTAAAGAGAGATAAGGTTTCAGTTTCTAGAATTCTCTTCTTCTCCTTTCTTCTTCAAGAGTGGAAGCCAAGAGAAAAGGTAAGATTTCTTGTTGTTGATATTTACCTGAATTTAAGATTTGGTTATGATCATTAGATGATAATTAAGCTTAAGGAAAGCTTAATTTGTCTTAAAAATATAAGATGAATGAGTTAAGAGAGATTAAAGATTAGGAGTTTTTAAATGAAATTTTGGAAAAGAGTTGATAAGTAGAATTTGAAGTTAAATTTGACTTGTTAATAGCTGAATTAAGAGATTTGGAGTGATATAATTGAATTTAGAACATATAGAAAATTTGGTATAATTCTTGAATTCCATTTGGAATATAGAATTTTGAGGATAAAGATATGATAAATGAGAATAAACGAGTTTAAGCATGAGTATGTAAGTTAAGAATAAGAAAGGGGATGATATATGAAGCAATTAAGCTGAAAAGAGTGAATTTTCGTCATAAATTGGAATTCTGGCCTAGTGTGCATTGGTACACATTCAACATGTACCGACGCATCAAGGGTAAATTTCCATAAATTATTCAGTGTGTATCGATGCACATGAAGTGTGTATCGATTCCCGTGCATCTATGTACCCCCGTAAGATGAAAACATCGAATGTAAGATGCATAGGTAGTGCATCGATACACACGTTAAGGGATGCATCGATACACTACAGAGTGTACCGATGCCTACCTTAAATAAAAGATGAAATCATCATTTCTTTTAGTTTAAGGAATTAAAAGATTAGAATAATGATATGGATCTGTGTATAATTATGTAGATAGCGAGCACGAACAAGTTCCGGAACGATCATCAAGTTAAGATTCGACCGAAATAAAGGAAATCGTAAAAGAGGATTGGAACTTAGTGAGACCAAGGTGAGTACATATTCGATAGTATATGATGGTTGATGGAAATAAGACTTGCAACAAGTCTATTTCCTATAGTGTTGCGTGTGAATTTATAAATAGTAACATGTTTTTAATATAAGTGTATGGATGCTTGTTTATATGAATTGATATGTTCTTGTATGTGCTATGTGATTTCTGTAAAGACACTATTAAGTGATGATAAGAGAATACAAAATAAGTTAATAAATTAAATGAGTATAAAGGATAAGTTATGTGATAAGATCTATGTGATATATGGAAATGAAAATATAAGACTATACAAATACATGATATGAGATAAATTACGTAATAATATGAGAATATTATAAAAGTGAGTTTATGAGAAATGATATGAGCGAAGTAAGCTAAATAATATTGACCTATAGGATGAGATGAGAATAATATATTAACTAGAAGTATTGAGCATAAGTGATAATATGAACATATAAGATGAGCTAGATGAGGAAGATTCATATGTTTAAATAAAATTATGACACATGAGTGTTATGATAGATATTTATGGAGCCATATGAGAAGATTATAGGAATTAGATGAACTTGAATTAAATAGATTAATTTGTATATAAAAGAAATAATAGAAGTGATATATATATAAGTATGAAATAGGTTACATGATCTAGGTGAATATAAAAGAATACAAGCATATGTGATAAGCTATATGTTGAGTTAATCGATTGACGGAATCGGCCAAGAGGGGGGTGAATTGGCAATTAAAAATTTGGTGGAAGCTTTTGTAGAAAATTGAAAGTAATTGCACAGTGATTTAGAGTGGTTTGACTTTCTTAACCAAAGTCTACGTCCACTACCTTAGCTATCCACACTAAGGATTTTCAACAAATTCACTAATTTGTCTTTCTTTTGAGGACAAAGAGTAACCTTACAAACCCTCAAGAATTATAACCCAAATTCTTGAGAACACTCTCTCCCAAAGAGAACAATACAAATTTGCAAACTTACAAGGAAATCCTCACAAGGTAGATTATTTGCACAATTCTAGAACAAAGAAAAAAATACTCAATAATGAATACAATTGATGTTCTTGAAAGCGAAAATGAATATTGAATGAAAAATAGGCTTGAAATGCTCAAACTTGAGGTTTGATGCTTTCTCTTTGATTCTCTCTTGATTCTAGTTGCTTGATGTTTCTTGTTATTGATCAATGGCTTCTAAGCTTGTTTAAATACACCTACAAATGATTCTGAACGTTGGGGATGATTAGTGGAGTCAATAGAGCCGTTTAAGTGTGAAAACAATTAATGAAAGTGGATGAGAGCGTCTGTGCATCGATGCATGCCCTAGGTGCATCAGTGTAAAATTCAAATATTTTGACCGTTGGACTCTCAGTGCATCGGTGTACTAAGAGTGCATCGATGCATAAAATGCATTCGATGTTTTGAAAAAGCCTGAGTGCATCGATGCATAGTCTTGTGCATCGATGCATCAAATGTACTGAGTGCATCGATGCTTGGTATGTACATCGATATATAAAATGCATTATGTTCAAGAAATTAATTGATGCATCGATGCATACATCAGTGCATGCCCTTGAAAATTTGATTTTAGGCTTGATTTTGGTTCAAAATACTTTGTGAAAATTTGTTTAAAAATAGTTTAAGTATAAAACACAAATTTACACATTTAGTAAGGTTTAAAATTGATCTTGAAGGACTTGGAGTAATAGCTTGATATTCGAGTAATTAAATCGAATATACTTTTAGAAAATCATTTTTAAAATCTTAAAATTCATTTAACTTAATTTGTTATATCGAAACATCAAAATGTTTTCAACAATCTCCCCCTTTTTGATATAACAAAACTCTTGAGTAATTTTAAGATTTCCTTTGAAAATAAGTTTTGAAATCAATTTTGAAATTACTCCAAATTACTCCCCCTTACTATAACACTTCTCCCCTTTAAAACTTTTAACAATTCTCCCACTTTTTGTTAAATCATAAAGACTCAAAACTGAAGGCTTTGAAAAACATAGCCAATTGATTAAACATTTTAATTGAATATAGCTTAAGCTGCTAAGATCAAAGATCAAAAGAGAGGTTAGCCATTAGTGTTCATAATCAATATTCAAATCAAATGTGAAATGGTAAATTGGTCATAATGCAACTAAGATGTCAATAATGCAAAAATTAATAAACATGAAGCTCATAAAGATCAAACCAAACAGTTCAAACATCCAACAATAGTTAAACAATTCAAAATGTTTTAACAATCTAAGTTTTAAGTTTTAATCCCAAATACAATCAAAATAAAATAAGTCTAGTCATCCATAGAAGGATCGGGAGGCGAAGGAGGAAATCGGGCTTGCATCTCAAGAGAGAGAGCATCCATGCGTGCAAGCATCTCCATTTGAAACTCCATCTGACGAGCTTCCAAAGTGTCTAAGCGTTGATTTACTACTTCGTGAGTAGTAGTTAAGTGGGATTCGATGGAAGCATACCGTAAATCAAATGCCTCTAAAAACGAACGAAAAAATGGAGGCATTTGATCTTCTTGTGGAGCTGGTTCCGGTGCAACCTCGTCATCGGGTACGTGATCATCGTCAGTAGTCGAAGCCGAAGCCGGAGGAGGAGGAGCACGAGAGGAGCTTGGAGCAGCTCGTGAGGAACTAGCTCCCGGAGTTTGCTTACCGGGTCTAAAAACCCATTGACCGGTTACCTCGTCTTGTTTCCAATCTGCTTTCTTCAAGAAAGTAAGATTGATTTGGTTTTGGAGTGGGATAGGATTGTCGAGAGAGACATCTAGACCAAGTTTGATAAAGAGGTTACTAAGAAGACATCCATAAACTAATGTTTCAACATGTTTTGAAGGAACAATGTTTATGACATCAACTAGTTGACTGAAGATAATATGGGGTAGATTGATTTTGATTTTATTCTTGAGACAGTGCATCCACCACAAATCCCTAATACGAAGAGTGGAGTACCTACCTCCGAATGGTCTAAACCACCAAGATATCATCAAATGAAGAAAACGACCGTGATGAGATCGTAGAGTACTAACACTAGCGTTTGGAACATATGGATAATCTACAGTTTCATTCTCATTATATATCCCATCATCATCTAACCTAAAACGGAAAGATATAGTCTCGGGGTCAATATTAATATATTGGCCTAAAAGATAAGATCTAATGGCTATATAGTTCCACATTGAGTTTCATTTTGAATATATACCGCATTGGAATAGAAAATGTGGACTAATTGTTGATAGACGATAGGTTTGAGCTGAAGCAATTTATCAAACTTCCAAGCTTTAAGAATCGGAAGGTATTCAAAGTTAATATCTATCATAGCTTGAAGAGAAGGAATACGCTCTTCCCGGATTCTATAAGTTTGAAAAGAATTTATGTACCTAGAGTACAATTCGTCTCTACGACGCTCAGGCATGTTAAAACAAGATCCTAATAGAGATGTAGGTGGAGGAGGAACGAGATTAGGAGGTTGGTTTGAACGAGAATGGCTTGACGAAGTCCTAGGGCGTTTGGGATTAGACATGGCTTAGGATTCGGAATAAGAAATATATCCTGCAAATTGAAACATATGTATGCAATTTAATCAATCCCAAAACTCAATTGAGTTTGCAATAATCAAAGTTCTCTAAAACAATCCTAATGGGCAAAGTTTTGAAAACTATTTGAAAATATCATTGGAAATATTGCAATACACATAGTTTTTATAAAAACAATATAATGAAGTCAAAAACATCAATGATTTTCATTTTTTTTAATTTCGAATTTCAAAGAAAATTTTGAAAAATTATGTGTTTTTGATCAAATTTGTTGTAAAATCTAGTTTAAAATCATCATATAACCAATGCCCGATATAATGTTCATCTAGAACTAATCAAAAACTATCCCTAAGATCAAAAATTGATAAAATAGAGTTTTTAGAAAAGTTTACCTTGAAATTTCAGATTGAGAGAGATGTAATGATGTTTTGCACGAATTAATGATTGAAGCATGATTAGAAGTTAAAAGCTTGAAGATTCCGACCAAAAATGATGATTTTGGAGTAAGAAAGGAGATTTTTAGAGAGAGAGAGACAAACGGCGGGTGTATGTTTAGTTTTAGGGTTTTGAAAATAAAGGAAAAAGAGGAATATAAACCCACAAACCCGACGGATGCATCAATGCATGACCCTGTGCATCGATGCACATTCAAAGGGATGCATCGATGCACTGTTAAGTGTATCGATGCATGAAGCACAAAAATGTCAAAAATCTGTTTTAAACACTTAAAATGCTAAATTAATTAGCTCTAGTGGTATTGACAACTCATATATTGAAAATTAATCATGTTCAATTAATCAAATTAATCTTTAAACAACATTTGAACATAAAATTAATTTTCATCAAATAACATAAACTCCCCCTAACTAATAGCATAGAATGCAATCAAAAATTATTATTATAAGAATTTTTCATTTATTCTTAAAAGTGCTAAAATTATTTTAAACACTAAATGAAGATAGGTTGGTTAAACCTAATTCTCTCCTAAGTGTCCAAAATCTTTCCTTGTCTAAAGGCTTTATAAAAATATCTGCTAATTGATACAAAGTATCAACGAATTTTAGAACTACATCTTCCTTAGTGACATGGTCTCTAATGAAATGATGCCTTATTTCAATATGCTTAGTTCTAGAGTGTTGGATGGGATTTTTAGTGAGACAAATAGCACTAGTATTGTCACACTTGATAGGAATGGTACCTACTTCAATTCCATAATCAAAAAGTTGTTGTTTCATCCATAAAACTTGTGCACAACAACTACCAGCTGAAATGTATTTGACTTCAATGGTAGATAATGCAACACAATTTTGTTTCTTTGAAAACCAAGAAATCAGAATATTTCCAAGGAATTGGCAAGTATCGGAGGTGCTTTTCCTATCTAATTTTCATCCTTCATAATCCGCATCAGAAAAGGCATGCAAGCTAAAGCTAGAGTCTCTAGGATACCAAAGTCCTAAACTAGGAGTGTCCTTAAGGTATCTAAAAATTCTCTTAACAACTAGTAAATGTGATTCCTTAGGGCATGATTGAAATCTAGGACATAAGCAAACACTAAACATAATGTCCGGTCTGCTTGCAGTTAGATAAAGTAAAGATCCAATCATTGACCTATATAATTTAACATCTACACATTTACCTCCTTCATCTAAGTCAAGCTTTGTTGAAGAGCTCATTGGAGTGTCATGAGACTTGCCATTTTCCAGTCCAAACTTCTTGAGCATATCTTTGACGTACTTAGCTTGTTTCATGAAGATGCCATCTTTTCTTTTCTTGATTTGGAGTCCCAAGAAAAATGAGAGCTCCCTCATCATGCTCATCTCAAATTCACTTTGCATTATCTTAGAAAATTCTTGGCAAAGAACATCATTAGTATAACCAAATATTATATCATCAACATAAATTTGAACTACTAACAAATCTTTACCTTTATGCTTTAAAAAAAATATAGTGTCAACCTTCCCTTTTGAAAAACCTTTTTCAATTAAAAAATTTGAGAATCTTTCATACCAAGCTCTAGGAGCTTGTTTTAAACAATAAAGTTCTTTTGTCAATTTAAGAACATGATTTGGAAATTTTAAATCTTCAAAACCTGGAGGTTGTTCCACATACACTTCTTCCTTTATAAAACCATTTAAAAATGCACTTTTAACATCCATTTGATATAATTTAAATTCATGAAAACATGCAAATGCTAATAACATTCTAATTGTTTCCATCCTAGCTACGGGAGCGTATGTTTCATCATAATCTATGCCCTCTTCTTGAGAATACCCTTGAGCAACAAGTCTAGCCTTGTTTCTCACTATATTACCACTCTCATCAAGCTTATTCCTAAATACCCATATAGTAGTTACAGTAGATTTATTACTAGGCCTTTCAATTAGTGTCCAAACTTTACTTCTCTCAAATTGATTTAACTCTTCTTGCATAGCCATAATCCAATGTTCATCATTTAATGTTTCTTTAATATTCTTAGGCTCTATGCATGAGATAAATGCAACATAATTATAAATATAAGATCAAGTTGTTACCCCTTTGGATGGATCACCTATAATCTCACTATCCTTGACATAGCTGTATTCCCTTGGGTAAGAGACTTTCCTTTCTTCAATGGTTGGATTCTCGAGAGGATCATGAGTTTCCTCATTTTTTGTTTCTTCCTTTGATGATGGTTCTTCAACGTCATGTCTAACGTCATTTGTATTTATAACACCTGCATCATCATTCACACAAGAATCCTTCCTCGGAAGAAGGTTATCATCGAAAACAACATGTATAGACTCTTCTACAACTAAAGTTCTTTTATTAAATACTCAATAAGCTTTAGAATTTAAGGAATAACCCAGAAAAATTCCTTCACCACTTTTAGCATCAAATATTCCAAGATTGTCTTTATCGTTGTTTAAAACAAAACACTTACATCTAAAAGGATGAAAATAACTAATGTTAGGATTTTTATTTTTGAAAAGTTCATATGGAGTTTTCTTTAAAATAGGCCTAATTATTACTCGATTTATAACATAACAAGCGGTATTTGTAGCTTCCGCCCAAAAATATTTTGGCAAATTGTTTTCACAAAGCATGGTTCTAGCCATTTCTTCTAAAGTTCGATTTTTCCTCTCAATAACTCCATTTTGTTGAGGGGTTCTAGGTGCTGAAAAATTATGGCTAATACCATTAGAATTACAAAACTCAATAAATCCAAGATTTTTAAATTCAGTTCCATGATCACTCCTAACACTAGTTATAGAGTAACATTTTTCGTTTTGGATTACTTTTGAAAACGTGATGATTTTTTCTAATGCTTCATCTTTAGTACTTAAGAATATAACCCAAGTATATCTAGAATAGTCATCTACCAAGACAAATGCATATTGTTTTCCACCCAAGCTAGTAGTCCTAGTTGGCCCAAAAAGATCTATATGGATCAATTGTAATACTCTACTAGTTGATACGTCATTAATGGATTTAAAAGAAACTCACTTTTGTTTTCCTTTAGCACAAGCATCACAGATTTTATCATTATCAAATTTTAGTTTAGGCAGCCCTCTTACTAAGTCTCCTTAAATTAATCGTTGCAAAACACTCATGCTAGCATGTCCTAGTCTCCTATGCCATAACCAACTATCATGCTCATCTTTTTCAGCTAGGCATAAATTAGTCACAATAATAGAATCTAAATGCACCATGTAAATGTTTCATATTCTATGACCAACAAGCATAATCTGATTAGATGCAATGTCAATAACTTTACAACCATTAGTTTCAAACATGACATTGAATCCTTTATCAAAAAATTGACTAATACTTAAAAGATTATGCTTTAATCTATTCACATATAAAGCTTTTTTAATTTGTATGGAAGAGGTATTACCTATTGTACCTATACCTTCAATGTGACCTTTTGAATTATCACCAAAAGTCACTTCTCCTCCATTTTTTGCGTTAAGCTCTATGAACCGATTTTTGTCCCCGGTCATGTGTCTCGAGCATCCACTATCAAGGTACCATGAATTTGAATTTGTTTCCCGTGCCTTGTAGCAATGCTCCTTTCCCTACAAACATAGATTAATTTTTGATTTTTGGTACCCAAATTCTTTTGGGTCCATATTCATTAGTTTCCAAAATCCTAGTCCCCATAGGTATCCATTTGTGTAGGATATCTTTATCTTTAGTAGTAATGAGTTCTTTAGGAACCCACATACTTCTAATGATTTTTTCATTAGAGGTTCTTTGGGGACCTCTATGATTGTAGTTTTTAAAATCTTTTCTAAAAAAGTTGGATTTTGAATTTTCTCATTTTTCAAAACGTTTTGTTCCAACTTTAACAAAAGAAGTTTTAAGATCATCAATTTTCTTTTGATGATCATCATTAACCTTTGAAAGTAAATTTTGCAAATCCAAAATTTTCTTTTCAAACTCTTCTAGTTTGATTTGCAAATCTTTGATTTTACTTTAAAGATCGTTGTTGGTTTTGGATATGAGTTTGTTTTCATTTTTCAATTTTGAAACATCATTTTTATATTTTAAAAACAATTTCTCATAATCCGAAGCCAACCCATTATATTCCTATAATAGCTCATCATATGATAAATCATCAAAATCAGATGAGTTAGAGGTTACCTTAGAATCTTCCCCGAATGCCATCAAGCACAAGTTTGCTACTTCTTGTTCCTCTTCATCGGAACCTTCTTCATCGCTCCATGTAGCCACATGAGCCTTGTGCTTATTCTTTGATTGACCATTTCTCTTCAATTGTGGACAATCATATTTGGCATGCATCGGCTTTTTGCATTCATAGCAAATGATCGGGTCCTTCTCTTTTGGTTCATTTTTGAGGCCTTCATTTCATTTGAATTTTCTTCCTCGATAAGGTCTCATCATTTTTCTGAACCGTTTGGCAAACAATGCCATTTCCTCGTCACCGTCATCTTCATTCGAATCACTCTCATCTTTTGTGAATTTGAGAGTAACTCCAATATTTTTCTTCTTCTCCTTCTCCTTTGGTGTCTCGTCAATCTTATCGAGGTCCACCTCATCTTCAAGCATCATTTCATGAGTGAGGAGGGAACCGATTAGTTCTTCAAGAGTTAAGGACGTTAGGTCCTTAGACTCGATGATTGCTGTCTTCTTTGATTACCGTGATTTTGGAAGAGAGCAGACTAACTTCCTCACAAGCTTTTCATTTGAAATGATCTCTCCATATGATTTGAGACCATTGATAATCGTTGAGAATCTATCCGTCATAACTTTGATATCTTCATTTGGTTTCATCCTGAAATTTTCATAGCTATGCGTTAGAATACTAATTTTAGATTTTTTTACCTCATCGGTACCTTCATGAGTGACTTGAAGCTTGTCCCATATTTCTTTGTCGGTTGTACAAGATGAAACTCTTCCGTATTCATCTGGTCCAAGAGTACAAAATATGATATGAATGGCTTTAGAGTTGAGCTGGAACAATCTTGTCTCTCCTTCACTCCACATTCTTGGATGAGTAAGGGGCTTGATATATCCGTCTTCTACAACATTCCATGCTCCCATGTCACTTGCTTGAATGAAGTACATCATCCTATTTTTTTCAATAGGCATAGTTAGCCCCATTGAAGAAAGGAGGCTTATTGACAGGCATCGAATCGAGACCGGAGTCGAAGTTTGAAGTGGAGTCCATTGATGACTTTGATTATCGATGTAACTCTTCCCGAATCGATTCAAGAGGCGATTAAACCTTCAAATGAGTTAGGCTCTGATACCAATTGTTGAGTTAATCGATTGACGAAATCGGCCAAGATGGGAGTGAATTGGCAATTAAAAATTTGGTGGAAGCTTTTGCAGAAAATTGAAAGTAATTGCACAGCGATTTAGAGTGGTTCGACTTTCTCAACCAAATTCTACGTCCACTACCTTAGCTATCCACACTAAGGATTTTACACAAATTCACTAATTTATCTTTCTTTTAAGGACAAAGAGTAACCTTACAAACCCTCAAGAATTATACCCCAAATTTTTAAGAATACTCTCTCCCAAAGAGAACAATACAAATTTGCAAACTTACAAGGAAATCCTCACAAGGTAGATTGTTTGCACAATTCTAGAACAAAGAAAAGAACACTCAAGAATGAATACAATTGAGTACAAGTAGTGTTCTTGAAAGCAAAAATGAATATTGAATGAAAAATAGGCTTGAAATGCTCAAATTTGAGGTTTGATGCTTTCTCTTTGATTCTCTCTTGATTCTAGTTGCTTGATGTTTCTTGTTATTGATCAATGGCTTCTAAGCTTGTTTAAATACACCTTCAAATGATTTTGAACGTTGGGGATGATTAGTGGAGTCAATAGAGTCGTTTAAGTGTGAAAATAATTAATGAAAGTGGATAGGAGCGTCTGTGCATCGATGCATGCCCTAGGTACATCAGTGTAAAATTCAAATATTTTGACCGTTGGACTCTCAGTGCATCGGTTCACTAAGAGTGCATCGATGCATAAAATGTATTCAATGTTTTGAAAAAGCCTGAGTGCATCGATGCATAGTCTTGTGAAACGATGCATGGTATGTGCATCGATGCATAAAATGCATTCGATGTTCAAGAAATTAATTGATGTATCGATGCATGGATTGGTGTATCGGTGCATGCCATTGAAAAATTGATTTTAGGCTTGATTTTGGTTCAAAATACTTTGTGAAAATTTGTTTAAAAATAGTTTAAGTATAAAACACAAATTTACACATTTAGTAAGGTTTAAAATTGATCTTGAAACACTTGGAGTAATAGCTTGATATTCGAGTAATTAAATCGAATATACTTTTAGAAAATCATTTGTAAAATCTTAAAATTCATTTAACTTAATTTGTTATATCGAAACATCAAAATATTTTCAACACTATATTATATGTGACATGTGATATGTGAATATGAAAATGATCTATGTGCATATGTGATATATATGATATACAGGAACATATGTGAATAATAGATGAAAATGATATACATGTTTTATGAACACATGGGAAGTGTTATAAGATAAGTGATATATGAATATGAAATCATATGAACAGTAATATGTACATGTGAATGTGTGAAATGATAAATAATAATGCCTATGTTATATGTCGCGAGGGCTGGAGGTATAGTTGCCATGCCAAGAGTCGAGGGTTCTACGTGGTCCTTCGAAACATAGTGGTCCTTCGAGACATTTCATTGTGATCTTTGGGGACAAATTCATATTCACCTAGTGGGACCCCGTACGAGCTGTGGTGATAGCATAGTGCACAACCTCAATAGACTCACATATCCATAGTTCTCACATGTGTACATAGGCTAATAAAGAGATAACATGTGTTGCATATGCTTTTGTGTGATAGGAATTGTATTATATGATTTATATGATGATGTGTGATATGTTTATGTGTATATTACATTATATTGAATGTTATATTGTTTTGTGTGGCATCATGAAATGACATGTTCATACATGTTTAGATAGCTAAAGTTTCTCTAATAAGTTTAATGTCTCACTAAGTCATAGACTTAGCGTGTGAGTGTTTCACACGTAGGTTCCGGAAAAGGGAAGAGAAGCAAAGAGGAGCAAGACAGGTCAAATTCTCCTTTCCACAGATCAGATAAGAATTGAAATGGAGTATAAGTGTTTTGTTATATAGAGTGTAGTTGGTATGTAGTCTAAATATGTAAATTGTATAAGTTATGATATGCTTTATAAACCAATGGATTTTAAATGAATGTAAAGTAATCATTTTTTTGAATTGTGAATTTAACTTTTATTTATTCTGTAGAAGAAAAATGTTTGAAAAGTCAATGTGACACCTCGGACTCGAATCTGGGTCTGAAACGGGTTGGGTGTTACATTTAATGGTATCAAAGCTAAGGTTTAGCCGATTCTAGGCTTAAACCAAAGGTAAAAGAGTTTTAAAATATGTACATGTCAACTCAAAGTGAAAAATTTCTGATCAGATAGCGTAAGGAGTGTGCTATCTTGGTAATAGAATTAGATTATTACGTTATAATAGAAGTATGATATAGCAAAAATTGATTAGAGGAATTGTCGAAGTGAATCGATAGCTGATAAACCTAATGGTGGAAGTAATTCATCTGCCCTGGCCAGGCAGATGAAGAGCGGACACCTCAGGAAGTGCATCGTAAAATCGAAGGTTGATTTCAGAAAGTTAAAATCATATCTGAATAGTGATAGAAAGTTTCACTGTTTTGAATCGAAAAAGTGATATGGAGTACTTTTGTTATTTCGTGAATAAGATAGAATATGGTTAACAGATGTCACCATATGAGCGTTAAAAGATCAAATGATGCAGTGATAATTGGTAGAAGAGTTCAAGAATAAGTGTATCAGTGACAAACGTATAAGATATGTATAAAGTTATAGCTTATGAGTTTGAAACGAAGGGATAATATTGTGTATAAGCAAGAGCGCGGATATAATAAGGGTTTGTATTTTAGATAGAAAGAGTTAGTGTGGGCTAACAAGATTATTGGATGAAAATGTATTGGGGTTATAAGATTTTAAGATATTGTCAGGTTAAGATAATCAAATATGAAGTGGATCTAGATACAGTTGTATACTTGGATCATAGTAATGTGGTATAGTGAAGGAAATGAGAATTTGTATGTTTGAGTAAAACTAAGGATTGATAAGAAGAGTTTAAGAATGGATACATCAGTGATCAGTTTATAAGACAAAGGAAGTCAAAATGTTAAATTTGAATAATGGAAATTTCATGGTGTATGAGAATAAATGTGGATTTGATAAGTTAAATAAGCTATGGTTGGGATAATTCCGATTGGAAAGGATGTATATGAGTGGTTGATCAGTGCTTGTGCTAGATTTAACAGTTGTTATTAACTAACTGTATTAGTAAAGGTGATAGAGTTATAAGATTTGAAGGAAAGATAAAGTTAAGTTAATTAAGTATGATATGAATTTAGATGTGGTTGTGTATTTTGATCATATAGATATGATGTAGACAAGAAAATAAATATTTGTATGTTTTAAAAAGAGGGTTTTAAAGAATGAATTATATGTACAAAAGATGGTAAATAATGAAGTTTTCTGTAAGTAAAGTGGATTATCAAAGTTATGAAGAAGCAATGAAGATTGGTACTCAGAGATGAGTATAAGTGGTAGGACAAGAGTATGTGGACCAAGAGTATGGATTATAAGTTGATACAGAAACAACAAAAAATAGGTAAGGTTGAATAAAGAGATTGTTTGATTTTACAAAAGTGTATGTTTAATTATATGATGAAGGAAATCAATTGAATTGTGACTTTGAGTAAGAATGAATGATATTGTTTACATGGTAAATAATACGACAAGAATTTATAAAGGTACAAAGTAAGTGTATTATAGAATGTATTGGGGTTCATCAAAGACAAGTTATTAAGTGCAAACCGTGAAAGATTGAAGTAGTAAATGTAGAATAAGAAATTTGAAGTTATATGTGGGTAATGTTTTATCAATATGTTCAATGAAAATTCGATGACGAATTTTCTTAAAATGAGGAGTGATTTGTAACATCCCAAATCATGATCAGTGACTAAATTGCAAATTTTAAAAACTATATGCTCGATTTCGAAACAAGTTAAAAAGTTCAATGACTTAAATAGGAATAAATTCTTATTGGATTAGATGATAATTATAGAAATCCTTGAAGGGTATAATATTAATTTCATAAGAAAGGTTTTATTTCCCCCTTTAAATAGGATATAACACGTGGAAGTAAATAGAGATAAGGTTTAAGTTTCCAGAATTCTCTTATTCTCCTTTCTTCTTCACGAGTGGAAGCCAAGAGCAAAGGTAAGATTTCTTGTTGGTTGATATTTATCTGAATTTAAGATTTGGTTATGATGATTAGATGGAATTGGCCATCCAGCTCAGTTGGTAGAGCGCAAGGCTCTTAACCTTGTGGTCGTGGGATCAAGTCCCACAGTGGGCAATTCATAATTCTGACTGTCGGAGGTCTCCCACGAAAGCTGCTCTCAACCTGGCGTTGGGGGCAGCCTACTATCCTACCTCCCCCTTATCCCATTATATATGGGAATAGGGTCAGCTAATTTTTTATGATCATTAGATGATAATTAAGCTTAAGGAAAGCTTAATTTGTCTTAAAACTATAAGATGAAGGAGTTAAGAGAGATTAAAGATTAGGAGTTTTTAAATGAAATTTTGGAAACGAGCTGATAAGTAGAATTTAAAGTTAAATTTGACTTGTCAATAGTTGAATTAAGAGATTTGGAGTGATAGATCTGGATTTAGAACATATAGAAAATTTGGTATGATTCTTGAATTCCATTTAGAACATAGGATTTTGAGGATAAAGATGTGATAAATGAGAATAAATGAGTTTAAGCATGTGTATGTAAGTTAATAATAAGAAAAGGGATGATATATGAAGCAATTAAGCTGAAAAGAGTGAATTTCCGTGCATAAATTAGTTGGGCTAGTGTGCATCGGTACACATTCAACATGTACAGATGCATCAAGGGTAAATTTTCAGAAATTATTCAGTGTGTATCGATGCACAGGAAGTGTGTATCGATGCACCTCCGTAAGATGAAAACATCGAATGTAATTTATGTACCGATGCATAGGTAGTGCATCGATATACATGTTAAGGGATGCATCGATACACTACAGAGTGTATCGATGCTTACCTTAAATAAAAGATGAAATCAACCTTTCTTTTAGTTTAAGGAATGAAAAGATTAGAATACTGATATGGATCTATGTATAATTATGTAGATAGCGAGCACGAACAAGTTCCAGAACGATCAACGAGTTATGATTCGATCGAAAGAAATAAAATCATAAAAGTGGATTGGAACTTAATGAGGCTAAGGTGAGTGCATATTCGATATTATAAGATGGTTGATGGAAATAAGACTTGCGACAATTCTATTTCCTATAGTGTTGCGTATAAATTTATGAATAGTAACATGTGTTTAATATGAGTGTATGGATGCTTGTTTATATGAATTGATTTGTTCTTGTATGTGCTATGTGATTTCTGTAAAGACACTATTAAGTGATGATAATAGAATATAAAATAAGTTAAGAAATTAAATGAGTATAAAGGATAAGTTATGTGATAAGATCTATGGGATATATGGAAATGAAAATATAAGACTATGTAAATACATGATATGAGATAAATTAGGTAATAATATGAGGATATGATAAAAGTGAGTTTATGAGAAATGATATGAGCGAAGTAAGCTAAATAATATTGACCTATAAGATGAGATGGGAATAATATATTAACTAGAAGGCTTGAGCATAAGTAATAATATGAACATATAAGATGAGCTAGAAGAGGAAGATTCATATGTTTAAATAAAATTATGACACACGGGTTATATGATAGATATTTATGGAGCAATATGAGAAGATTATATGAATTAGATGAACTTGAATTAAATAGATTAATTTATATATAAAATAAATAATATAAGTGATATATATATATATATAAGTATGAAATAGGTTACATGATCTAGGTGAATATAAAAGAATACAAGCATATGTGATAAGCCATGTTATATGTGATATGTGAATATGAAAATGATCTATGCGCATATGTGATATATATGATATACAAGAACATATGTGAACAAGAGATGAAAATGATATACATGTTATATGAACACATGGGAAGTGTTATAAGATAAGTGGCATATGAATATGAAATCATATGAACAGTGATATATACATGTGAATGTGTGAAATGATAAATAATAATGCCCATGTTATATGTCACGAGGGCTAGAGGTATAGTTGTCATGCCAAGAGTCGAGGGTTCTACGTGGTCCTTCGAAACATAGTGGTCCTTCGGGACATTTCATTGTGATCTTTGGGGACAAATTCATATTCCCCTAGTGGGACCCCATACGAGCTGTGTTGACAACATAGTGCAGAACCTCAATAGACTCACATATCCATAGTTCTCACATGTGTACATAGGCTAATAAAGAGATACATGTGTTGTATATGCTTTTGTGTGATAGGAATTGTATTATATGATTTATATGATGATGTGTGATATTTTTATGTTTATATTACATTATATTTAATGTTATATTGTTTTGTGTGTCATCATGAAATGACATGTTTATACATGTTTAGATAGCTAAAGTTTCTCTTATAAGTTTAATGCCTCACTAAGTCAGACTTAGAGTGTAAGTGTTTCACACGTAGGTTCCGGAAAAGGGAAGAGAAGCAAAGAGGAGCAAGACAGGTCAGATTCTCCTTTCCACATATCAGAATTAAAATGGAGTATAAATGTTTTGTTATATAGAGTGTAGTTGGCATGTAGTATAAAGATGTAAATTGTATAAGCTCTGATATGTTTTGTAAACCAATGGATTTTAAATGAATAAAAAGTAATCATTTTTTTAATTATGAATTTAACTTTTATTTATTCTGTAGAAGAAAAATGTTTAAAAAGTCAATGTGACACCTCAGACTCAAATCCGGGTTAGAAACGGGTTGGGGGTGTTACATATCCCTTCCAAATCACGTCAAGAATATATTCTTTTGAAAAAAGAAACTTCCATTCGAATCATTCTTTCAAGCAAGTAAAGATAAACAAATGAATTATATATAATTGAAGTGAATGTAAAGATAAGGGAACTGATCAACAATTGTTTTAATCGTAAGTTTATTTGATGTTTCTCAATTTTATTACATAGTTTGAAGTCGTTACAATTTCACTCATATATTTCTTCTCTTGCATGATTCGTAGATATTTTAAAATATATCGAGAAGATGAAGTGTTACTGCTTTAGTACTATGATGGCAAAATGATACGTGATGGATCTCCTAGAATCGTCTTTCAATCTACACATACTGTGGCAATAACATTATCAAAGAAATTAACGTATAAGAAGTTGATGAAAGAAGTCAAGAACAATGTTCCATATGGTCGTAGGAATAAACTTGAACTGTTGAAGTATCGACTATCAACGTTGTTGAAACTAGTAACCTAATCAATATACAACATTGAGGACGATGGTGATGTGATACTTGATTTCCATATGCAGTATTCATTATGAGGGCCCCTTGAGCTATACACAATTTTTTTTATGATATTGATGTTACCAGTGTCCCAAATTAAAGACGGATAGATTTTGTCTTCGATCCTAATGTTCATAGTTTTACAACTAATTTACATAACGACTTCAATTTATTAAGTACGCAAAGTTGGGGCAATGACTTAAGTGTATCATCGTTTTCGTTGCCACAACATTTTTGCGTAGCTAGCTTGGAATTTGACCTGAATCTATGACCAACGCAACGTGCAACATACAATCCATACAATATTTGTGTGGTTTTATAATCTTCTTAGCAGGAAATAAGGTTGCAAGAACATTAAGAGTTTAACTTATTTGACGATTTCTCAGCATCTATATAAAGACATTATTGTGTTAATGCTATTAAATTTGATTTGGTATTACAGTTTGTGAGCGGTCTCATGATCAATACACAACTGTTACTTTTGTTATCCTGCAGTTGATGATGCTAAAATATTTTATTTGAGGGTGATATTCTTGATGATAATTGGTAAGATATCAGCCCTAATGTGACAAGGCATACCTCTTCAATGAAGAACCAAAGAACCCTCGTATGTAGGTGGGAGCAATGATGATGACATTTCACATAACGTACCTCATGTTTCTTATTACCAACCATCATCCCACTTCATAATGGTTGATATGAAACCTTTCAACGCTTTATAATTTTTGCAACTCCCACAACTTGATCAATACAACCAACATGGTGATAGTGAGCTCTATATTGGAATGACATTCAGAACAAAAGAACTCATTGTGGCTGCCATTAAGAACTATAATATATGACGCTCGGTTACGTCGACTGTGAAAAAAACATACACGGACAAGTACATGGCTTAATGTGTCCATAAGTACAATGCATGTAATTAGAGGGTTCATGTATCTCGCTTGAAGACTATGAACAACCTATGAAAACTGACAAAATACGACCAAGCTCATACATGCACCGTTAGTAGGCTCATTCAGGATCATTCAAACTTAGATGTTCACATGTTTTGTGACGCCTTTATACCACTGGTCAAAGCAAATCTACATATAACAGTTTTTAGTTGTATTATTGCAATTACATTTCAATAAAACTACACATTACTACTATAAACATGGTATGTAAGTATCAGACTCAATAAAAAGTGTATGGTCAATGGAAAGAATCGTACAAGAGTTACGACTATGGCTGAAATCGATGAAGAAAACACATATCGGAAACGAATGTGAAACTGAAAACTGTGCGGGCGTACAAAAATGAGCATGTCGTACAAGGTATGTGCCAATTGTATGGCTATTTTAGACATATCCGAAGTGTGTTAATGCATTCCGCCACTGCAAGCCAATGGTTTAGATCGACACACTTGGTTGTAAGGTATATACACACAAATAATGTTGTTGGCAGTTACACAAGACGACAATAGGAAAATTATTCCCATATTATTCACAATAGTAGAAAAGAAAGATATAGGCTCTTAAGAATTCTTCTTAAGTAAAATTTTCTCACACATGTTTTGCATAAGCATTCTAGTTAGATATGTGTTATTTCTAATAGAGGTATATGGATCAGATACGCAATCGAGTATTTGGGACCGTCTTGGCAATCTCCCCATATTTATCGTTGATATTGTTTATGTTATATTGATGTAAATTATTTGCAAACATTTAGGAACAAAGATGAACGTGTAATGGTGCTTCGAATGGGTATGTCTTTCACTCTTTTGGGTTTCAAATATCTTTTCATTTATTATTTATAATTAATTGTTGCATTTTTAATGGATATGTCACTCGTATTCCATATGCAAGGTTTAGTAGCTATTTCAAGAATTGAGACACATAAATCAAGAATGCTACAACTGCCTTACTAAAATCCCAAGGGAGAAATGGCTTCGATCATTTGTTGGGGGTATATGATATGGTTACATGACAACGAACTTGGCTGAGGCGATCGATTCATCATTGAAGGAAGTGCAACATTTGTCTATCACTTCCGCTGTCAAAGCGACATATTATCGGTTTGAAACCTATTTACAATCTTGAGAAAAGAAGTAATTGACTAGATTGTAGGTGGTCACACAATCCATCCAGACTTCTACACAAAATTGTAAACTTTTCTATAACACTCAAACATGATGAATGCGACATATGTCTCTCGTGAACAAAAAAATTATATGTTTCGAAATATTTGAGGCCATTGGAAGAAATACAACACAAAACGTACATCGTTAATCTAAATGATAGAACATGTAATTGCATAGTATTTCAAACATTCAAATACTCTAGTCCACACTTTATTCATGCTTATTCTTGTGTACAAATTAACTACATGCAATTCATTGATCCTGTATAGTCACTTGAAATGAATTCAATGTGTATAATTATGAGTTTACTTCCATTGGAAATAAAAGGGATCCAGATGAAGTTGATGATGAACCTACACTACGATCAGATTTTGCACTACAACGTGAAAAAAAGGTTGTTCACGATCAACGAAGATTTACTGTGACGAGGATTTAGTCGAACATCGAGAAAGAACAGGACAATCGAAGCTATATAGTATTTGTAGGAATCCAGGGAAGAACAAATGTCTTAATCGATCACACCCTAGTATCGTTAATTTGTTTTAAACTGACATTTTTATGTTTTAAATATAACATCAAATCAAATATAATGTTAAAATTTGTTTAAATTATTAATTAAGTTTTAATTATTAATTTGTTTAAGTTATCCTTCAACAATATGATTTTTACCCCTTCCCGAACATGCCTATCAAACAATGTTAGATTCTTCTTCATGTAGAAAACCAAGCTTTGAAACTATTTTGAATGCGATTTTTACCCCGCTTACAATGTCTCGTATGTGCCGATATTACCCTGAATTGAAAGATAATTTACAATAATCGCCTCTAATATTATAAATTATGAAAATTTTCAGATTAACTACCCGAACCCCCTCAATATGCCTATCAAACCATTTTAGCATTCTCATACACAAAACAAGCTTTGAAACCATTTTCAACACAATATTTAACTCGCTTACAATCTAATATGTCTTGATATTTGCCTCAACTAAAAGATGAATTGCAATACTACGCCTCTAATCTGATAAATTACGAAAATTTTGAGATTAAATGTCTGAAAATACCCCTCAAACATGCCTACAAGCACTTGTGAATTAGGTTGGAAAAACTATACCTCACGTTTTATATAACGCGAGGTATATTAAATAGTACACGCGATAATTTCTTAAAATATTTTAATATCTTGGGGACCTGTGTTTTTGTGTCAACGGGTCATTAATTAAATATTCAATTTCATTATCTGAAAAATATTTTTACGTTGGAAAAAACTCAAGTCCCGTATAACGCGAGACATTACTCACTTTTTAAGACGAGAGCTAAGACGAGAGCTAATCCTATGTGTATAATTTGAGTGTATTTTCTAACAGATTTGGTTTAGAAGTTGTTCCAAAAATAATATTTTTTAGGGTTCAAAGTTATAACGCCACTTCCCCCACCGTCTATATTTTCTTTTTGCCTTTTATAGCATCTATGGTGATTTCTTCCCAACTTAATTAACTTGTTTACCTTTTTCACGCTGCAGCGTCTTATTATAATATACGTAAACTATTTATTTTACTCATTTAATTATTGACGTAATTTTTATTTTATTACTTATTATATTTTTAGAATCTTATATATGTTGTGCTTTTTATTTTGTTTTAATTATTTTTGTTAAAAGATTAATGATGATGTTTTATATTAGTAATGAAAAAAATTAAGACATCATTAGTTTTTTAATTTTTAATAGCGCAGTATCAAAATATAACATTAGATGATTTAAAAAATAGTTAAATGATTAAAACGTAAACGCGAGTAGTTAGACGACTAAATAATAGTTTATCTTATAATATATTTTAATAAAATTTTTAGGTAAGCTATGCATTTAGTTATTCATATATTCACGTGATTTCATTTCGGTTAACCAACTACTTTTTCTAAGATTATTTCTAATATTATATTTTGATTATGGTTTGGTCATTCATCATTAAAATAAACAAAAACAATGATATGATTATTTGTTTATTTTTTCAATGACAATATTATATCATCTTATGATGATACGATATATCATTATTAATTTTTTAATATGAAGACTAAAATAGAGTGTTACGTATGATTTAAAACTAGTTAATAATTAAAAGAAAATTGCAAAAAAAATAAAAGACAAATTTACCTAAATATTTTAATATTACCGTTGTTTAAATTTTTTAAATAAAACATTTGTAATATTTATTTGTAGGGTTACTACATGATTGATCAATGTTATTTATGTTTTGTCTACTTTTTTTCACTGATTTAAAAAATATATATTTAGTCACTTTCGTTTTTTTAATTAAGATGAGGTCGTTTTATTTTTTTATTTAATTAGGATGTGATCACTGAGGGTTAACTACCGTTACATTTTTAATAGATTGATGATGTGTCCAAAGAATATAAAATAAAAGGGACAAACTACATAAATGATCACTAATGTTTGAGTAATTTTTTCTACTGAAATTTTAAAATTAACAAATTGGTCGCTAAATCATCAAATAGTTCCTTATAATTCTTCTATTATCTCTCTTCGTCATCTATTAATCTAGAAAAGTGAGTTACAAAAATATAATGAAGTATTTCATCTCGGCGAGGACGAGAACTTAAGGGTGGGAAAGTTTAAACTTTTTCAATCCGAAGGTGTATTTTCTTTTGTTCTTTTGCTTAATTGTATTTTTCAGCACAAATTATTGAGTACATTTTTTGTTGTTGTTTAATGTGAAATTGATTTGCTTCAGCCAATATTCTTATCTCTTTTAATATGCTTTGATTTAGAGACCGACGGTAAGTTGGAATTAACATGTTTAACTTATTAATGAGTTCTGTTTCTTGTTCGACTTTCGGATCTTTCATTGGATTTTTTTGTTGGGTTTTGTATGATTGAAAGACTTAGAGCTTAAAAGTATTTTTCAATTTGACTTTTTCAAATGATTGATCTGGAATGGATTTTCATCATTCTAATATGAATGTTTTTAAGTTCATGAGAAAAGAATGAAGTAGTAAGTGAGATTTTTTTTTATGCCGAATGGAGAGCGAATTGGAGTAGGAAAAGTGAAGAAGGAAGCTAAATTATTCAAATATTAGTATTCATTTGTGTAATTTACCCTTTTTAATTCTATAGTATTTACTACACCACATCAATAATATGTTAAAAATTTAGTGACAATTAAATTTAAGTGACTACATCTTAATTAAATAAAAAAATTATTTATATATTATATTATAAAAAAAACTTCCGTTCTTTAAATTTTTTTTTTCATTTTCTTTGGTAAAGTAATGAGCGGAGAATACAAATTCCTTAAGAAAAAGGTAGACAAAGTATGGTTAAATTTTTTTTTCATTTTCTTTGGTAAAGTAATGAGCGGAGAATACAAATTCCTTAAGAAAAAGGTAGACAAAGTATGGTGTCGGTGGATAGACAGACAGACACCTTTAACAATTTCAGTGTCGTTCCTTAATCATCACCTGGGAAACTGGACACACTCACAAAATATCTCTTTAATTAAAGCATATCATTTTATTTTGTTAGGAAGAGTAAGAAAAGACCGTTTAATTTAATGTTGAAGGAAAGACGTGATTAAAATTATTATAAAATTTATAATATTTTAGATTGGGTATAATTTAAAATATTATTTTTTAATATTTTCGATTAAAACCTTCTTTATAACATTTTAGGTTAAACTCAACTTAAAATGTTATGATTATAATTTTTATAATATTTTAGGTCTCATTTATTTTTTTATCATTCTTTAATCTTAAATTAGATTATTGTAAACGGGACTACCCATTTTTCTCCTTTTTTAATGTTCGCTTCTTCTTTATATCCATGGTTTTCAGAACCAGACCGGTTAGCGAACCGATCATGTTATCGGTTTACTGGTTCAACCGGTCGAACTGATTCGATCGGTCGGAAGAATCGGACGACTTCATAATTATTTAAAAAATTAAATAAAAATACCAAAATATTTAATAAAAAATAATTTTTATATCACAAGTCATATTCAAAGCAAGTCATTACATATATAAATTAAAAACCATAAAATCAAGTAAAAAAATGATTCAAATTAACTACAACATAATATTTAAGGTAAAACATATTAAATAATAAATATAATTATATGACTATAATTAAAAAATAAATTTGGGGCTAAAAAAATCATAACAAAATGATATTGTTTGGTTTAATTTTTTTAAAAAAAAAAAACAATCTCACATGGCTAAGAAACATAGAAGAGCATCCCAAAAGTTTAAAGAGTAAAAATATGAGAACAAAATAATCTCACATGGCTAAGAAACATAGAAGAGCATCCCAACTAACTTCTATAAACAATAGAGGTAATTTGACATTCAAAATCATGAAGCCTTTTGGTGAGCATTAAGTGAACTTGATAATGTTTAGCCCATGAGTTTGAGTAGAATTGAGCTTACCTTTAAAGTTTTCAAGTTCGAGTCGAGCTCAGTAATACTCGAGTTCGACTTGGCTCGTTTAACAAACGACGTCGTTTGGTTTAATTTAAAAAAAAAAAAAATTGGCGGTTTTTTCCTGTTTTCAGCTGATCCGGTTCGAACGGTTCCGGCCGGTTCACTAGTAGTGGTTCAACCGATGTAGATTGAACCGGACTATGCAACGGTTCCCAGTTGAACCGGCCGGTCCGATTTTCAAAATATTGTTTATATCTACTTCCTATCTTTCTCCAATCATCGATGTACATTTCATCAACTGTAATTAATATAACTAACTATTTTCTACAGGTTCAATAGATTGAGAATAAAAAAGATCGTTGATACGAACGAAAAATGATTAATCGATGATGTATAGTTCATTTTTATGATGTGAATGAACACTGTATAGAATATAAGTGACATACATTAACTGTGCACACAAGATGAACCTATTGGTCCTACCTTCTTCCGGTTATATATTTTTTACCGAGTTTTAATTAAATTTGGCCATTGTAAAAGAACTAACTAATTAGCCTAGTAGATTTTGTTTCATAAAAACTTGGTTGCCTGGTGGATTGTGTTTCAACATCAAAGTTTAAAGAAAGTGGGCCACAATAAAGGCTAAGCCTGAAGACAATTGGGCACAAAAAGATATAAAAACAACCCCATTCATAACCAATTGGCTCAATCTCCATAATTAAATTTAGGGTAACCTACAAGGGTGACCACTAAATTATTACCTCTTTTCATTTAATCACTAATGTTTCGATTTGATTAATCAGGACCATCCATTTAAATGTTTTAATCCATCCATTAGTAGTTAATTTTTAAAGAAGATGACATTTTTGTTATTAAAATTGGCATAATTATATATTTAATCCTCAGTATTTATATATTTTATCATTTTAGCCTTAATTTTAAATTAATTTAAAATTTTAACATTCCAATTCAGAGGTGCCATGTGTCATCATATGATTGGAGTGTTTTTTCAATTAATTTTAATGTTTTAATTGGATAAAATTTCCCACCAATCAGGTGATAACACGTGTCACCAGATGTGTAAGTTAAAATAAATGTTAAGGAAGTAATGCTTGGAGGTTTCAAACTAAGGACCATAAGTATTCCTAGACACATCTCAACCACTAGATAGATGTCCAACTTGTTATAATTTGAAGACTTTTTTTTTTATATATTTTGATTTAGATTATTTCACACGCATATATATTAAATTATTGAAACAAATTTAATAAATAAATTATATTTACCATATATATATATATTAGATTGTTAATGTAAAAAATAAAAAAAATGAGTTTAATATTTTTATATTTTACATTAAATAATTGTTTTCACGATTATTTTTAAAATGATTATAAATAAAAAATAAACTAATTCTTAAAAAGTTTGAAGAAAAAAACTTAAGATTCATATTATATAAATTTATTTGATGATTTAAGTTGTTTTTGTGACTTTATATCAATTAAATGAATTTTTAATATAATTTTAATTTTAAAATAATTCATATATAATTATTTAAAATTTGAAATACCCAAATTTTGGCTAGGGACCAAAATGTAAGTTGTGAAAGTGTGGTGGCTAAAGTATAAATTTGAAAAAATTTAGGGACCAAAAATATAGTGTTAATAGTTATATATTGTGGCCTGAAAACGAATAGTTTACTTTAAAATTAACGTTTTCGTGGGAATCATAAGTTTTATTTGGTCTCTAAATTTTCTAAATTTATACTTTAGCCACCACACTTTCAAAACATATATTTTGGTTACTAGCCAAAATTTAGGGTATTACAAAATAATTACAAAAAACTAATTTAATTTTAAAATATAAATTAATAAAGTCGTTTTTATTTTTAAAACTTGTATTAACTATAATTATATATATATATATAATTTATTTATTAGATTTATTTTAATAATTTAAAATATATGTATGTGTGTGAAGTAATATAAAATAAAATATATAACAAAGTTTTCAATTTAATATTAAATTTAGCATTCAACTTAGTGGTTAAGGCATGTTTGTTATTGAGAGATACATATTGTCTTTTGTTCGAAACTTCATGGTAGTAGTTTAATTTTACCAATTGTTTTCTCTGACGTAGGTGATGGATGACATATGTCACCACTTGATTGGTGGGAAACTTATTTTTGTTGACAGGTGGCACTTTTTAGCATATGATTAGAAACCAAATTAAGGCATTTGGGATGAGTTTTGGGTGTTTCTCGAGTTTAAATAAGACATTTTTTTATTCGAGTATCGATATTAGATGAGCAATATCGATACTAGATGAATTGGTACAATATCTAAGGATTTCAAGAAGGGAGTATCGATATTGCCCCTATAGTATCAATACTCAAAGTGTACAATATCCATAATGAACCTCATTTTTAGCAACAATAGCCAATTTGGTACTGATACTCATAGGGGTATCGATACTTAACCTTAGGGTATCGATACTACAAGTAAAGTATTGATACTACTCATTTTGGATGGTCTGATTTGACCCGATTAAGTCCCATAAGAGTTATGGATGATCCATAATGGTAGAATTTAGTCTGGGTAAGACATAAATAGCCAAAGGATCCTAGAGACACTCGTAAGAGTAGGTTGCAACCAGAGTAACCATAGTAGGTGTAATGCGTCTATGCATCTTCAATTAAACACGTAGCGAATACCTAAGAATGAACGATTGTTAGAGATGATGTACCAACAAGCGGTATGACGTAATAATTAGATTTTGAAATAGCGGAGTTTCATACTACAAGAATGTCAGTGAATGGTGAACCTACAGTTGTCCCTCCAATCCGAGGGAGAATTGAGGGAAAGCGTGGTAAAAATGGATATAGTGTCGTTACCTAGTAATGAACCCAAGTCAGATATCAGGCTAGCTAATGTTACAGAAAACGAAAATCAGACACAGTAACGAACGATCATAATAAAGTCACTTAGTAAACTAACATAAGTAATAGACCAATAATCACTTGCATAACGTTCTAAATGAGAGAACGAATGATATAACAACTATTGAGAGGATGACCTCACTTTAGTGCGTCCAATTATGCTAGGGTGTAGCCAAGTTAAGTTACTATGGGTCTTAAAAGTGTCATAAAAACTCCAAAGAATTAGAAATATATTACCTTAATGTTTAAATCCTGAAATGAAACTCCTTTAGTTAGCAAACACCCTCCACCAAGAATTATATAATAAACCCCTATTTTTCTTACAAATAAAGAACCTAAAACTTTTAATCATAAAAATGATGTTGTTGGAGGGATTGGGGATAAAAATAGAACTTAAAAAGATTAGAAATGGCTCAAAGGACTTACCTTTGATTTATGGAGCTTGCAGAAAAAAAAAAGGAAAATGAGAAAAAAAGAAGAAATGAAGAGAATAAGAAGAAGAGATATAAAAGCCTTCATCTTTAAAAAAATAAGGTGAAATTACACATTTGATAATTCCTCACCTTTCTACCATTTAAAAATCTCTTCTTTGTGGCTAATTAGGCTCAATTCCAAACCCAATTAAACCCAACAACTTTAATTAAAAATTCTACGTGATCTATTGACCTCTCAGGTAAACTAAACTATTTGCCCAAAATTTAAATGTTACAACTCTCCTTCCGCTTGTCCACATGAACCAACCCGATCTTGGTTTAATGTCCCAAAGGTCAACAAAATTGAGTCCCTGTCTAAACTCTTTCATATCCACATTGGGTCTTTTTCTTCCTCCAGATTTCTCCTCGGGGTGGTGTATTTCATTAAGGGGTCCACCTAAAACCCAAGGCAATCTCTAGTTCCCCATGATTCTATTGATGAGAGTCCAACAGGTCCTCCTCGTTGCACTCGTGCACCAACCATATAACCCAGTGAACTGGAACACCAAGTTTTTGCAGGAGACTTCGGCATCGATATGATTGTTGGAGTACCCCAGAAGGTTGGCTAGATGTCTTCCTTCCAAAGTAAGATAAGCCCCGTGCACTCCCCGATTATTTCCAAAAAACTAGTAGAGGGTCCTTCTTGGAGATAAGTCTCCTAAGCTTCTGAACTATCGCAAAGTTCCCAAGCCCTGATAGTTTCAACAAAGAGCTATTATGTGGGTCGGTGGGGCTGCTCAGCAGCCTCCACTGTTGGGTCCTCATTATCACCCTATGCCCCCGAGATTTCACTTGGATCCTCTTCTTCAGTAGATAGAGCTTTCGAATTCATGGTGGTTAGAGTATTTGTGTTCTCCTTATGGTCGTAGTGCTTGTTGCTTCTTTTCTTCCCTCCATTCTTCTCCCCACATTTTTTCTGCTGCTAGTGGAGACAAGGTTAACAATCGCATTGTTATTCAGTTGGTTAACTTAAATGCAAATGTGTGAGGCTACCCCAGGGTGATCTGATGAGACATCATCCGAATCATTCCCTCTTGACTGGCTATCTTCGTTATCCTTTAAGGTATCATTAAAGCTTCCCAGTTAAAGTCTCGACCTGCTCCTTTGATTCCTAAGAGAAGTGCTAAACGATGACCCTTTCTCCCACTTTTGATCGGCTTAATCCTGATCGAGGAAAATGTGCCCTCCCCTGTGTTTTCATACACTGTTATTTTGGGGATTAGCCTATTGAACTCTCATCTAGCTCCTATATTGAACATGAACTTCTTGTTGTGCAGTGTAGATAGGGCATTCCACGATGGGGTGACCAAGGGTGTCACACCAATGGTAGAATGTTGGAAGCCTTTCGTACTTAATGAGACATTTCATTGGGGTGCCATCGACTTTTTTCCCATCATGATGTACCAACATTGTGGTTGGGTACTATCAATTTTCACCGGTACACGGAGGAAATCTCCTATTTTTCCCTCTCCATGTCTTATGTCCACGGTTATAGCCTTCGCTAAGGCATTTACGATTTCAATGCCGAGAGTTTTGTTCATCATGCCCAGAGAACAGAGGCCTCCAACAAGAGGTGATCTCCCCAAATCGTTTTGAAAACCTTAATTAGTACATCTCTATCAGCCTGCTTACTTGTCAAACAAGAGGTGATCCCCAAATCGTTTTGAAAACCTTAATTAGTACATCTCTATCAGCCTGCTTACTTGTGATCAATTAGCCCCCCATCCACCCATCCATAATTTCTAGATCACGGTGCACCTAAACTCTCGGTGTTTGTATATTCACCTCTTCGTCTTCGGTGACATTGAGTTGTCCTACAAAGTGTGAAACTTCCTCGAACATGGTGAAACCAAAGATGAGCAGAGAACTGGTGCTTATATGCTTGAGAACGGGAGACACAATTGCTTAAGGGCTAAGAAGGGGGATCTTTTACAATACTTTGTCCGGTTAATCAAAAACCAAGGATGGGATAGACTTGGGACTTTTTTGGGAAGAAGGCTGCTCTTGTCAATCCTTTTCCGCCTTGGAAGCTGCAAAGTATCATTATAGTGTTGTCTTTTCGTCCTAGCTTCTTTTGACCGAAATTAAGAGCGAAAGAAAGAATAATTCTTTCTTTTTGATTAAAAACTTGATTGCGTTATCTATTGAAAGGATATCATAACAAAATAGAGATTTTCCCAAAAGGGATGTCACATCGAATGTTTTCGTTTGTTCTTGGGAAACTTTTTTTAGTTACCGTGACGATGAGAGGTAGTGTCGGGTGTGTACTGCTACAAACGATTGCCATTCTCCAACAGGTAATCGACTGCTAACCCATGTCCGTACCCTGAGGTGTTGTTCGAAGATCCGTAATATCCCTAGGTGCGTACGGTCTCTTGGGCAATGTGCTTTCCCTACTCCCCGAAGTGTACTCGGTCGCTAAGCTAGTTTCATATCTTTTATGATACATACTTGGAAAATCACAAAAATAGTAATTTTTCCTGTCATTTTGAGTTTGACAACTATTCACTTCCTCTTTTGAGAAACCACAATTCAGTTGACTTTGACATCCTGAGGGAGGATTTGGAGATTCATTTGTTCCTATCTTGTACCTAGAGAGGTGTGACAATTACCTTAGTTTTGTAATATGTGAGACCCCTTTTGTGATGTACTGTTTAACTCGTAACTTGAAAGTTATCCTATGTACCTTTTGTCCATTACCAAAATGGGAAACCACTTTCCTCCCAAATGGTCATGTGGAGCCCATCATCAGAGTATGGTATTCTTCTCCTTTTTTCGACCAGGGACGGATCTAACAGTTTGAATCTATGGCACTTATGGATAGTACCTTTTAAGGTCAACGAACACTTGTCACAATAAGTTAAAAATTTAATATTAATCTAAATAAGTTTACATCTAAATTAATTTGATATCATTATTTACATCAATTTAATTAGGTGAAAATTAAGTATTTTTTTCATGTTTTAATTTAAATAATTTAGATTATTTAATGCTTATTTTAATGAGTGGTTTAGATTGTTTCTTGTAACCTATAAATATCCTACTTGTATTTGAGTTTTATCATCCAACAATCAAAACATTATTATAAGCATTTAAAAGTTTTCTTAAGAGTTCTTCCCTTTTGCAATTTTATGAGATTATTCTAAAGAGAGTTTTTTTTTTCTTTTTCTCAATCAATTAGAGTTTTTACTCTATTTTGATTCAACAATTGGTATCCTAGCTACGTTTTTAAGGTCTCTTGAAATTCTGAGTATGCTTTGTGGCTGCAATTTTTAACTGATCTTCCACATCAGAAAAGATTTCTTGAGATTATTGTCAGGGTTATTACAAACCTTGTGGGGCTTCTTTGTGTTTAGAGTAATTTAGTATTCTTCACGTTTGTTACTCAAGCTTGTTCGGTGTAGTCAAAGCCTTGCCGTTAAGATGGGTGATCTTCAAGTAGTTGGAGGAATCAAGAAGCTCAACAACAAAAACTATAACACGTGGGCAACATGTATGGAGTCATACTTACAAGGTCAAGACCTTTGGGAGGTTGTCGGTGGTGGTGAAGTTACACAACCGGCGGCAGAAGATGCCAATGGCATCTTGCGAAAGTGGAAAATTAAAGGAGGCAAAGCAATGTTTGCTTTAAAGACCACAATTGAAGAGGAAATGTTGGAGCACATCCGGGATGCTAAGACACCAAAGGAAGCATGAGACACTTTTGTTATACTCTTTTTGAAGAGGAACGATACAAAATTACAACTTCTTGAGAATGAACTTCTATCAATGGCGCAACGCGACTTGGCGGTTGCTCAATACTTTCATAAAGTGAAGTCGATATGCCACGAAATTTCAGAATTAGATCCGACAGCTATTATTGGGGAAGCCAGGATAAAAAGAATAATTGTCCATGGGTTGAGACCCGAATATCGAGAGTTTGTTACCGTTGTAGAGGGATAGTCGACACAACCATCGCTTGTTGAGTTCGAAAATTTGCTTGCAGGTCAATAAGCCATGGCCAAGAAAATGGGAGGAGTCTCGTTTAAAGGTGAAGAGGAAGCGCTCTACACCAGTAAAAGCAGAGGCATTTTTCAGCGGTATATTGGCAGTGGATCTAAAAAGGATGGTGACAAAGTGAAAAATTACCAAGGAAAGGGAGGCCCCCATTCAGGAGGAGCTTCCAAGAATCGCGGTAATAGTAGAAAGTTCGATGACAAGTGTTACAATTGTGCGAAGTTAGGCCACATAGCAAAAGACTGTTGGACCAAGAAAAAACCTGTTGAAAGTAAATATTGCTACTTCCAGTTCGAATGAGAATAGTGAAGATGGTTGGGATGCTGAAGTGTTATTTGCTACGGAGGAAAAAGAATTAGCTCTCACGGTAACAACACCAGAACAGATTGACTACAAGAATGATTGGATCGTAGATTCATGCTGCTCAAATCATATGACGGGTGACAAACGGAAGTTGCAAAACCTGTCTGAGTACAATAGAGGTCGTGTGGTGGTGACAGTTGACAACTCAAGGTTACCAATAACTCACATCGGTAAGACGATAGTTACGCCTCGATATAATACTAACCATGTGCAACTTCAAGATGTTTATCATGTCCTAGGAATGAAGAAAAATTTGCTATATGTGGCTCAACTAACATCATCAGGCCATTATGTCTTATTTGGTCCCCAAGACGTGAAGGTTTATCGTGACATCAAAATCTCAGAAACACCAACAATGGAGGGACGACATTTGGAGTCAATTTACGTGATGTCAGCAGAGTCTACATATGTAGACATGATAAGGAAAAAAGAGACATCATATCAATGGCACATGCGGTTAGGTCACGTTAGCTATTCCAAGCTAAGTGTGATGGTGAAGAAGTCGATGCTTAAGGGGCTTCCTCAACTAGACGTGAGAACAGACACGGTCTGTGCGGGATGCCAGTATGGTAAAGCACACCAATTACCATATGACGAGTCAAAGTTTAAAGCAAAAGAACCATTGGAGTTGATTCACTCTGATGTGTTCGGACCAGTTAAGCAACATTCAATTAACGGTATGCAGTACATGGTAACATTCATTGATGATTTCTCCAGGTATGTGTGGGTTTTCTTTATAAAAGAAAATTCTGACACTTTCTCAAAGTTTAAAGAGTTCAAAGACTCAGCTGAAAGAGAAGTGGGAAAGAAGATATGTTGCTTGCGCACAGACAACAGAGGAGAATATAGATCAAACGAGTTCTCTCAATACCTAAGGGAATTTCGAATACATCATCAGTACACTTGTGCCAACACGTCACAACAGAATGGTGTAGTGGAAATAAAAAACTTTCATCTTGCAGAAATTTGTCGAAGTATACTACAAGCAAAGAATGTACCTGGAAGGTTTTGGGCTGAAGCAATGAGGACTGCAACCTTTGTGATCAACAGACTTCCTCAGCCAAGGTTAGGATTTGTTTCACCCTTTGAGAAACTATGGAACATAAAACCTACAGTTAGTTACTTTCGAGTATTTAGCTGTGTGTGTTTGTTCCTGATCATTTACGGAGCAAATTTGACAAGAAAGCTGTTAGATGTATCTTTGTGGGATATGCCAGTAAGAGAAAGGGGTGGAAATATTGTGATCCAATTAGTGGAAGATGCTACACGACATGAAATGTGGTATTTGATGAAGCACCTTCTTGGTAGTCCTCAGAGAATGAGGTGTTGCCAGATTCGAGAGAATTTGGAGACAAGCTATAACAAAAGATGGGGGGAGCATGCTGTTCAACTCCAAACAAGTTTAGATGAATCAGAAGATCCAAATGGCGATGATGTCGAACAAAGAGTGACTCAGAATCCTTGGCAAACTGGCTTGTATCAATAACCAAATGAAGAAGGTGGGCCTAGTGGAACAGAATAATCAATTCCACAATCTCAACTCCAAAGGTCAACAAGAATATGAAGCCAAATCCTAAATATGCTAATGCAACCATAACTAAAGAAGTAATAGAGCCTGAGACGTTCGAAGTAGCATCGCAGAGTTCTGAGTGGATGACAATTATGAAAGAAGAGATCGATGCACTTCAGCAAAATCAAACTTGGGATCTTGTGCCAAAGATAAAATATGTGAAACCCATATCTTGCAAATGGGTTTACAAGATAAAACGCCGTCCAGATGGATCAATCGATAGGTACAAGGCATGATTTGTAGCTCGTTATTTCTCTCAACAGTATAGACTAAACTATGATGAAACATTTAGTCCAGTGGCAAAAATTACAACCGTACGAGTCCTACTTGCACTTGCAGCCAACAAAGACTGGAATTTGTGGCAGATGGATGTGAAGAATGCTTTTCTTCATGGAGAGCTAGATCGAGAGATCTACATGACCCAACCAATGGGTTTTCAGAGTCAAGATCATCCTGAGTTTGTGTGTAAGCTGCAAAAAGCACTCTACAAGATTGAAACAAGCACCTAGGACGTGGTATGGTAAGATTGCTGAATTTCTAACGAAAAGTGACTATTCAGTAACACATGCAGATTCTAGCTTTTTTGTCAAAGTCAATGAAGATAAGCTAGCTATCGTGCTAGTGTACGTGGATGGCTTAATCATAACCGGTGATGATGAGGCAAAAATTCTTCAGACAAAGGAGAATTTATCAGTTCGTTTCCAGATAAAGGAACTTGGACAACTTAAGCACGTCCTTGGTCTAGAGGTTGATCGCACAAATGAAGAAATATTTCTGTGTCAACAAAAATATGCTAAAGATTTATTGAAGAGATTTGAAATGCTCGAATGCAAGTCAACTTCAACGCTAATGTAACCAAATGCCAAAATGTGTGCATGTGAAGGAAAATATTTGGAAGATGCAACAACGTATCGACAATTGGTAGGTAGTCTGATCTACTTAGATTTGACCCGACCTGACATTTCTTATACAGTTAGTGTGATAAGTCGATATATGCAAAATCCAAAGAAATCTCATTTGGAATCAGTTCGACGAATACTGAGATATGTGAAGAGTACAATTGACTATGGTCTTTTGTACAAGAAAGGTGAAGACTGCAAGTTGGTTATTGTGATGCTGATTATGTAGGAGATCATGACACCAGGAGATCAACAACTGGGTATGTGTTTAAGCTTGGCTCCGGAACAATTTCTTGGTGTAGCAAGAGACAACCAACGATATCATTGTCAACCACTGAAGCTGAGTATCGAGCAGCAGCAATGACAGCTCAGGAGAGTACATGGTTGATACAGTTGATGAATAATCTACATCAACCAGTAGATTATGCAATTCCTTTGTATTGTGACAACCAATCGGCAATTCGACTGGCGAAGAATCCTGTTTTTCATGCAAGAACTAAACATGTGGAAGTACATTACCACTTTGTTAGGGAAAAAATTTTGCAAGAAGATATTGAGATGAGGCAAATCAAGACAGATGGGCAAATTGCTGACTTGTTTACAAAAAGCTTGAGTGTTGGAAAGTTTGAACATTTCCGTCATCAACATGGCGTGATTCAAATAATGGAGGCTAACATTGAGGGGGAGTGTTGAAAATTTAATATTAGCCTAAATAAATTCACACATAAATTAATTTGATGTCATTGCTTACATCAATTTAGTTTTGATGTCATCGCTTACATCAATTTAGGTAGGTGAAAATTAAGTATTTTTCTCATGTTTTAATTTCAATGGTTTAGATTATTAGTGTTTATTTTAATGAGTGATTTAGATTGTTTCTTGTAACCTATAAATATCCTACTTGTATTTGAATTTTATCATCTAACAATCAAAGTTTAATTATAAGCATTTGAAAGTTTTCTTAAGAGTTCTTTACTTTTACAATTTTGTAAAATTATTCTAAAAATAACTTTTATTTTTTCAATCAATTAAAGTTTTTATTATATTTTAATTTAATACAATCGTGGTCGGATCTTCTATGGAGATGCTTTAAAGTTGTTGTGTCCATGGTGATACTTCCTGGGAACATTAATGATGCTTTGAAGGTAGTCTTAATTACTTCCATATTCACTGTCAGGTGTCGACCACCTCATTTCCTCAACTGTCAATCTCTTCCATAACTGCACTCCTACAAAATCTTATGATTCTTTATGTTTTTTCCATTTAACTTTCCAGTTCATTAATTCCCTTTCCTTTTCCATTTAACTTTCCAGTTCATTAATTCCCTTTCCTTTATCTGAATTTTCAGGTGAGGACTTGTGGGTTTGCCCCGCAAAGACAAACGTAAACAGATGTTAGACTAGAAGGTAACTCCTTGTTTTCCTTCATATTGAGGCATCCGTCATCCTCTAACCTAGATAGAGAGAGAAGTGTAAGACATTTTACTACCGATGGAGGGGGATATCCCCGAGACCCTGATCGGACTTAGGTAGTGACCTGGTGCATGGAAAACCATTAATGAAACCTTGACATGGACCAAGAGTTAAGGGAGAGGATTTTCTCTCACTAAACTTGTCATCTCTCTACCGCTAAACATGGGTTTTTAGATGCCCTAAATGGGGTCACAATCAGAGATTGATTACGTCCCCGAAGAAAAGCTAATGCTAGAATCCCTCGTTTCTAAACAAAGGTGAGCAGAGTCATCTCACTCGTAAGATCTATGCCTTTTTTCCCGAAAATTATAACCCAAAAAGTTTCGTCTTGTTAGATCCCATCACTTTCTTAATCTTCTCCATCACCGTACTATCTATCAAAGCTGTAGAAGAATCTTAATCCATCTTTAACCAATAGTCATTATCTTGAGTTCTTCAACAATTATCATCAATAACAATAAAACATATAGAGGACTCACCAAGTTAACAAAGAAGAGAAAATGGTTAAGATTCAACCACTGCACGTTTGTTAGAAAAAAAGAGAGTTGAAAATAGAAAATGTATAGACTTTGCTTAACTGTGCTTTAGATACAGTTTGGGGCGGCGGAGGATGTATTACCATTCTTTTTTGTTTTGAAATTCTAATCTTATTTATAGTTTTAAGTGTAAAAAATTTATATATTTATAAAAATTGTTAAAAGAATTATAATTTTCTTAGAGATTTGAAGTTTATGTTTTATTGTCAATTATTAAAAGTCTTAAACATACAATATCTTGTATCATAAAAAATCAATAAAAAAAAGTTTTTCGATCCAAATTATCTAAAAAAGTATTTTTTCATTACCTTGGGTTCATGTATTATTTTGGTATAGTCTTTAATTTGGAGAATACTGGTTTAATTTTGTAGACGGTGATACTGCTTTTTAGGGGGTATTCGATTTTGGTTTTTCCCTAAAATATGAATCGAATCACCCTTTGTCGGTTTTTGAAAATGGGAAATCGAAACTAAAATCGAATGATATAAAAATCACAATTTTTGATTTGGTTAGATTCGGTTTGGTTCGAGTCGGGTCGGTGGTTTTTGACTCTTCACTTTTCCAAACTCAACCTAAAAAAAATAAATTTAAAGCTTAAATCGAGTGTAAATATATAAATTTAATATTTATAAAAAATATTATTAGTTTTAGTATTTTATTTATATAAATTTATCGTATAATAAATTCAAAATGAATGTGTTTTGGATACTTATTTTCTTTTATTTTTTTAATTCGGTTTAATTTGGGTCAAACAGTTCCATATGGAAAAACTAAACGAACCGAATTAGATATTATTTTTAAAATTGAACTAAAACCGAACCGAACCGCAAATTAAAAAAACCTGAACCGAATAATCTAATTCAAATCAATTTTTTAATTTTCTCGATTTCGATACTAAACCCTACTGCTTTCCTTGGGAGAAAAGGTTTACTGCCTAAATATCGCATTTCTAATATCAATGATAAAGTAAATGGGAAGTTCCCAAACCCTAAGGTGCTGAGGAATTGGTATATATTTCATCTGTCAAAGACCAATACCTTAAAGGCCCAATGTGTTTTCTTTCTGTGATTTTCATTTATCCATAAGTGACCAAGTACTTGTTAAAACTTTTCCTTTTATATCCATAGCTCTTGACCTACAGCATATAATAAACTCTAGAAAAAAAAATAACACGTTTACTAAAATTATCTGTTGAACCCTAACACTTGACCTATTTACATGGTGAATGTTTGCTCAGTAATTTATTTTTATATGAAGTTTAAGCAAACGTAATGTAAATTTAAGATTTATTCTTTCTCACGAACCATTATGGTGAAGGAAACAAGTAGATTGTTAAATTGGAGCATTGTATGGAATCAAACACCATAAAAAGCCTATCCAATTGCCATGTCAACACTATCTCTATCTAGATCAACTGAATGAGTGGTTCTGTGGATGCATACGCGGAAAACAAACCATCTCCACATTCCTATCCCACAATTATCTCATCCTATACAATTAAAACCAAAAAATAGTAAAGGAACAAAAAATAACGCAGATAAATTATAGAAACCAATTAAATTACATCATTTTCCCATTTCATTGGCCTTATAATCTCTCGCGGACTTGATTATTACATCCTTTTGAGGTTGACTTGCCATGGCTTCAGCTTCTTCCAGTGCACTTTCTATCCTTCCTCATCCACCCTGGTGGATGCCAAGGCTCCTCGTCAAACAACCACCGCATCGCGTGTGTGACTCTTCCTACGCTTCCTCCCCCCGGTTCAGTCCCAGAGTCGTGCATGGAAGACCACTGCTTACTGTAAAATTCAATATCTCATTTCATAAAATATACCAACACAGCTTTATCATACATGAGAACTAATGGTATTCCAACTCTTTTTTTCAGGTCGCAAGATTGCTCGGAACGTGATGGCTATGGCCACAGGAGAGGCTCTTTCCACCCGTGAAGCTCCGGTGGAACTTGCACCAGTTGAGCTACCAGAGTTTATCAAGACATTACAAGTAACCGTAAGACTTTTGACTGACATCACATTCCTTTCAGTCTTTGTTTCTGCCTACGACACGAAGATATATTGTTTTCAGTGGGACAAAGTTGAGGACAAGTACGCGGTGAGTACAATTGCCGTATCAGGTTTGGTCGCCGTCGTAGGTTCCGCCGGATTGGTCTCGGTGAGATTCAAATGTTGCAGATAGTTTTAGTTCCTTGACTGATCATATTCTAACTTGGTGAAATTGTGACGCCAGACAGAATAGTGATTATCCTGTAGGCTAGCTCCGACAGACGATTCACAAGAGAAAATTCGCCCAAAAACCAGAGAAAAGTCTCTAGGGTTTAATAAATATTATAAATCAAAACTATCAAAAAGTCCACAAGCCGGACAGTTATAGCAAAAAAAATCATCTTTATTCGAATTTTGCCAAAAATAGCAAAATCCCGAAAATCACTCTAAATTGAAATTCGAAATAAAATAAGCAATCTCCCAAAAATCCGGCCTAAATCGGATTTAAATTGACTTCCTAATTAACAATCGAAATATTACCATAAATAGTAAAAATAACTAAATCTAGTGATTCGGAGGGGAAAACGGCAGAATTTGAGGTTGAAAAAAAGGCCACATGGAGCGTAGCTCATGTGGAGAGCGTGCGCGTCGAAAAGAGCTTTCCGGATTGGGTCTTATGCGCGATTCTGACACCTGTAGCCAAAGTTATGGCCAAAAGACTGAAACATACTCAAAACGACCCCAATGAGGAACATGTCACAATCAATTCCCGCCTTTGCGCTGATTTGCCAACTCATGGTATCTCAGCGCCATCAACGTGCAATCTGACAGCTCAGCATCATCTGTCTCGGATCCCCTGCATCAGTCACCCCGGTTGGAAAGAATCGTCCTCGAGTTCAGAGTAGTGTCATCAGGATCCACAAAACAATGACTCAGGTGCTTCACATTAAAGACATCAGAAGTCTTCAAGTGACTGGGAAGTCGCAACCTGTAAGCATTATCATTGATCTTCTGCACGACCTCACAAGGTCCAATCTTCCGATCCTTAAGCTATATACTCACCAACAGGAAAACGATCACGAGTTAATACAGCCCAAACATCACCAACATCAAGTACCTGACGACGATGATTGTCAACCCGAGTCTTGTACTTGGTATTGCTCTCATGAATGGTCTGTTTCACCTGCTCATGGATACCCCGAAGATACTTTGCCATCTCATCTGCTTTAGCTGAAACGTCCTATACGTGGATAGGGGCTAAGTCCAACACCCCGGATGGGTTCTGACCATAGACAATCTCAAATGGGCTTAAACCTGTGGTTCTGTTTTTTGATCTGTTGTAGGCAAATTCTGCTGAGGCAATGCCAAATCCCACTGCTTCGGCTTCGTTCCTGCCAAACACCTTAAAAGGTTTCCCCCATCTCATCTGCTTTAGGACTGAAACGTCCTATACGTGGAAGGGGCTAAGTCCAACACCCCGGATGGGTTCTGACCATAGACAATCTCAATGGGCTTAAACCTGTGGTTCGTGTTTTTTGATCTGTTGTAGGCAAATTCTGCCTGAGGCAATGCCAAATCCCACTGCTTCGGCTTCGTTCCTGCCAACACCTTAAAAGGTTTCCCAAATTTCAGTTCACCACCTCAGTCTGGCCATCCGTCTGGGGGTGGTAGGCGCTACTGAAATTCAACTGCGTTCCCAGTTTCCCCACAGCTCTTCCAAAAATGACTGATGAACTTAGTATCACGATCTGAAGTGATGGATCGAGGAACACCATGTAAACGCACAATCTCCTTGAAATAGATGGGCATCCGGTCAGCATCCATAGTCTTTCTGCAGGCACAAATGAGCCATCTTGGAAAACCTGTCAACCACAACAAAGATAGAATCAGAGGCCCTTTGGTGCGGGTAAGCCTAGTACAAAATCCATGCTGACATCGAACCAAGGAGCTCAGGAACGGTAAGGGAGTGTACAATCCCGCATTGGTGAGAACTCCCTTAGACCGCTGACACATAACACGGTCCACATAATGGGCCACATCACTAGTCAACTTGGGCCAATAAAATTCAGAAGAGATAAGGGCCAATGTCTTATCTCGGCCAAAGTGTCCCTCATTATGGAGTTCACTTATAATTTGCTGCTCAATGAACAATCTGGAATGCACAATTGTAATCCACGAAACAGATACCCATTATGCAAAACAAAATCATGACGTGACCCTCAGTTACCTCCTGAATATCCTTCCAAAGGAAGGATCAGCTGCATACATATCTGTGAACGTCTCAATCCTGCAACTTTAGTACTCATGGTGGTGAGAAGTAAGGTACGACGCTCAGGGCATCTGCGACGCGGTTCAAACTCCCTGCTTGGTGCCTCAGCGTAAAAGTGATTCTTGGCAAGTATGCTACCCACTTGGCATGACGTCTACTCAGCTTGTGTTGGCCATTGATGTACTTCAAGGCCTCATGATCGGTAAACAGAATAAACTCCTTCTGTACTAGGTAGTGACGCCAATGCTTCAGGGACTGAACTATGGCATAACCCCAGATCATAAGTGAAATATTTTCTTTGATCCCGATAGCTTCTCACTGAAAAAAGCACCGGACGCCTGCCTGACTCAGAACACCACCAATGCCAACGCCAGATGCATCACAATTTACCTCGAACACTTTGTCAAAATCTGGAAGTGCCAAAACTGGAGCCTCGTCATCTTCTCTTGACCAGTTGAAAACTGGCCTCTGCATCCTCAGACCACTGGAAATCACGCCCCTTGAGGCACTCTGTGATAGGGGCGATCAGAGTACTGAAATTTCTAATGAATCGACGGTAAAAAGACGCCAAGCCATGGAAACTTCGGATGTCATGTAAGGTTCTTGGTCTGGCCACTCTAAGACTGATCTATCTTTGACTGATCTGCATGAACACCATCAGTAACAACAAAACCAAGAAAGTCACAGAAGTAGTGAAGAAAGAACACTTCTTTTGATTGACAAACAAGCACTCCGTTTTCAGCATCTCAAAAACAGCACGGAGGTGATCGAAGTGTGAAGTCCATGTCGGACTATAAACGAGGATATCATCGAAGTAAAACTACAACAAATTTCCCCATAAAAGGCCGCAAGACCTGATGCATAAATCTCATGAATGTACTGGGCGCATGGATAACCCAAAGCATGACCATCCACTCATACAACCCTTGTGGCGTTTTAAACGCCGTCTTCCATCATCTCCAGGCCTTATTCTTTTTGGTAACCGCTCTTAGGTCAATTTTTGAGTCCAGCTAGCCATGATCCCATCATCTAGACGGGAATGGAAACCGGTACTTTCACTGTAATTCTGTTGATCGCTCGGCTGTCAACACACATACGCCAAGAACCATCTTTTTTGGCACTAACAGAGCAGGGATTGCACATGGGCTCATACTCTATCGGATATAGCCCCTCTCCAACACTCTTCCACCTGTCGCTGCACTCTTCGCCTCCTTGGGACTGAGGCGATATGCTGGTCGATTTGGCAAACTTGACCCAGGAACAAGGTCAATTTGATGCTGAATATCCCATAGGTGGTAGTCCAGGAGGAAGATCCTCTGGCATCAAGTTAGAGAATTCTGCTAGCAACCGCTGCACCTCTACTGGTAATCTGTATCCGTCTACTGCATTGTTCTCGCAAGGTAGCAAGGCATAGACACGTCGCCATGCTCAATCTCATCTAAAACCTGGACATAGAAAGCAGATTAGTATTATGGGTTACTGGGGTAGGAGTAAGTCCTTCCGCCGGGGTGCCAACACAATTTTTCCCTTGATGCTAAGGGAATATGTATTCTTCCGTCCATCATGAATGACACTGCGATCATACTGCCAAGGTCGACCCAACAATATATGACAACATCCATAGACACAACATCACACCAGGCATTATCAAAATATTTTCTACCAATTGAAAAAGACACGAGGCATCGCCTATCAACTGTTACCTCACCGTCTTTATTTAGCCATGAATCTTGTATGGCTTAGGATGACGTCCGTCTTCAACTGCAATTTCTGGACAACCTCCTCGGACAACATTCTCACAACTGCCGCGTCAATGATCATTTTGCAGACTTTATCTGCAACTGTGCAAGTCGTGTGGAAATATTGGTTCTCAACCAATCGTCCCCTGAATCGCCCTTGGGGGTAAGTAGACTCTTGCGAACGACCAGAGTCTCATGACCATCTCCATACAGCACATCATCAGTCTCATCATCGTCATACACGGGTTCGCCAATCTCCTCAGTCTCGTCTTCCACGTTTTTCCTCAACACAAATTTTTTGCCCTTTTGACTAGCAGGCTTCCTGCAATCAGTCGCCCTATGCCCTTGTTCACCACAACGAAAATCTAATAGTATGGTTAGAAATTACCCTGCGGTGGCTGCTGAGCAGGACGGGACTCTGAGGGCGAACTGGTCGACTGTTGTGATCGCTCCTGATCACTGGTCTCCTGTTTTGCTATTTTTCAACAAGTGCACGCTGGTATGCTTCTGAACACTCCACAATGAATGAAGGCTGAGGACATCTTGCAAGGGCTGGCGTAAACCCCCCAAATATCGCGCCACCATCTGCTCCTTCGTCTCAGATAAATCGTTCCGGCGACCAATTGGTAAAACTCCTCCGTGTAATCATCGACTGATCGCGCGCCCTGCCTCAACGCATGAAGTCGCTGAAATAAGGTTTGCGTATAGCCGAAGGGAAGGAAGTGGCCCTTAATCTTCTTTTTCATCTTCTCCCAATCAGTGATCTTGGCTTTGCCTTGTCTTTCTCGTGAACGTCGTAACTGTTCCCACCACGCAGATGCTTTTCCCTTGAGTTTGATGGCGATCAGTTTCACTTTCACACGATCGGGGACTTCCTTATATTCAAAAATACGCTCCACTTCATTAATCCAATCCACGAATCCCTTGGCCTGTATGTACCAGAAAACTCAGGGAGATCGACCCGAAAACCGAGGTCTCCATGACGCTCCTCCCGACCACGTGCTCCCGGATCCTGCGTCCCGGAATCCTGCGCGATTGTGATATGGGTTTTCGAAAGTGGAATTGGTATCGTGATCAGAGGCCTCACGATCCTCTAAATCCTGCGCCGCCAGGCGCTGGGTTAATTCTGCGACTTGCCTCTGCAAATCCGCAATCATCACATCCTGAACGCTGCGATCACGGCGTTGGGCTTCCTCATTCGGAACCTGCTCACGACGACCACGACCACGACCTCTAGCCATTGAAACTGGTGAAATTTCCCAAGAAGATGTTGAAGCTCTGACACCAACTGAAGCCAGACAGAATAGTGATTATCCTGTAGGCTAGCTCCGACAGACGATTCACAAGAGAAAATTCGCCCAAAAACCAGAGAAAAAGTCTCTAGGGTTTAATAAAATATTATAAAATCAAAACTATCAAAAAGCAGTCCACAAGCCGGACTGTTATAGCAAAAAAAATCGTCTTTATTCGAATTTTGCCAAAAATAGCAAAATCCCGAAAATCACTCTAAATTGAAATTCGAAATAAAAATAAGCAATCTCCCAAAAATCCGGCCTAAATCGGATTTAAATTGACTTCCTAATTAACAATCGAAATATTACCATAAATAGTAAAAAATAACTAAATCTAGTGATTCGGAGGGGAAAACGGCAGAATTTGAGGTTGAAAAAAAGGCCACATAGAGCGTAGCTCATGTGGAGAGCGTGCGCGTCGAAAAGAGATTTCCGGATTGGGGTCTTATGTGCGATTCTGACACTTGTAGCCAAAGTTATGGCCAAAAGACTGAAACATACTCAAAACGACCCCAATGAGGAACATGTCACAATCAATTCCCGCCTTTGCGCTGATCTGCCAACTCATGGTATCTCAGCGCCATCAACGTGCAATCTGACAGCTCAGCATCATCTGTCTCGGATCCCCCTGCATCAAATTGGAACAGGCAATTGATAGGCTTCCTTTGATTCCCGGATTTCTTGAGGCCGTGGGAATTGGCTACAGTGGGGTAAGCTTAATTCAATCATCAAAGCTTTTACAATTTTCAAAAGGACTTCATTTTTCTTAGGCATTTCTCTTCTCTTCTTGCAGTACTTTGCATACAAGCACCTTCTTTTCAAGCCAGACAGGTAAGCCTGATTTAATCCCTTTTTAGCAGAATCCTTCTAAAATAGTAGTGATGATCACCCTCAAAATTCAGGGACGCCATGCTAAAGAAAGTAAAGGAGACATACAAGGAAATACTTGGAATTAGCTAGAGCAAAAATAGTCAGTGGCTAAGTAAAGGATGCTGATGACATGAAAATCTGAAGCCCCATATTTGCAGCATCAACTTGTGCCCTTTGCTTATATACTTCACTTTGTCAGCACAAATTTCTAACAAAAGTAAACCAATGTAATGTGATCTTGTCGCGGGCAAATTGAGATACATTTATATTTTGTATTTCCCCCGTGTAGAACACATCTTATGAAAGTAAAAGTAATCTCAATTATTCCGCTCTCATCGTTATATAATCTCAATAACTTTTAGCAAAACCAAAATCCGAGTGGCCTGTGAATTAAAACTTTATTTCTGGATCCTCGCATCTCATAACATACATGGTGCTGATGGACAAAAGCAAACATGAATGGTACCTAAAACATAAGGACCAAGGTACTTAATTTTTGAACATGTAAACTTTTCGAAGTATTCACTGTATGTGAAGTTTCTGTATATGGGAGGATGTGGAACGGGGTCGATCAGTGGCGGAGCTCGACGTATCATGGCGTCGGGTGTCGGGCAATATAGAGATCCTCTCCTCTTTTTGCAATTCACCACTGCCCGGTGAAGCACGCTCTTGTACCGATCATTGCTCAATACCTGGTCACCAACATAAAAAATTACAGTTCGTTTATGATATATTTATGGGTTAATTTGACGAAAATTACTAAACTACTGCTCAAATTTTAAATTGATCTCTAAACTTGAAAACATTCTAATTGAGTCCTCAAAGTATCAATTATGTATTGATTAGGTGGACTCACAATATTAATGTCATGTCAATCAAGTTCTTTTCATTGATCCAGTCATAAATTAGAAATTAAATGTCAATTAAAATATAAATCAAAGCATATTTAAAAACAGATGCACTAAATATGACACATGTCTAATTATTAAATGGACAACTTAGATTTCATGTGTAAAAAAGAATCAGTATCTCTAAAATTTAGGTGGATTATTTTCTTCTTAACACATCATATAAAAGTTGTTTATGCAATTAAATACAATATATTTATAATTTGATTCATTATTTTAATATACTTTACATTATATTTGAATTAGTATTTAACACATATGCTAATGACAAAATTATAAAAGGATTAAATTAATATAATATTGATGTTCTGAGACTCAATTGGAAGAATTTGGAAGACCTTGTTCAATTTCATATATATATTTTGTCTGTTAATATATTTTATTATATATATATATATATATATTAATTTTATATTTTGTTAATATATTTTGTACATATATGGTACTATGTATTATTTCTCTAACCTGTATCGACAATGAAGGTGTAAGGAATAGGTTTGACAGCCATCCACTTTCCATCTTTAAGCACCTGCAGACCAGGCACGTCATCTTGAAGGAGAATGGTAATGGCATTAGGATCGGCATGACCGGGTACCCCATAAGTCAGCTCCGGCTCGGGACACCGTGGATAGTAGTTGATCGCCATGTACTGCGTATGCTTTCCGAGTGCCGAATTAATGTAATCATTTTCCAGCTCTAAGCTTTCCGATATTGCTTCCAGCAGTCTCAGTGCCAGCCACCTAGTGTTCTTGCAGTACTCGGAAGTGTCTTCTCTATGGAAAATAGAAGCAAAGAAATGAGAATGATTTTAAATGATATTAAATTTATGAAGCCTCTTAATGATTTACGTGAAAGATGGAGGGTTGGTTGGCCAATCATGAACATTGTCCTTCAAAGGGTAGCAATGGAGTCTTAAGTAATCGCTTCAGCTCGACACGTTCTCGGTTCGCACGTTGAAACTCGTGGAAAGTCTCGTCGTCATCATCGGATCATCGGAGTAGTTCTTCAATCGCTCGCTCTCCGGTAAATGGAAGAACTCTTTCGAGACTTGCATCATCTTATCGATCACCTCATTTGAAACGCCGTGGTTTTTAACCTTCACCACAGATAAACTAGCGTTACAGCCGAAGCCGAACATGTTTTATGGTGCAGGGAAGTAAACTTGGAGTGCAGAAATTGGTTCATACCAGAAAGAAACCATAATTTTATCAGGCTTGGCCAATGGCTTTGACGACAGTGGAGCGGTTGGGGTCAGCAAGGTGTTGGAGATCAACGACGGGGATGGAATGATCGGAGATAACTTCGAGGAGGTTTGGACGGTCTGATTCTGGTCGGATGAAATTTGGTGGAACGGAGCTCACGGTGGATACAAGGTCGGTTAATAGTTGCTTCATTGCTTCGGCCATTGGAGGATTACTTGAAGATAAAATTCTTGTGGGATTTTATTGAATGTTGATGGTAATAAAACAAATTTATAGAGATCCCTTAGGCTTAGAAATCATGATATTGCAGACTTAAATTTTGTCTTCGTTTTTACCATATGAAGAATAACACGTTACTAAACGAGAATAACATGATATTGTACTTTCAATATTGCCCTTTTTATATAATATCTCAATTATTTATAATTTTTTAAATCTTGAATAAGAACCAATTTCACTTACTGATAAGGTAATATCTGTTGGGATCAGTGGATCGCTCGTGACTCGACAAATTTCACTTGGTAATCCTATAGGTAAGTCTCTTGCTCTCTTATTTTAAGTTTGTCTTAACAGTGATTAAAATATACTGTTTTTTTATGAACAAGTGTGTAAAGTATTATTTATTTATTTAGTACAGTGTCTAATGTTATAAACGTTATCATTTTAGATGTTCGAACCGTCGACGTTAATTTCTCTCATTAAGTAACACATGTCACAATCTGGTAATTTTGAAATTTATTTTTTTTTAAAAATATTATTATATTTATAAAAACACTAATCTCTCTTAAATTATACAAAACATCCAAAATTCCTAAAATCCTCAAATCCTAACATGAACTCCCGCTGCAGCCCTTTCCGGCCACAACCATTGCCGCCTGTAGTCCTGTCATCCTCCTAGTCATACACCACCACAGTTTCCACCGATTGGTCGTCGAAATCGCATGGGATCGTAATTTTCATCATAGGGTTTACGGGGTATAAAACGTTGATTCGCCGTTAATCGGTCACGATTTCATAGGGGTTTTGGTCACCATAGGAGGTGAGGTCGGGAGAAACTTCGTTGATGGCAAAGGACTACAGCCGACGTGGTTTAGAAAGTTGAAATGGAGATTTTCAAAGTTTTGGGTTATTTAAAAATGTTTATGTTTTTTTTAAATATATATAATTTTATTTTTTTAAATATATTTTTTAAATTATCAAATTGTGACACGTGTCGCTAACGAAGAAATTAACATCGTTGAAGGTTCAACACCTAAAATGATAACGTTTGCAACGTTAAGCACTAGGATTAGTAAAAAAAAACTTTAGACACCTATTTCACAATATAATTTGGACACTTAATTTTTTTACCCCTCCATATTTTTACTTCAAAAAAATACATCAAATAGGAATTAAATAAGTAGAAAATCCGTTTGTAAAAGTTTTTCATTAGATTTATTTGTAAATGCTAAGTAAAATACACATTTAATAACAAAATTATAAAGTAAATATTATAATTTTTAAAATGGATTGAACTGAAAATTGAAACCTTTGACTAATTTCTCACTTTCATGCTTTATAATAGCTTAACAAACAATAGTCAAGGTATCGAACTGTTCCAGTTTTTATTTTCAAAACACGTTAGTCATTCATGAATATTTAGTTTGGTGGCAAAGAAACCTTTTTTCAAAATCTGATTCAAGAAATGAGAATTTTTTGGGTGCATCGATCCGTTATTCAACGACACAAATTTCTAGCAATGGCTTAGAAGAGAAGTACTTGACAAATAATCTGAATTTCATGCCATTGAAAACTTTTCAACGTTGACCATATAGATTTAGTCAAAACACAAAATGTCCAAATTAGAACAATAGTCTTCATGTGTACGAGTACTACGAGTTCCGTATTACAGTTCACCTAAAATTCTTGTGGTGCTCATCAGTAGTGCAAATACTTGTGCTCAAGTCTAAAATGTTGAGCGGTTTCCTTTCACAGTTCACTAAACACTTTGAGATAATGCATGCATCGATCATTGGTAAAAAAGCCTATTTACTTTGTATTTTGGTTCCTTTTTCAATCGCGAAGTGTGAACCGAGAGAAACACAAAGGTAAAAGCCAAAAGCCGATATGTATTGGAATGTAAAGAGAGATATAACGGCTGTGACATCTTTGATATCATGCAACGCACACAATTGTCGAAAAAAACGAAGTGCTTTTGACTACTTATAAGCGTGAAAGAATCGTGATTCGACTGCCTCTAATAAGTACTTAAAAAGAATGAATGTGGTTTTGCATCAGAGCTTGCGTTTTAGGAGTTACGAAAGGGTTCCCCCAAATGATGAGTAATCGAGCCCTCGTCATCAGCAGCACGCGTCAGCAACCGATGAGGCGGCGATTGAGTCGTGGTACTCAAGTGTTTAGTACTCCATTTTATCGCTCTCTACCGACCACTTTTGCATATTGGGTTGGTAATTTTCGACTTTGGAAACTGATAAACTCTACTAATTAATCAACCATCAATATTATATGGCCGGATGCGGCCAGGTATATTGCTTATCTATATAAAACTTACCTAAACTTTCAAATTATTATGGATCATAAAATTCAATCCTATCTTAAAACCGTTAGTTGAGATTAAAATGTTCTATCCCAACAACAATAGAACGAAATGGTGAGGGTAGTTTCTTTTTGGTATAATGCAAATAAATACCCCTAACGTTTGATAGTATTGTCAAATTTATCTGTATTGTTTTTTAACATTTGACCCTCAAACGTTTCATTATGGGTTAAAAAGAACCTTCGTTGGATGAAAACTGTTAGTCAACTAACGGTCAATGCATGGTGGTGACCAAGCAAGAATACGCGGACCCAGATGCTGATGTGGTGTGTCCAGGTCATGATAGATGATGAATTGGCACTACTACGTCAGATTTTTAAATAAAAAATAAAATATTATTCTTAATATTTATATATTTTTGTCCAATATGATGATGACACGTGTCAACACCATATTAGTTTAAATATTTAAACCAAACAAAAAAAGATTTAATGAGGAATTGAACCTGAGCCAAGTACTTAAAATCCCATCATCTAACCACCAAGCCAAATCTTTCATTTGTTTATCTTTTGCATTACAAAATATTTAACATATACGTTATGTCTCTCAAACATTTTATCAAACTCCTTCTTCATCCCCTCTTGTTCAACGTAGATCATCCTCTCTGTGCAACAACGGCATCGTAGATCTTCAACTCCACAACATAGGTCCTCACCTCCTGTTCAACATAAATCAGTTGCTTCTGTCCGTAGGCGGATAACTTTTTCCCATTATAAAATTGTTACCGCAACACCAGCAACATTTGGTTTTGTCAGGCGGGAGAGAGGATTTGGATGCTTTGGCTATGTTGGAAGATAGTGTAAAGAAGCTAAAAAGTCCTAAAGCATCACATGGGCTAACTTTAAGCAAGTCCCGGATTGAGTGTGTGGTTGGTTTTCTAGCTGATTGGATTTATGAGTGTTATGGGTCGGTTTCATTTTCGAGTCTCGAACATCCAAAGTTCAGAACTTTTCTTAATCAGGTTGGCTTGCCACCGATTTCAACGAGGGAGCTTATTGGGAGTAGATTGGATGTTAAGTACGAGGAAGTCAAAGTTGAATCCGAGGCAAGGATTCGAGATGACATTTTCGAGATGACATGTTCTTTCAGGTCGCAGCTGATGGGTGGAAAGTTAAGAGCTTTCCCAGTGGAGAAAAGAGGTTGGTGAATTTGACCGTGAATTTGCCTAATGGGACTACTTTGTATAGAAAAGCAGTTTTTCTCACTGATTCAGTTCCTTCTCCATATGCAGAGGAGGTGTTGTGGGTAGGGGTGTAAACGAGCCGAGTTAAGCTCGAGCTCAAGTATTGCTGAGCTCAACTCGACTCGAAAACTCGCGAGCTTAAAATTTTCAAGCTCGACTTGAATTCGAAATCCTGAACTGAAGCTCGTGAGCAGCTCGAAATGAAAAAAAATTCTTAAACTTAACTCGATTGAAGCCTTTAACTCAAACTTGAACCTGAACCTTAAATACATGAAAATGTTATTGCTTTTAAAAAAAACAATACATGAATGTTAATATTATTAATAATTTATTTTTTTTTAAAAAAATCTTAATATATTCTATTTTCGAGCTGTTCAAGAGCTTTTCGAGTCGAATATCAAGTAACTTATTTCGGCTTGTTAAGAACTCGAGTCGAGTTCATTCGATCCGAGAATTTATCGAGCCTTGATCAAGTCGATCTCAAGTAGCTCGCGATCTGTCTCGTCTCATTTACGGCCCTAGTTGTGGGGACAATAACAGGAATTTGTGGGAATGTTGTTCAGCAATGTACAGGTGTTGTTGCTGACAAGTTCAAGGCTAAATCATTGAGGAATTTGGAGAATCAACATCATTGGATGGTTAATCTTTCATGCCATTTTTAGGGTTTTAATAGTTTGATTAAGGACTTCAGCAAGGAGTTTCCTTTGTTTAAGGCAGTGACCGAGAATGCGTTGAAACTCGCAAATTTCATAAACAACACGATTCATATTCGGAGTTTAAGAAGGTGGTTGATAAAATATGTGACATAACGTATATGTTAAATATTTTGTAATGCAAAAGATAAACAATGAAAGATTTTGCTTGGGGGTTAGGTGATGAGATTTCAAGTATTTGGCCTAGGTTCAATTTCCCACAAAAGTATGTTTTGTTTGGTTTAAATTTAAACCAATATGGTGTTGACATGTGTCATTATCTTATTGGACAAAAATATTAAATAAAAATATATAAATATCAAGAATAATATTTTAATTTTTATTTAAAAATATGATGTGGCACTGCCACGTCATCATCTATCATTACCTGGACACACAACATCAAACATCTGGGTCTGCGTGTCTTATTTGGTCAGCATCGTGGTTGATCGTTAGTTGACTAACAATTTCTATCTAACAACGAAGGTTTTTTTTACTCAATGAAATCTTTGGGAGTCAAATGTTCTTAAAAAAACAATACAGACATGTAATATCCCAAACTACGGGTTAGTGACTTTATTGTAAAGTTTTAGATTTGTTGATTTAAATAGGAATATTTCAGTTGGATTAAGTGGTCAATATGAAAGAATTAAAAGGATAGTATGGTAATTTAGCTTAAAAGATATTGTCATCTCTCTATTTAGAGAGATACACGTGGAAGAGGAGATAATTCTCCAGAGTTATCTTCCCCTCTTTGTTCTTCATACGTGAGGCTTGAAGCATGAGGTGAGTTTTCTATTTTTGGTTATTTGTTAAATTAAAAGTTAGTTTTGATCATTAGAAGATAACTAAGCTTAAGGAAAGCTTAAGTTATCTTATAATCAAAGATGAAGAAGTTATAAGAAATTAAAGAAAACGGTTTTTATATGAAATTATGGAAAAGAGTTGATAAGTTGAATTTGAAGTTAATTTGACTTGTCATCATGCTAATTAAGGAATATGAAGTGTTAGAATTGTATTTAGAACATATTGAAATTTGAGTTGATTCTTGATTTACATATGAGGGATAGGATTTGAGGTTATTGATGGTTTCATGGATATAAATTGGTTTTAAGTAATGGTGGTTGGTTTAATGACATGGTAGGGTTTAAAATAGAAGAATTGAATGAAGAATTGGTGATTTTCGGGCTTAAAATACAATTTATGGGTAGAGGGAACCGATACCCTATGAATGGGTATCGATTCCCCCCTCTTGAACAAAAAATTCCAGTATGTTCAGGGGGTATCAATTCCCCCCTAAATGAAAAATGGAATTTGGTTCTTTAATTTGGTTTAAGTTGTTAACATCAAGTTTAAGGTTTAGGCTTATGATAGTTGTTTTGAAATGTTATATTTATGTAGATATTGAGTCTAAACAAGTTCCGAAATAATCAAAGGATTAAGATAAAAAATCAAAGCAAATAAGGCTAAGGTGAGTGCAATTTTAATTGTACTTATATTATTGAACGAACATTGGCTTGCGATGAGCTAGTTATGGAGTTACTATGGTATGAAGTGACTCCTAAAAATGTTATTTGATTTGTGATTCTTATATGTGCATGAATACATGAAATGGGTATAGGTTATTATATATGTTATATGATATGCATAGACATAAGAGCATAAAACATAAGATATATGATATGATATACATGATTATATGCATGTGATATATGCTATGAGACATGACCAATGTGAAATGAGATAAGCTATGTGATATGATATGAAATACATGGTTACACATACATGTTGTATGTGACAGAAAAGAAAGAACAAGTGATGAGAAATGTATTCATCGTATATTTTATAGTATATGATACGAGAGCTATAGGTATAGTTGGCACGCCAAGAGTCGAGGGTATTGTAGTCCTTCGGGAAGTAGTGGTCCTACGGGATATATATAGCAGTCATTCGGGATGAATACTGAACAAATGTTCGGTGCCCATGAGGGAATTTATACAAGCTGTGGTGACAGCATTAGTGCACAACCTCAATATACTTACATACCTTTGTTCTCAACAACAATATACATGGACAATTGAAATATAAATTAAAGTGAAAGTGATGCAAAAAGGTAAGTTTCATGTATGCATGACTTGGTTATATATATCATATGAAATATATACATGCATATTGAAATATCATGATCAAATGGTAAGAATGCATATTAATGAATCTACTGTTACATGTTTATTTATTAGCTCACTAAGTCTATAACTTAGCGTGTAAGTGATTTACACGTAGGTACCAAGAAACGAGAAGAGCAAGAATAGAAGTAGCAAAGACATTATTATTACTAGAAGATCAGATCAGAAGTAATCGACAAAGTAGGTATTTTGTTGTGTATAGAGTGTTGGCATGTAATAAGTCGTTAATTATGAGCACTCTAATCGAGTTTGTATTTTGTGGTCTCTTTTATGTAAATTAACGTATTTTGTTTTAAACAAAGTTTTAAATTCTCAGGGTTTTTCTTTAAGAGTCAAAGTTTGAAAAGTCAAAGTGACACCTCGGACTCGTATTCGAGTCGGGTACGGGTTGAGGTGTTACAGTTAATGGTATCAGATCTAAGGTTTAGTCGATTCTCGGCATAAACCGGAGTCTAGAATGTTTTATAAGGTATACATGCAACAAAATAGTGAAAACTTCTAATCTGATGGAATAGTAAGTATACTATTATGCTAATAGAACTATATGATTGTATTTTTATAGATGTCCGGACAAGGTAGTTCTAGAAATGAAGCAGGAGATGATATACCCGCTGAAAGCAGTAATTTACCTGCCCTGGCCAGGCAGAGTGAAGAACAGACACCCTCTGGAGTGACTATGAATGATCAAGATGTATTCTTTAGAACTTTAGACGCGGTATTGACGCGTTTTCAACCTCCTGTTACTTCAACTCCAAAAATGAATGTTGCAAAAGAGTTGAAGGGTTTAGGAGCTACAGAGTTTAAAGAGGAAGCCGATGAAGGTCCTGTTACTGCGGACCTTTGGCTTAATGACGTGAAAGTCATGCTTGAGGAACTTCATTGTTCCGATGCTGAAAAGCTAGATGGAGTGATTTCCTTGTTGAGAGGACAAGCAAAGATCTTGTGGACCAATATTACATTGAGGATGTTTAACAATCAAGTTACTTGGTCATTGTTTTTAGAAGAATTCAAACATAAGTACATCGGAGATCAATTTATTCGAAAAATGAAGCAAGAGTTTATGAATCTGAAGCAATGGAACCGTACAGTGTATGAGTATGAATGTGAATTCAACAAGTTAAGTCGTTTTGCTACTGAGTTAATTCCTATGGATAAGGATGCTTGTGAATGGTTTGTAGAGGGATTGCATCCTCGGCTGAAAGAGATGTTAATTGTGTTGAATTTATCTTTATTTCAAGAAGTGGTGAATCATGCTAAAGCTCTGGTAAGAGCTCAGAATGAGAGGTTCAGAGATTCTCAAGCTCAGACAACGAAAAGATCGGGTGCATTATCGAGTACTGCACCATAAAAAAGGGGCAGAGATGTTAGTTCTCGACCCCAAGCACGGTCAGAATCAGTGGCATCCTCTGCTAGAGGATTAAATCCGATGAGAGTCAGACAAACTTAGTCAGTGGGATCGGGAGCTGGGAGATCTAACCAAAGCCAAGTCCGACAATGCCCACATTGTGGAAAGAAACATTCCGGGATATGTAGAATGATTTCTGGAGCTTGCTTTAGATGTGGGGACACCGGATATTTTGTTAGAGATTGTCCCAGGGTAACCGGTGAATCTGCACAGCCAGAGAGGTCTATTTCTACAGGCCAAAGGGGAAGAGGTAGAGGCAGAGGAAGAAGTCAGTCAGAGTCCTCTGCTCAACAAGAGATATATTCCACTGCTCGAGTGTATAATCTCAGGACCAATGAGGATCGGGAAGATCCGGAGATTATAACAAGTACTTTTCTGTTGTTTGATAAATATGTTATGGTATTGATTGATACGGGGTCTACATATTCATATATTACTAGTAAGTTAGTGAGAGAATTTAACATTCAGTTAGAAGCTACTAACAATGAAGTGATAGTGACGAATCCGTTAGAGCACAGTGCTCGGGTAAATATGGTGAGTCGAGGGTGTCCCATACGAATTCAAGGAATTGAATTTCCTGCTAATTTGATGGAATTACCTTTCGAAGAATTTGAAGTGATACTGGGAATGGATTGGTTATATAATTATTATGCTAATGTCGACTGTAGACTGAAAAGATTAACGTTGAGAAGTCCAGAAGAGTTAGAAGTCGTGGTGTTTAGTGAAGGGTGGAATCCTTTGGCAAATGTAATCTCAGTGATAACGGCAAATAAGTTACTGTTACAAGGATGTCAAGGGTTCATTGCTAGTGTGTTGGATGTAAGAGCCAAAGACAAAGAGATTGAAGAAATTTCTATCGTGAGAGAGTTCTCTGATGTATTTCCTGTAGAGTTGCCAGGGTTACCTCCAGACAGAGAGGTAGAATTCCAGATTGAAATAATGCCTGGAACTTCGCCTTTTGCCATGGCTCCATAAAGAATGGCTCCAAAAGAATTGCAAGAGTTAAAATTATAGTTACAGGAGTTACTGGACATAGGGTTGATTAGACCAAGTGTATCACCTTGGGGAGCTCCAGTTCTATTTGTTAAGAAGAAAGATGGATCAATGTGTCTTTTTATCGACTACCGACAGCTCAATAAAGTGACCATCAAGAACAAGTATCCACTCCCCCGAATTGACGATTTATTTGATCAATTAAAGGGAGCTTCAGAGTTCTCAAAAATCGATTTATGTTCAGGTTATCATCAATTAAAGATTCAAGATAAAGACATTCCAAAGACAGCGTTTAGAATAAGATATGGCCACTATGAGTTTATCGTGATGCCGTTTGGAGTTACGAATGCACCAGCTGCTTTCATGGATTTGATGAACATAAATTTTCAACCCTATTTGGATCAATTCATGGTGGTTTTCATTGATGATATTTTAATATATTCAAAGTCAGAGGAAGAGCATAGTTCTCATTTGAGGATTGTCTTATAGAATTTACAAAACAAGAAGCTTTATGCTAAATTCTCTAAATGTGAATTCTGGTTGAATGAAGTGGCTTTTCTTGGATATGTAATTTCTGCAGAAGGAGTTCGAGTGGATCCTCAAAAGATTAAAGCTATTCTGGAGTGGGAAGTTCCAAAGAATGTGTCAGAAGTTCGAAGTTTTATAGGGTTAGCTGGTTATTATCGAAGGTTCGTTAAAAAACTTTTCAATAATAGAATTACCCCTAACTAAGCTGTTGAGAAAGGAAGTAAAATTTACTTGGACTCAAGAATGCCAAGAGAGTTTTGAAAAGTTAAAGAAGATTTTGACAGAAGCTCCAGTGTTAGTCCAACCTGAGTCTGGCATGGACTTTATAGTGTATAGTGATGCGTCTCATAATGGCTTGGGATGTGTATTAATGCAAGAAAGCAAGGTGGTGGCCTATGCTTCGAAACAATTAAAACCGTATGAGAAGAATTATCCGACACACGATCTGGAGATGGTTGTAGTAGTGTTCGCGTTAAAGATCTGGCGTCATTACTTGTATGGTGAAAAATGCTACTTGTATACGGATCACAAAAGTTTAAAATACTTGATGACTCAGAAAGAGTTAAATTTAAGACAGAGAAGATGGGTGTAATTTCTTAAGGATTATGATGTTGTGATTGATTTCCATCCCGGAAAGGCAAATGTAGTAGCGGATGCCTTAAGCCGAAAGACGTTTGCAACCTTACGAGCTATGGATGCTAAACTATCATTAGGCGGAGATGGTGCAATTTGTGCGGAATTGAATATCAAACCATCATGGTTAGATCGAATTAAAGAATTGGAAGCTAAAGATGAAAAGTGTTCAAAGAAGTTGCAGCAAATAAAGAATTGAGAGTGTACAGATTATGAGATGAAAACTGATGGGAACCTATATTATCAAGGGAGGCTAGTGATTCCAGATGTTAATGAATTAAAGAATGATTTATTAATGGAAGCTCATTATAGTCCATTAACGATGTATCCAGGAGGAAACAAAATGTATATGGACCTCAAGAGTCGATATTGGTGGTTGGGAATAAAGAAAGACATTACAAAATTCGTATCTAAGTGTTTGACTTGTCAGCAAGTTAAGGTTGAGCATCAAGTTCCGTCAGGACTGTTACAATCAATTTCAATTCCTCAATGGAAATGGGAGAATGTAACAATGGATTTTGTGATGGGGTTGCCTTTAACTCCGAACAAAAAAGATTCAATATGGGTGATTGTAGACAGGTTGACTAAGTCAGCTCATTTTATTCCGATACGAGCTGATTTCTCTATGGATAAATATGCTGAGTTGTATATTAGAGAGATTATACGGTTACATGGTGTACCTGTTTCCATAGTTTCTGATCGGGATCCTAGATTCACGTCACGATTTTGGAAGTTTTTACATGGAGCATTGGGCACACAACTGAACTTTAGCACAGCGTTTCATCCTCAGACAGATGGTCAGTCTGAACGAACTATTCAAATTCTGGAAGATATGTTAAGAGCTTGTGTTATCGAATTTAAAGGATCGTGGGAAAAATATTTGCCACTTGCTGAATTTGCGTACAACAATAGTTATCAGTCAAGCATCAAAATGGCTCCCTATAAAGCTTTATATGGGAGAAGATGTCGTACACCCTTGAATTGGTATGAACTTAAGGATCAAGAAGTTATTGGTCCTGAGTTGATTCAGGAAATGGAAGAGAAAGTTCAAGTAATTCAGAATAATCTGAAAGCTTCATCTGATAGAAAGAAATCATATGCTGATTTAAAAAGAAAAGAAATTGAGTTTCAAATCGAAGATAAAGTGTTCTTAAAAGTGTCTCCGTGGAAGAAAGTATTGAGATTTGGACGTAAAGGAAAATTGAGTCCTCGGTTTATTGGACTATATGAAATCGTTAAGAGAGTGGGACCAGTGGCATATCAATTAGCTTTACCACCTGATATGGAGAAAATTCACAATGTTTTCCATGTTTCAATGCTTCGTAAGTATCGATTTGATCCCTCCCATATTATTTCACCAGAAGAAATAGAAGTGCAATCGGATTTGACATATAAGGAAGAACCGGTCCGAATTTTAGCCCATGAAGTTAAACAATTAAGGAACAAGACTATTCCATTAGTCAAAGTGTTGTGGAGAAATCACAAGGTGGAAGAAGCGACGTGGGAACGTGAAGAGAACATGAAGATTCAATATCCCCATCTCTTTGTACAATGAAAATTCGAAGACGAATTTTCTTAAGGGGGGTGAGATTTGTAACATCCCGAACTACGGGTTAGTGACTTTATTGTAAAGTTTTAGAATTTGTTGATTTAAATAGGAATATTTCAGTTGGATTAAGTGGTGAATATGAAAGAATTAAAAGGATAGTATGGTAATTTAGCTTAAAAGATATTGTTATCTCTCTATTTAGAGAGATACACGTGGAAGAGGAGATAATTCTCCAGAGTTATCTTCTCCTCTTTGTTCTTCAATACGTGAGGCTTGAAACATGAGGTGAGTTTTTTGATTTTTTGGTTATTTGTTAAATTAAAAGTTAGGCTTTGATCATTAGAAGATAACTAAGCTTAAGGAAAGCTTAAGTTGTCTTATAATCAAAAGATGAAGAAGTTATAAAAAATTAAAGAAAACGGGTTTTTATATGAAATTATGGAAAAAAGTTGATAAGTTGAATTTGAAGTTAAATTTGACTTGTCATCATGCTAATTAAGGAATATGAAGTGTTAGAATTGTATTTAGAACATATTGAAATTTGAGTATGATTCTTGATTTACATATGAGGGATAGGATTTTGAGGTTATGGATGGTTTTCATGGATATAAATTGGTTTAAGTAATGGTGGTTAGGTTTAATGACATGGTAGGGGTTTAAAATAGAAGAATTGAATGAAGAATTGATGATTTTCGGGCTTAAAATACAATTTATGGGTAGAGGGAACCGATACCCTATGAATGGGTATCGATTCCCCCCTCTAGAATGAAAAGTTCCAGTATGTTCAGGGGGTATCGATTCCCCATGGGGGGGGTATCGATTCCCCCCTAAATGAAAAATGGAATTTGGTTCTTTAATTTGGTTTAAGTTGTTAACATCAAGTTTAAGGTTTAGGCTCTGATAGTTGTTTTGAAATGTTATATTTATGTAGATATTGAGTCTAAACAAGTTCCGGAATAATCAAAGAATTATGATCGAATCAAAGCAAATAAGGCTAAGGTGAGTGCAATTTTAATTGTACTTATATTATTGAACGAACATTGGCTTGCGATGAGCTAGTGATGGAGTTACTACGGTAAGAAGTGACTCTTAAAAATGTTATTTGATTTGTGATTCTTATATGTGCATGAATACATGAAATGGGTATAGGTTATTATATATGTTATATGATATGCATAGATATAAGAGCATAAAACATAAGATATATGATATGATATACATGATTATATGCATATGTGATATATGCTATGAGACATGACCAATGTGAAATGAGATAAGCTATGTGATATGATATGAAATACATGGTTACACATACATGTGATATGTGATATAAAAGAAAGAACAAGTGATGAGAAATGTATTCATCGTAAATGCCTATAGTATATTATATAAGAGCTATAGGTATAGTTGGCATGCCAAGAGTCGAGGGTATTGTAGTCCTTTGGGATATAGTGGTCCTACGAGACATATATAGTAGTCCTTTGGGACGAATATTGAACAAATGTTCGGTGCCCATGAGGGAATTTATACGAGCTGTGGTGACAGCATTAATGCACAACCTCAATGTACTCACATACCTTTGTTCTTAACAACAATATACATAGGCAATTGAAATATAAATTAAAGTGAAAGTGATGCAAAAAGGTAAGTTTCATGTGTGCATGACTTGGTTATATATGTCATATGAAATATATACATGCATATTGAAATATCATGATCAAATGGTAAGAATGCATATTCATGAATCTATTGTTACATGTTTATTTATTGCCTCACTAAGTCTATGACTTAGTGTGTAAGTGATTTACACGTAGGTACCAAGAAACGAGAAGAGCAAGAATAGAAGTAGCAACGACAGTATTATTACTAGAACATAATATTAGAAGTAATGACAAAGTAGGTATTTTGTTGTGTATAGAGTGTTGGCATGTAATAAGTCGTTAATTATTAGCACTCTGATCGAGTTTGTATTTTGTGGTCTCTTTTATGTAAATTAATGTATTTTGTTTTAAACAAAGTTTTAAATTCCCGGGGTTTTTCTTTAAGAGTCAAAGTTTGAAAAGTCAAAGTGACACCTCAGACTTCTATTCGAGTCGGGTACGGGTTGGGGTGTTACAAGGCAAATTTAATAATATTGTCAAATGTTAAAGGTATTTATTTGTATTATTCCTTTCTTTTTTGCTCACAAATCCGGTAGCTATTGTTTTTATTACCTTTATTCATGTTAATTTATTAAAATAAATAAATAAACATTAAACTATCTTCTTTTTACTCTGATGCAGTTATCGGCGGTTACCAACTTTCTTTTAAGTTTTCACTTTTTTTTTGCGTTGTGGGCAGAGGTGGTGGCTTTCGCCGGCCACTCCTCTGCATTTATTTTGTTTTATAGTTGATAGTTTTTAGATTTTAGTTCTATTTTATCGCCTAGCAATAGTTCTATTTTATCGTTTTTCACGGTTATCGATGTTTGTGGATTTTTTATTTATAAATTACTGAATCAAATATAATGAACGAATATAAATAAAGATGTATTCAGTTCATTTTTGTTCACAAATAAACTCGTTTAAATGCTCGTTTACCCTATTCTTCTTTTCTTTTTCTTTTTAATTTTAAATATCAGTGAAGGTAGGGATTAAATTAAACATAAGACAAATTTTTAAGTTCAAACTGAGAAGCCTTAAGAGCTTAAGAACTAGTGATAATTGTATCATTTTTTGGCTACAAATAAAAAGAGAGCGTTGATTGTCGAACTTTAAACAAACGTTAAACGAATATGTTTGTGTATACTAGACGAATATATTCACGAAAGGTAAACTAACATGTTAGTGAATGCTAAATGAATTGAACATGAACATCTTCAAAAATAAATAAACTAATAAGAATGCGATGTTAAAATTTTAAATAAACACATATCAAACATATATACCTTAAAAAATAAATAAACAAATTTAAATATAGTCTTATTCGTTCAAAACCGGTTCAACTATACCCTAATTCAAGTCAAACAAAACCTAAAAAAATCAAGCTGATACATATTTCAGTTAGTGGACTTTGATACATATATCTATTTCAGTTAGTAGAATTGAGAAGAAAGTACTGCGTAGAATCTGGTCCAAGGGCGTTAGTGGACTTTGATACATATATCTATTTATATAGAGTTTTCCAGATTATCCATGTGTGTGTTGTTGGCCCATTGGATCCAGACATTATTTCAGTTCTTTAGTACAAATAAATCCATAATCCTCCTCAAATAAAACAAGCGACTCAAAAACCTCGTATCATCTTTGATGTTCATTTACAATATCAAGTTATGCACCACTTGGTATAGTGGGATGAGGTATTTGATCCCTTAAGTAAGGTCAGGGGTTCGAATCTTGACGTTTACGAATGGAGTAACTAGATTGGAGGGTCGTCTTCATCTCTATAATACTCGATCTGAATTAGTCGGTCAATAGATCAAATATAAGTGATTAATTAAAAAAATCAAGTTATGCCAACTTTGATTGGATAAGAAGAGCATCAGAGTTTCGATAATGTTTTATAACACCATTTTCCCTAAAAAGAAAAATCCATATTCTTACCGAAGAAGAAGGATAGAGCTTTCTAGATATAGATTTGTGGATTGAATCTTAACCTGAGATCTGGATAGCAGCCTTATGGTCCCCAGCACAGCGGCTTTCACCCCCAAAGTAAATGAGTCAAAATTAGGTAATATTCTTCGATTAATTTATTATATTTATTTTATTATATTTCAATCAATAAATTAATATTATCATTATTTTTTAATGAAAAGAGAATAAATTTAAAATATATGAACAATCAAATAATAATTTTTTAATTTTTTAATAATTGAGAGATTCGGTGAAATAACCTCTATAATTAAGAAATATTTTATAATTTTTAATAATAATAAATTTAATAAAATAACATCTTATAACTATGAGATAATTTGTATACTTTGTTAAAGAAGTAGTCTAAATAAGTAGTGCGTGCCATTTATTACCTTTATATGTAAAAAGTTGAGATTTCTAAATTTGGTATAATTTAGGTGGCACTGCATGAACCTCAAATGTCCCACTCGACATCCCGTCCCCTTGTCTCGTGCTTTCGATAAGGCGATATTAGTAGCACTCAACTTCATATCTGAGCCCGCGACCGCCACGTCCCAGTTACACATGCCACGCTGGCGCAATGCCATCCGCTTGTTCGTTCGGATGCAGCCGGGAGAAACTAGCAGACATCAAAGTCCACGTCAAAGAGGGTCCCACGTGGCATAGTTGTGGTTGTTTTTACGGATTTAACCTCACAGCTACGGAACTTGTGGCTGGGATTTGAAATGGAAGGTAGGAGGCAAGAAACGAGTTGCAAAAAAAAGAAGGGAAAAAGCGCAGAGGTGGGCCATACCTAAATCAGCCACCAAATTACCGCCACTTGGCAACATCATGTTGCGTCTCTCATTTGTGTTTACCTTTCACCGTTCATTCTTTCTGTTTCGCAGCCAGCTCAATTGAATTCTCTTACAAAGGTTGAATGTCGTTTCCACTCGTAAATTCCGATTTGCCCTAATCACTTAATCTTCTTTGTATACAAAGAATATTAAACTCGCCCAAAATTTGGTAAGAATATTAAACTCGCCCAAAATTTGGTATTTTTTTGGAAAATAATTTCACAGGAAATTGTAGTGGCTGAGATTTCTCCTTACTTCTTCCCCCAAACTGTAGTTTCTGGTGTTTAAGGTCGCACCAGAAACAGTCAAGCTTTCACTTCAATCTTTACTTCTTCACTTCCTTTTAAATATAAAGACTGTTCTCTGATGCTGATTCCGATCTCTACAAGAAGTAGCTGTTGAACTATTTTTTTCTCACGCGTGATCATTTCTTCCAGAAAACTCGTCTTCCATGGCTGTATCTCAAGGTATTTTCACCGAACTTCTGATGCTTTCCTTCTTTACTCGCTGTTTGGCTGCCGCCTAAATTAATTTTTTTTTGTTAAAACTCCGATCACCTAAGCTTATACGTAGTTGAGCAGAGAGACGAGAGAAAAATTGATTGATTTACTTTTGCCTTGGCAAACAAGTAGAAGATAGAGTTACTTTTTCCCTAGAATTTATTTATGTTTTGGCTGCTAAAACAGAAAAGTTTTGCATTTTCCTGTAGTCTGGATGAGCAGGTGTTTTCTTCATTACTAATTAAAGCTGTTTTCCCTCTCATTTCTCGAAAGGTTAAGGCGTCAACGGGTTCGTTTTGGTAAGGATTCTGAATAAAGGAATTTTCTTTTAAGTTCTTTTGGAGATGCCGTCTCCTCTATGTTACGGTGGATGTCCTTTTTTTCAATCATTCTCCAGAGATTTAACTTTCATCAACAATTTATTATGTGATTAAAGATAAAGTAGTTAAATTTTTTTATTGTTATGATTATGAATGTTGATGAATTAATATTAACTGGAATGAAATCAGAAAACAGAGACGGATCTCTCTCGGTTGGTGTTGGCTTTTGTGTTTTGCAGCAGTATATAGCTATCTTCAGCTTTTTCGGAGTTCAAAGACGGCTTTGCTATTTATAGTGTTGGATGTCAAAGGAAATCAAAGGAGTTTTGTGTATTACTCATTGCTCGTTGCAGTGGATTTGAAGCAGCGGTAGGGCTGTCCAGGTCCTGTCAATGGACGGATACTCATCTGGAGAGGAAATAGTAATTAAGGTATTGATTATCAAAAACAGGAAACTCTTTCCTTTTTCTTTTAAGTTATGCATTTTGGAATTGTAGAAAGTGGATTTCTTATTGTTACAACCTCAATTATTTAATTTTCGTTATGAATTGTAGACTAGGAAGCCTTATACTATTACAAAACAACGTGAACAATGGACTGCGGAGGAGCATAACAGGTTCCTAGAGGCCTTGAAGCTCTATGGACGTGCTTGGCAACGCATTGAAGGTTTTCACTTATTTTTCTATCTTATGGTTTATTTTTGTACGGGAATATTTCAACTGCTGCTGTGATTTAGAATTATTATTATCCTGGACTGGAGCTAAAAAAATTGTTAGTGTACTGTCTTAACTGAAGATCTGGCTATTCTCTCTAAAATTGGTGATTTGATTTTGCAGAACATATAGGAACCAAGACTGCTGTTCAGATCAGGAGGCATGCTCAAAAGTTCTTTTCAAAGGTCATTTGGTGCTTTCTTGCTTAAGCTTATATTCAATGTACTTTTCTGCTTCTTAACTCTTGTTTCTGCTACAAGTATATGAAATACTGATTCCTCAGTTGCACAATCTTGAATGGTTTGGGAAATCTTATGATTGTTCTCTACTTCATATTGATTTATTCCCATACTTTATAAGTATTTTTTTGGGGGAGGGTAAAACAGTCAAGAGAATATGAGAGGTTCCCACGGCATAGGCGAGTAACAATGAGGAGAAAGTGTTAAAACCAATATATTTAATACTTATATACCGTGTTAAAGACTTTAGCAGTATATCGGTCATCAGATTTATAGCCAATTACATGACAAGACTGGAGTTTATTATATCTAGAAGAGGCATAACTTTAATACTAATTTTTCAACTGAACTAAGATGATCGTCTGAGCTGTCTAATACTAATTTGACAAACCACATGTAGGGTGATAGCCTTTCCCTTCTCCACAAATATGTTTTATTGTTCTGGAGATGTCACCTATTTGATTTCTCTTTATTTGGGTCCAAGATTAGCAATCAGATGTTTGCAAGGAATGTTTATCGTCATACAAGTCAAATCTTTTAGAAAAAAGAGTGCATTCCAACCTTTTCTGTTGTTTTAAATGTATACTTTCTCGTAGGAATTTCACTATCTTTTTACGCACAAAGCATGCACTTTTCTGGTTACTTTTGAACTTGCTGTAGTTTTGTACTTAATCTACCAAAGCAGAGGCTTCAGATTTAACATATTTGGGGTTTTTTTTGGCTTATAAGAGTTATATAGCTACATGTGATCTGAATTCTTATGGAGAAAAAAATACACTCACTTTGAGTTTGTAAGAGGTGAATTTGGGCTTGACCCCAACTACGGTGTGCATCATGGCTAGATTTTGCAAAGTTTTTGACTTTGCTTCAAATTGAATTCTTCAGCATCCATGGGTAGCATGCAGAGCCATGGACAATTAGGATTGTCAGTTAGTGTATCCTTCATAATCAGCTAAAGGAAAACTAGACTTATGCGGATCTTATAACTGTGATACCTAAGAAACCACCTGTAATTTTCTTCCTCCTATGTAAACTGTTTGGCTAAACCATCCCCCTTTTTTAACTTAGTTTATGGTTGTGTATGTATGTTCAACCGTGGCCTAGGAGTCCTTTGTGCAAGTCTTCTGCAGTGAAATGCTACATTCCATAGGGTTCTTTGAGAGAGCACGTGGTATATGTAAAGGACTGAAAGGGTGTAAATAACTCATTAAAGGTGGCTTACAGGATTTACCATCTGGAATGAGCTTTCCTGAATTGAAGGCCGCAATTGTGTGTATATTTTCTTAAGTGAGAGTAGAAGCAGATACATGAAATGTATGTAAATCAGGCCATGTAATTGACACTAGGAGTATATAATTTTGCATGAACCTCCTGTATGATATATGAGTAGATGTTAGAGGAATTATGCGTGGACTTCTAATTTCCTGATAATATGCAGTATTCTTCAAATCATATCTTATATATTTTTGCATTCAAGTGAGAAAAACAACTTCGTCTCTTTATCTACAAAATTTCAGAAAATAAATAAACCAATTCCAACATGAGTCATGCTATTCCTATCTATTGAATCTCACAGTTTGTTAAGGTTGATGCTAAATGGCACCATCAGTTCCTGGAAACATTTTTCTTCTGCAATTTCATTTGAGTCGTGACTTGGGAGTACTAACAAATTCCATCCTCAGCTGGAGAAGGAGGCACTTGCCAAAGGTGTTACAACTGGTCAGGCTCTTGACATAGAAATTCCTCCTCCACGCCCAAAAAGAAAACCATGCAACCCTTATCCTCGAAAAAATAGTGCCGCTACCTTAGTACAGATGGGAGTGAAGGATGGAAAATCTGAAACTCCAATATCGTTTTTGCGTTGCAAACAGGTGTTGGACTTGGAGAAAGAACCACTTCCAGAGGTTCATTTCTCTTCCTCATGTATCTCATTTATCTAATTCTCCATGACCTTGGTTATGTTCCATATATTTTTTGTTTATTTAAATATTTTTCTTTTTTCCTGCCAGAGACCTAATGAGGATGAAAAGTCTTCAAACCTGCAGGAAAATCAAGATGATAGTTGCTCTGAGGTTTTTACCCATCCTCATGAAGCAAACTGCTCCTCTGTGTCTTTGGTGAACAAGAATTCTATGCTAACATCAGCAGCGATCAGAACCTCTTACACTTTTAGGGAGTTTGTACCTTTGCTAAAAGAGGTAGTAAATCATGATAAACATTAACCCCACCCTATATCATTCTTGAAATTATTTTTTTAGGCTTATAAACTTTATGTCTTACAGACGATCAATAATGATACAAGTAAGCCTTCAGACTTGGATAATTCTTGCACTTCATATGAGAAACAAGCTCAAGGCCAGAGAAAAGATGATATGGATGGTGCTGTACGTACAGATGAGATGAAAGACACTCAAAATTACCCTCAGCATGTTGCTATGCACGTCCTAGATGGAAGCCAGGGAACATGTGCTCAAAATCCTTCCCTGGATATACCTTTTCAGGACTCTATATTTCACCCTATGGATGATGTTCATGGACAAGCTAACCTGTTTGCAAATCCGGCTGCATCCACTACTACTTCACGTCAGAATAATGTACCAAGATCAACTCATCAGGCGTTTCCAACCTTTCATACTCCCTTTATGCCTCTGCAGCCCAATCAAGAGGACTATCAATCATTTTTACATGTGTCCTCCACCTTTTCCAATCTCATTGTATCTACTCTGTTACAAAATCCAGCTGCTCATGCTGCTGCAAACTTTGCAGCTACGTTTTGGCCATATGCAAATGTTCAACATTCTGCTGATTCTCCCCCTCGTGACCAGGGAGGCTTTCCTTCTAGAGAAATGAACTCTGCTACAAGTATGGCTGGAATTGCCGCTGCAACTGTAGCAGCTGCCACTGCATGGTGGGCTGCCCATGGACTGCTTTCTTTATGTGCCCCTCTGCACACTGGCTGTTCATGTGCTCCTGCATTTGCAGCTGCTGTTCCTCCTGTGGAGAATGACCAAGCTCCAGCTGCCATGACGGGTGGAAAAAATAATTCTGATCAAGATCTATCCATGCAAAACCGACAGTGGGACCATGTATACTCTGAAGCTATGCAAGGTCAACATTCAGCATCTAAGTCACCTACTTCGTCATCAGACTGTGAAGACAGTGGGGATGCAGAAGTAAATATTGATGTGAAAGATGCTGCAGTAACTGAGCCTCAAGATGCAAATAAAACAAACAAGAAACAAGTCGATCGATCCTCAAGTGGTTCCAATACACCTTGCAGTGAGATGGAGATAGATGTATTAGAAAAGCACGAGAAAGACGATGAATATACACAGGAAGCTGATGTAAATCATACACAAGCTGAATGTAATAGTCGTCGTGGTAGAAGCAATACGAACCTGAGTGACTCTTGGAAGGAGGTATCTGAAGGGGTGAGCTGATTTGTCTGTTTCTTCATGTAGTTTTGATTTTGTTATTGTTCCATTTGTACTGTGATTTGTGATATTTTCACATTTATGGCTCCATTACTATTTGTTAAGCATTTTTTTTTTGTGTTTGTCAGGGCCGACTGGCTTTTCAAGCCCTCTTCTCCAGAGAAGTACTGCCACAAAGCTTTTCTCCACCACATGACTGCAAGAATAAGGAGCAGCCAAAGGAAAATATAGGCGAAGACAAGCAAAACACAGATGAGAATAACGGAGAAACATCAACTTTACACGTCACAAGCCAGGCAAGCAGATCTTGTTCTGACCATCGAGAAGTTGAGAACAATGCATTATCAAAAGTTAAGAACATTGTTGGAAAGAGCCTGCTGACAATTGAGCTAGGACATGAAAAGCTTAAGGGCCGCCGAACGGGATTTAAACCTTACAAAAGGTGCTCTGTGGAAGCCGAGGAAAGCAGAGTGGTGAACACTGGTAGTCAAGGTGAAGGGAAAGATCCGAAGAGGATACGCTATGAAGGGGAAGCTTCTACTTGACTTGAGCACAGCGTATTCATTAACAAAGGAAATTTTCTGTTTGCTGTGTATTTCTAATTCCCCCCTCCCCCCCCAATATATGACTTACGGTTTTAATCTGAAGGACTTGCAGTTAACGGGACTTCACATCTAGAAGTGTGTACTATATACATGGGCTTATTCACTTTCCGAGACCATGCAACTGTAGTTAACTTTTAGATAAGAAGCATCTAGCATATTGAATGGCCTTTGCTTTGGCTTCATTTCAGCATATATTTGGCCTTTTTTTGTTATTCTACCATGGACCTATGGTGATCAGTGATCATATTCGCTGTAACCTTTTAGATGCATTGAAACAGCAAACTACACAGAAAAGGTCTGCTTGACCGCCTTTCAGTTACAGGGGACATCCACTGGTTTCTGTAAACTTTTTAACTGCTTTTATGCTTATTTTTCTTCCTAGTCTTAACTACATAGTATTTTTCTTCCATGAGCATACAGTAGAAGGTATGTATTTTTCTTCCATGTGGCATACAATAGATGGTATCATAGATGCTGCTATTCAAACTCAAGATTTACAGGATGTCTTGATGCTATCCCTCGAAGCTTGTACGAATCGACTGAGCTAAATCCTTGGTTGTTATTATTCTGCTTTTGATATCAACTCAATTATTATTTTCCTTGGTGAAACCCCTAAATGTTGAAAGTAACTGAGTGGCATTTGTCAACATAATGAAAAATTGTCACTTGATGCGTCACAAGTCCTCATAACTCCCATAATTGATGCTTGTGGAGAATGATTTTGACAACATTTCCAATTTATCTCAGGTACAATAACTTTTTCCCTACAGTTTCATTTCAGAAGACAAGTGGCATTACTGTGTTGAGCTTGTCAGGGATTTGGAGACAGGTTCTTCGTTTGTCAATATCCGATAGTCAGGTTAGACAAAATCCATCAAGTATGCTTTTAAACATCTCCAACAATGATTGAAAGAATACTGTCCATGTATATTAAACATTACTGTACATGTTACATTTCAATTCCAATGTACAGAATATCAAGAGAAAGAATATTATTTACATAAGCTCCTTTGTAATGTCAGATCATTTTGCTCCAGGCTGCAAGCATTTGTTAATATGTTTTTTCCTATACAACGGATATATCATGTTCAATTCTATTCATAGAATGACATCACTCGGAGTTTACTTTCCGAGAAAACAGTTTTAAACTTGCCTAAGTTTTTGAAAATATTTTTACAGTCTCTTCAATTGGTGTGGACGTCTGCAGACAGCTTAGGGAAAGGTGCTGATGTTAGAAACTGAAACTGATGAGTCTGCAAATTGTTAATGTAGGTCTGAATTCGCTTCTTATTGGCAGGAGTCAATGAAAAGGGCGGGTTCAATGGAAGACTCGCCGCCTCTCCCACTATGAATGAAAGTAAAAGCATTGCTTTCGAGTACGATGCTGTCGCACTGCCTTTGTTTTGCATATACTCATCTACCTAGAAGTTAGAAAAAGAAAACTTATATTAGTCACAACTAAAAAAGGAAAGGTAAATAAATTATTACGGTAATGCAAGTTACTCACGGCACCGTTTGTCCCGATAGTGAGTGCTGTTTGATAAATTATTTCCATGGCATCAGGCATCTTTGCGGTAGCTGCAATTATTTGACAGATACATTAAATCGATCGAAAACCCAATTAAGAGAAAATTGTAAATGAAGAGTTGTTTCATATTGACAATCTAACCATCCAGATCTTTAAGATGACATGATAACTTCTCGGTACGATCACATGCAGCAATAAAGCCTTGCTCCACAAAGATGCAAGCAGATGAAGGTCTGTTTGAATCTACGCCATATTCTGAATTTAGAGCCAAGCCCAAGTCTGCGTTACCCCTGACATTGGTAGTAGTTTGATTGGCTGAACTGCTTCCGTGGGATTCATTCTCTGGAGCAGAGGCTATCCAAGAGCCACAGATCTGAAGAGCTTTCTTCCATAAAGCCAGGACAACAAGTTCAATCGAAAATGATTCCAGAAATAGTCCTGCATTGTACTGCAACCAACTCATGTTTGAGATGCCACATTCAAAGCAATAGTATCGGAAATCTTAAACAAAGTGCGAATGCAATTTATCAAAAAATACAATCTGCAACAACAGTTGTAGAAATGTTTTTCTTGAATAACTTCCAGGCTCCAACTCAACTAAGAATAGGAGTTCACATGCTAAAATACACCGAGTACCAATTGTCTTTCACCTCAGATTGTGATTACAGTGCACATACAGCAATTAAAAGTTTGCCCTTGAAAAATAGAGGTTCATTTAAGGACCAAATAGAGGCAGGGGGCTATAAATGGGGACAAACTAACTTCTCTTTCCTATGAGAAGGGACAAAATTGTCAGTCAATTTATTCTGCAGAAAACAATAAAAGATTACCTTCTCTTGAGCTAGTTCCGCAATAGCCTGTACATACTGATGCAATAACTGCAGTCTAGTTGAGGGAGGTATCATGTTAAGTCTCTGTACTTCCCTTAATATAGCTGATTCAGACGATGATATTTGTGGATCGGATCCCAGAACTTGAGTATTTGCAGAACCTGCAGTCTCCTTTGTTTCTCGAGTAACTTCTGATACCTGGTCACTCTTCTTTGCTGGGCACTTCAAAGTTGTATAATCTTGCAGGGATGTCTCAAGGTAATCAGAGAGAGTCTCCATCGATGTGGAATGAGGATTGACTAGAACATATTCTTTCTCAATAGACTCCATTGAGTCAGCCACTGGTCATTGAAGGGAAAATGAAGAATTTGAAAGCAAATGGAAGAAAAGTAAAGACCGTAATGGGAACATCATTTGACAGAAGAATTCACCTATGAGATGATCCGATGAACATTGTTTGTGAACATATTTCTTGTTATCACATGCAAGAGGCACTGCCCCATGGGCACCTTTGACACCGGATGAATCACCGGACTCCTTTTTATGTGATGCAGTATCACATCCAGATGAACTAGCTGAATTTTTATTTCTGCTAGATGCTTCCATGAGATCGCCAGATGGTAAGGGAGATTTCTCCACAGAAGAATCGAACTGCCCAACCATTGATTCTGATTGCAGAAGTGAAGTGTCCAGCTCAACACCCACCCTTTTGCTACAGACAATGATACAATAAACTCAATCCAAATAGCTTGAATTGCTTTGACTGCTAGACAACTTTACATAAAGGAACTTGGATCGAGGAGCCATCAAATGCACTAAAAGAGGATTTTACCTGGCCTCCCCAAGGAACTTGTGATTGAAAAATTCCCTGAATGTAAGTCGCTGAACTGCAAATTGAAGTTAAATTTTACATTGCTGGATCTATAAGTATTGCATGTAAATTTATGATCCTAAATATTTGCCAATTGCAGGCAAATTGTTAGTATTATATAAGAACCAGAAGTCAAGAACTGCTGAACAATTATCACTTTAACATGAACATAAAAGCATAAACACCTGCGCTGTATTAACCAGTACCTGGATTATGACGTAAAAGGCTTCTGCAAAGACCAACACAATCGGGATGTAATTCTTGTAGGGCACCTTCAGGAAACTGCAGTTCAGTGGATCTCAATATATTCTGGAACAGCTGCATCAAGCAGAGAATCATAATAAATAACTTGCGGAGCATTGAAGCTTTGATAATAAGCCAAATAGATTACTATACTCGGAAACCTGTAATTGATTATTTCCCTTAAATGGTGGTTTCCCAGTAACCAGTTGAAATAAGATTGCACCGACACTCCACAAATCAGCCTGCGTAGAGGGTTACAGCTAAAATATAGCAAAAGAAAAAACGATACTTGTGGGGAGTAAAATCAAGTAGTTGTTTCACCTTTGCATCATACTTCTTATCCTGAAAAATCTCTGGTGCCATGTACAATGGTGAACCGCATAGTGTAGCAGCCAAGTCTTCAGGTGTCAAGGATCTGCAAAACAAGGTATATCAACAGCTTTCTATGACCAACTACCAACAACCACAGATATTCCGTGGAAGTCAGAACACATTTTGCTAGATAGGATTTGATAATTTTCCCTCCTTTTTATCGGACAGCCAGGGGGTTCCCCCAGAAGTATCAGAATCAATAAACAGACGAAGTTATGATGCATGTCTGAAAGTGAAGCAATATCTATGAAGTAAGCCTTGTGTCAACTTGTAAGAGGGCAACTAAAATATTCACCTTGCAAAACCAAAATCTCCTATCTTCAATTGCGGAGTTGATCCTTTAGTTGACAATAGTAAGTTCTGCAAATTGCAACAAATTTAAAACAAATAAACAATCAAGTACTCGTAACATGAAAACTGCAGAGGTTAGATTCCCGTTAATTACGAAATAAATCTACTCACATCCAACAAGAGAATAGACTACAGAGTCCTATAAAACGATATTGTCTGAATTTTTTTGAAGTGGCAAATTTCAAAACTAAACAACATGGTCTGCACTAATGAGAAATCCAACTAAACCATAAAATTAAACTATGATATTCAAGCCACAAACCTGTGGCTTTAAATCTCTATGTATAAGGTGTTTTTCTTGAAGAACTTGCAATCCTGCAGCTGCACGAGATAGTCCATAGATCAGGACATTCCAGATTTTTCTCAACAAGCAAAATATCAAATGAATGTAAGCAGGTAAAAGTTGGAGATATGAGGGAAAATTTGAACTCTTCTGGAAAAACACCTACAACAAGCTCCCTCCCAATACCACCAACTGGTATGCCATTAATATGTTTGAATCTAAACAGCCAAATACCACAACCATTAAAAAATACCAAATGATTCAATTGTAAGTACCGTAACCGATGAATGAAGATGAAAACCAAGCCAAAAAGGAGAAGCGACAAGTTTCCAAGTTTGGCATCATATCCATTTGACTAACAAAACTATTATGAATATCTTACTATAAACCACACATGAAAAAAAAATCAATTTCCAGCAACAAAAATTTGCAAAAACCATACCCTTAACTATCAAACATTTAATTTAAAAGTCATTAGTACTAAAGAAGTAAAAGTTTTTTCTTTTAACAGTTCTATGAGGTTCCAAAAAAAAAACACTTGCAATGAAGAGCACCCAACTAGAATTATAATTTATACAGCAAAAACAAAGTAACCCAATTGCACTAACCATCAAATTTGTCTTTAATAACAGTTACTACTACTCTACTACTATTAATGTGGTTCCAAACTAAAAAGGCCAATCGTCTAAACACTGAAATAGAAAGCATAAAAATTTCAAAGCACGGTACCCAATTGTCTCATAAAATGTCTGGCAATTTCCTCCGACACTTTCCCATGTCGATTAATATAAGCTGCGAGATCCCCTCCATCACAATACTCCAACACTAGAAATATCCTATCTTCAGTCTGCCACAGCATTACTTACACATCAATCATATCAAAATTAAAAAAAAAAGTGGGTATTAATTAATCAGATAAAATAAAGAAAGACCTCGATGGCTTCAAAAAATTGGATGATATTGGGGTGATTAATAGTACTGAGAATGGAAATTTCCTTCAGCAGATTTTCACTGATTTTAGAGCTCAGGAGCTTCTTATCAATCTCTTTAACTGCTACTTCCAATCCATGTTGCCTATGCCGTGACCTCCAAACCACCGCGAACGAACCGGACCCGATTCTCGGACCCAGAATATAGTTTCCCACTACTCGGGCTTGGCTTGAACCCGGTCCCCCGAAATCCATCCTCGTCGTCGTCATCAACGACCAACGAGTTGACTCGCTGCCTTTACTGGGTTTTTGTTCCCCGAGTTAAAAACATAATCTTCGCGTTTATACCCCGGTTCTTCAAATTCCAGAATTACCCAACTTATCTAAAAACACCAAGGAAAAGGAGAAGACGAGCAAAGAGCGAGAAATTTGCGTTGTTTTATTGGACTATTATGTCTCTTTTAGTTTTCCGGATTCGGCTTTTTACTAAATTATTTGTGTGGAAACGACGCCGATGCCTGATGTAATGAGATTTCGTATTGGTATCGGTTGTTGGAGTTTAAAGTTTATCTCACTTCTAATTTTCAATTTTGTAATCCAAATTCTACACCTGATATCATCTTCATAAAAACAGTTTAAAACTAATTCATAATGTATTTATAATTGACTTAATACATGTTTTACACTTTGTGCGTTATAATATTTTACTATTCTTTAGGTTAATTTCTTCCCTCCACATTTTTTTACTAATAATAACAAGCTGCCGAATATTACAAAAAATGTTAAAAAAAAGACAACCCCACAAACCTTTTAAATACAAATCTTAAAAAATAGTTTTTATTTCTACAAAATTTTAAATTCAACCAACCACAACTGCGAGAGAAAAAAAAGTATCATTAATGGTCTTTATCTGCTCATATTCAAAATGTATAGTTATTTGATGTTTTTATATATATAATATAATTGATATCTATAAACATGCAAATGATGACAACTATACAAGTTCTATTAAAAGATGAATTGCGATATGCAAGCCCGTACATCACTATGAGGAATCTCGTATGGGAACTACTCTCCAATCTAAATCCGGGTAATAGTGAAGCATGGATCCTTGGAGGGGATTTCAACTGCATCCTTAAGTTAGAAGAAAGACGATGAGGTAGTTCACGTCAGTTAGGAAGTTGTAAGCGTTTTAATTACTTTGTCTTTAACAATGGATTAATAGAAATCGATTGGACGAGATTTTACCTGGAGAAGAGGAAATTTATGGCAAAGATTGGATCGATGCTTAATGAATGTCAAATGGCAAGAATTATACCCGGATACCATGGTGTTCCACCTTGATTGCTAGTACTTCCCAAAATCGATAAGCCAACATCAATCACTCAATATAGGCCAATAAGTCTATGCTCTGTTCTTTACAAAATCATTACCAAAGTGATTCTCAACATACTTCCTATTACCTGAATTGGTTGCTAAGAACCAAACCAGTTTCATACCCGGCCGATCCATAACGGACAACATCATCTTAGCCCACGAAACAATCCATTCAATGAGAAAAACGAAAGGTAAGAAGGGGTGGATGGCAATCAAAATTGATCTGGAAAAAGCATACGACCGCTTGGAATGTTCATTCATAAAAGATACCCTTCAAGATCTGACAAAAGTAATAATGGAATGTGTGAGTACGGTCTCGACACAAATTATCTGGAACGGCAACCTCACAAGACCTTTCAAACCATCGAGAGGAATCAGACAAGGAGACCCCTTGTCACCATAGATTTTTGTACTATGCATGGAAAGACTTGCTCATGTCCTTTCCATAGAAGTCAACCAGGGGAAGTGGAAATCAATAAAACTCTCAAAGGATGGTCCGGGAATAACACTCCTTTTTTTGACCGACGATCTAGTACTATTTGCGGAGGCAGATTTAGAACAACTAGTGGTAATCAAGAATGTCCGCCAAAACTTCTTTACAAGCACTGAACACAAAGTCAGCAATGCTAAAACCAACATTTACTTTTCAAAGAATGTACCCGACCAGTTAAGGAACACAATCAAGAGCGGATTTGGATTTGAAGAAGTACAAGACTTGGGTAAATACCTCGGAGTACCACTCATTCACAAATGAGTCACCAAGGCAACATACCAACAAATTATCCAGAAAGTGCGCGACAGATTATCGGGGTGGAAATCAAAAACACTATCACTCGCTGGAAGGATGGTGTTGGCTAAATCTGTACTTTCCACCATCCCTTACTATGCCATGCAAACTACACTCTTACCTAATGGATTCTGCAACGATATTGAACGAATAATACGTAAGTTTGTATGGGGTCACAACCAAGATAATGGAGGAATAAGCCTAGTCAAATGGAATATCATGTGCAACCCTATTAAGACAGGAGGCATGGGATTTAAAAACCTGGAAAGACAAAACAAAGCATTCTTAATGAAGTCGTCCTTTAACCTAGTCACTAAAATGGATCAACTGTGGGTGCATGTACTGCACGCAAAATACAAAGCAAATGAACAGCTCCAGATGACGCTCACAAGAAACAACTGCTCCCATCTGTGAAAGGGACTATGAATTGTTTGGGAAGAATTTAGATCTGAGATTATATGGAATATTAGGAATGAAAGATAAGTAAGTTTCTGGAACGAGGAATGGATCGAAGGTCTGGGTCCCCTTCGCAATGAATGCATCCAACCCAACTTAATTCCAAGTAGTGATACAAAAGTACAAGAGCTAGTTGATGAGAAAGGAGAATGGAAGTGGGAGAAACTGAAATCCCTACTTCCAGAAGATTTCGCTACAAAGGATCGCAGCAGTACCCCCACCAATTGACGAAGAACACGGTGATATATCTGGCTGGAAGGGATTAGATAAAAGATAGTTCTCAGTAAAATCAGCTTATGAACTGATAGACTCCAATGAAGATCAAAATGAAGACAACCTATGGCGTACTATTGCGAAACTTCAATGCTACCCACGAATTAGAACATTCCTTTGGTTAACCAGCAGAGAGCAACTCCTAACAAACAAAGAGCGTGTTCGACTTCTTCAAAAAAAAAAAAAGAAAAAAAAGAGCGTGTTCGACGTCATATGGCAATGGATGCAAGGTGCGGGATTTGTGGAGCAGACGAAGAAGATACCAGTCATATCCTAAGAACGTGTCCATCAGCGTTTTCTACATGGAAACAGCTGATTACACCGTCCAAACTAGAGAATTTCATGACATGCAGCATAAAGAGTTGGGTAAAGGAAAATCTAGAAGGGAGTTCGGATATAGCCAGGGAAACTGAAAACTGGGATATATTTTTTGGAGTGATTTCCTGGTTACTATGGAAAAGAAGGAATAAAATTATCTTTGACCCAAAACATATTGAAAGAGAAACAGTATTAGAAGAAGGGAGAAGGATTACCTGCGAGATTCTAAGATCAAAATAATTTTCCAAGCCTACCAGTAACCAACAACAGGAGAGGATCCCCCCCATTTGGAACCCTCCAAGACAAGGAAGGTGCAAGGTCAACTCAGATGGAGCACGACAAATCCAAACCGGAGAAACAACATGTGGGAGAGTAATACGAGACCACAAGACTAAGGTACGCAAGAAACATCGGGATATGCTCAACACTTGAAGCTGAGCTATGGGGTATCTTCCGAGGCCTCTAATGCGCTTGGAAACTTGGGGGAAAAAACAGGTGATCATAGAAGCGGACAATAGTGAAGCTATATGTCGGAATTATCTTTCGGTTGAGTACAGAATTGGGCTTCGACTTTGATTAAATACTTTAAAGTCGACACCAATCATTTTAAAACGAATTTAGGTGGGTCGGACACCATCTTACCTGATATGCGTTGTACCAGAAACGTGTCGAGTTCGGGAGTCGATTACGGTCAATGAATAATTAGCACCCTTGAACCGCCCTTTCGGTACCAATTAATTTGTTGTTGTCTTTATTTGAGAAAATTAAAAAATTAAAATTTAAAACATTCGATTCGAATTGCATACCTTTTATCGATTGTGATTCCTTTAAAAAAAGTAGAAAATGTTAGATAAAATATAAATAAATATTAAATAAATCCAAAACAAACAAAAAATAATAAATAAATAATTAAATAAATAGATAGATAAATAACTAAATAAAATACTAACATAATACACCAAAGAGAAAAGAAAAAAGTAAATAAAAATAAAATAAAAAAGTCAAAAGAGAAAATAAAGAATTGAACAAAAATTAAAGAAAGAGAAAAATCATAAAAAATAAGTCAAAAAAATAGAAAACAGTATATGTCATAATAATAATAAAATAAATAAGTATAGAAAAATAAAATTTAGGGGAAAATAATAATAATAATAATAATAATAAAGTAAAAACCAAATGAAATAAAAACTAAAACGCTAGATATTTAAAAATAAAAGGAAAATGAAAAACGTTATGAAAGGAAAAAAAAGAAAACAAAATAATAAATAAATAAGTAAATAGAGAAGTAAAAAGGACTAAGATATAAACGAAACATAAATGAGTGCCCAAAACAGAAAATCAGGATACCATTTAGTGATTAAGCGACTTGTTTACAAAGTATGGGGGACTAAAAAGGGATTATCCCCTAAAAGTATCGAGAACACGGGGAAGAAGGGAGTACAAAACGGTGTAATTTTTCTTTCAATATATATACACACTTCCAAGGCCAAAACGCCCAACCATTTTCATTTTCCCCTTCTTTTCAAATTGAAGAGAGAGAGAGAGTAAGAACTCTCTCAACCTCTCATTCCCCGACCGAAGATCCGGCCACCCCTCCGGTGGCCTCGCTGCTCCGGCCGCCATCGTCGACGGCCAGAAAAAACCAAAGAGCCCCCCGAAAGCCCTCAACCCCTTGAGTACAAAACTAACCTCCAAACACCCAAATAACCCCCTATCAGAGTAGATCTAAAAAAATGCTTCGGGTTTTACCTTATTGTTGAGTTAATCGATTGATGAAAATGGCCAAGATGGGGGTGAATTGGCAATTAAAATTTTGGTGGAAGTTTTTGCAGAAAATTGAAAATATTTGCACAACGATTTAGAGTGGTTCGACTTTCTCAACCAAAGTCTACGTCTACTACCTTAGCTATCCACACTAAGGATTTTCCAAAAAAATTCACTAATTTGTTCTTTCTTTTGAGGACAAAGAGTAACCTTACAACTCCCTCAAGAATTATACCCCAAATTCTTGAGCACACTCTTTTTCAAAGAGAAAAACACAAATTTGCAAACTTACATGGAAAACCTCACAAGGTAAGATGTTTGCACAATTCTAGAACAAGAAAAGAACACTAAAAAATAATTACAAATGAGCACAAATGGTGTTCTTGAAAGCAAAATGAATATTGAAAGGAAAATTGACTTGATTTGCACAAACTTGGTGTTTGATGCTTTCTCTCTTGTTTTTCTATAATTTCTTGTTGATCAAAGGCTTCAGAACTTTTTAAATACTCCTTCAATTGATTCTGAACGTTGGGGATGATTAGTGGAGTCAATGGAGCCGTTTAAGTGTGCAAACCATTAATACAACAGCTTGGAGCGTGGGGGGAATCGGTACCCCCTCATGGGGAATCGGTTCCTAAGTGTAAAATTCAAATATTCGACCGTTGAACAGTGGGGGGAATCGATACCCCTTGGGGGGAATCGATTCCCTCCGAGCATACTGGAATTTCTCGGAGCAAAACCATTCAGGGGGAATCGGTACCCCTTTGGGGGGGAATCGATTCCCTCTGGACATTCTGGAATTTTTGGCTTTGAAACGGTTCGAAATACTTTGTAAAATTATTTTGAAATAATTTTAAGATTAAAACTTAATTTTACACTTGAGTAAGGATTAAAAATGACTTTTGAAGATTTGGAGTAATATTTTGATATTCGAATAATTATATCGAATATAGTTAGAAAATCTTTTTAGAAAATCTTTTTGGAAAATCTTAAAATTCATTTATCTTAATTTGTTATATCGAAATATCAAAATATTTTCAACAATCTCCCCATTTTTGATATAACAAAATATTTTAGTAATTTTAAGATTTTGAAATCAAGTTTTGAAATTACTCCCCCTTACTCTAACACTTCTCCCCTTTAAAAACACTTTAATATTTCTCCCCCTTTTTGTTAAATCAAAAAGACCTTTAAAAGATTTTAAACAAGTTTTTGAAAAACAATTAGCCAATTAATAACTAAATATAGCGTAAGCTGCTAAGATCATAATCAAGAGAAAAATTAGCCATTAGTTCCATAATTCAATATTCATAAACAATGTGAAATGAAAAAAAAAAATTGGTCATAATGCAACTAATATGTAAATGATGCAAAAATAAACATTAAGCTCAAAATGAAAGTGAAAATCAAACCAAATATATAAGCAAGTAAGTTCAAATATTCAATTATCCAACAAATTCAAACACCCAAAATAAAACAATCCATGAACATCAAAATGTTTCACAATTAAAAGTTCTAAGTTCGGGACGATAAACCCATTGACCCAAAGACCAAGTTTGATAAACAAATTACTAAAGAGACAACCATAAACCAAGTTTTCTATATTCTTGGAAGGAACAATGTTTATGGAAACTCACTAAAGATGATATGTGGCAGATTAATCTTCTTTTTATGTTGGATAAAATATATTCACCATATATCTATGTTCCTAAGGGAGGAGTACCTACCTCCGGATGGTCTAAACCACCAAGAGATCAAATAATGAAGGAATCTATCACGATGAGTTCTTAGGGTACTCTCACTATCCTTAGACTTATAGGGTGAATCCACAGTCTCTTTTTCATTAAACCTGAGTTATCTAGTCCAAAATGGGTAGCGATTGTGCCGGAGTCAATAAAAATGAATTGTCCTAAAAGATAGGATCAAATTCCTATAATTTCATATCGGCGCTTGTTTTGGACACATACCACATTGGAATAAAAAATGTGGACTAATTGATGATAAACCAAAGGTTTGAGTTTAAAGAGTTTATCAAACTTCTAGGATTTAAGAGTAGGAAGATATTGAAAGTCCATATCTTCTATAGCTTGAATCGAAGGGATACGTTCTTCCCGGATTTTGTATGACTCAAAACAAGTATGGTACCTATGATATATATCTTGTCCACAACCAGGTACGTTGAAACAAGAGTTCAGAATAGTCATATTTGGGTTATTTGGATTGGGTGGAGGAATAAGAGGTTGATTTTGAGCTACTAGACAATGTCCTAGGTCGTTTAGGATTTGACATGGTTTAAGAATCAAAATAGAATATGTAACCTGCAAATTTAAACACATGTATGCAATATAATCAAACCCAAAACTCAAATGAGTCATCAATATTTCAAGGTTCTCTAAATCGAATCCTAAAGGGCAATGTTTTGAAAAACTATTTGAAAAACTATTTGAAAAATAATGTTTGAAAATCATAATACGTATAGTTTTTATGAAAACATAATTGAATCAAAAACATCAATTAAAACAACAATTTTCGATTTTTTTTAAAATTTAAAGATAGTTTTGAAAAATTGAGTGTTTTTGACGAAATTGGTTGTAAAATCATCATATAACCAATGCCCGATGTAATGTTCATCTTAGAACTAATCAAAACTAGTCCTAAGTTCAAAAATCAATGAAATAGAGGATTTTGAAATATTACCTTGAAAATTTAGTTTTTATGAGAATGTGATGTTGTTTGCAAGGATTAGAAGTTGAAGAACGATCTAATTATGACTTGTATTTGATGATTTTGGCATAAATGGAGATTTAGAGAGAAAGATAGGATGAACGTCATTTAAGAAAGAAACAATGTTTTGAGAGAATGGGTTTTCTGGTCGTGATATATCCAGAACCCATGGGGGGTATCGATTCCCTTAAGGAGGGAATCGGTTCCCCTTCAAGGGGGTATCGATTCCCTCTGCACTAAAATTGCTAAAATTTGATTTTAAACACTCAAAATGCTAAAATTGACAACTAATATATTGAAAATTAATCATGTTAAATCCATCAAATTAATCTTTAAATTACATTTGAACATAAATTTAATTTTCACCAAGAATCATAAACTCCCCCTAACTAAAAGCAATGAATGCAATCAAAAATTATTATTATAAGCATTTTTCATTTATACTTAAAAGTGCTAAATTTATTTTAAACACTAAGTGAAGATAGGTCAGTTAAACCTAATTCTCTCCTAAGTGTCCAAAAACGTTCCTTGTCTAAAGGTTTTGTAAAGATATCCGCTAATTGATGCAAAGTTTCAACAAATTCTAGAACTACATCTTCCTTAGTGACATGGTCTCTAATGAAGTGATGTCTTATTTCAATGTGCTTAGTTCTAGAGTATTGGATGGGATTTTTAGTGAGAGTATTGTCAACTTGATAGGAATGGTACCTACTTCAATTCTATAATCAAAAAGTTGTTGTTTCATCCATAAAACTTGTGCACAACAACTACCGGCTGAAATGTATTCGACTTCAGTGATAGATAATGCAACACAATTTTGTTTCTTTGAAAACCAAGAAATCAACATATTTCCAAGGAATTGGCAAGTACCGGAGGTGCTTTTTCTATCTAATTTGCATCCTCCATAATCCGCATCAGAAAAAGCATACAAGCTAAAGCTAGAGTCTCTAGGATACCAAAGTCCTAAACTAGGAGTGTCCTTAAGGTATCTAAAGATTCTCTTAACAGCTAGTAAATGTGATTCCTTAGGGCATGATTGAAATCTAGCACATAAGCAGACACTAAACATAATGTCTGGTCTACTTGCAGTTAGATAAAGTAAAGATCCAATCATTGACCTATATAATTTAACATCTACAGATTTACCTCATTCATCTAAGTCAAGCTTTGTTGAAGAGCTCATTGGAGTGTCATGAGGCTTGCCATTTTCCAGTCCAAATTTCTTGAGCATATCTTTGACGTATTTAGCTTGATTGATGAAGATGCCATCTTTTCTTTGCTTGATTTGGAGTCCCAAGAAAAATGAGAGCTCCCCCATCATGATCATTTCGAATTCGCTTTGCATTAGATTAGAAAATTCTTGCCAAAGAACATCATTAGTAGAACCAAATATTATATCATCAACATAAATTTGAACTACTAATAAATATTTACCTTTACGCTTTAAAAACAATATAGTGTCAACCTTCCCTTTTGAAAAACCTTTTTCAATTAAAAAGTTTGACAATCTTTCATACAAGCTCTAGGAGCTTGTTTTAAACCATAAAGTGCTTTTGTCAATTTAAGAACATGATTTGGAAATTTAAAATCTTCAAAACCAGGAGGTTGTTTCACATACACTTCTTCCTTTATAAAACCATTTAAAAATTCACTTTTAACATCCATTTGATATAATTTAAATTCATGAAAACATGCAAATGCTAATAACATTCTAATTGCTTACATCCTAGCTACAGGAGCGTATGTTTCATCATAGTTTATGCCCTCTTCTTGAGTATACCCTTGAGCAACAAGTCTAGCCTTGTTTCTCACTATATTACCACTTTCATCAAGCTTATTCCTAAATATCCATCTAGTACCTACATTAGATTTATTACTAGGCCTTTCAACTAATGTCAATACTTTACTTCTCTCAAATTGATTTAACTCTTCTTGCATAGCCATAATCCAATGTTCATCATTTAATGCTTCTTTATATTCTTAGGCTCTATGCATGAGATAAATGCAACATAATTACAAATATTTCTAAGAGAATATCGAGTTGTTACCCCTTTGGATGTATCACCTATGATTTCACCATCCTTGACATAGTTGTACTCTCTTGGGTAAGATGCTTCCCTTTCTTCAATGGTTGGATTCTCGAGAGGATCATGAGTTTCCTCATCTTTCGTTTATTCCTTTGATGATGGTTCTCCAACGTCATGTCTAACGTCATTTGTATTTATAATACCTACATCATCATTCAAACAAGAATCCTTCATCGGAAGGAGATTATCATCAAAAACAACATGTATAGACTCTTGTACAACTAAAGTTCTTTTATTAAATACTCGATAAGCTTTAGAATTTAAGGAATAACCAGAAAAATTCCTTCATCACTTTTAGCATCAAATTTGCCAAGATTGTCTTTACCGTTGTTTAAAACAAAACATTTACATCCAAAAGGATGAAAATAACTAATGTTAGGCTTTTTATTTTTAAAAAGTTCATATGGAGTTTTCTTTAAAATATGCCTAATCATTACTCGATTAATAACATAACAAGCGGTATTTGTGGCTTCCGCCCAAAAATATTTTGGCAAATTGTTTTCACAAAGCATGGTTATAGCCATTTCTTCTAAACTTCGATTTTTCCTCTCAACAACTCCATTTTGTTGAGGGGTTCTAGGTGATGAAAAATTATGGCTAATACCATTAAAATTACAAAACTCAGTAAATCAAGATTTTCAAATTCAATTCCATGATCACTCCTAACACTAGAGTAACCTTTTCCGTTTTGGATTACTTTTGAAAACATGATGAATTTTTCTAATGCTTCATCTTTAGTACTTAAGAATAGAACCCAAGTATATCTAGAATAGCCATCTAACAAGACAAATGCATATTGTTTTCCACCCAAGCTAATAGTCCTAGTTGGCCCAAAAAGATCTATATAGATCAATTGTAATACTCTACTAGTTGATACGTCATTAATGGATTTAAAAGAAACTCGCTTTGTTTTCCTTTAGCACAAGCATCATAGATTTTATCATTATCAAATTTCAGTTTAGGCAACCATCTTACTAAGTCTTCTTGAATTAACCGTTGTAAAACACTCATACTAGCATGTCCTAGTCTCCTATGCCATAACCAACTATCATGCTCATCCTTAGCAACTAGGCTAAATTAGTCATATTGATAGAATCTAAATGCACCATGTAAATGTTTCCTATTCTATGACCAACAAGCATAATCAAAGTAGATGCAATGTCAATCAATTTTGCAAACACTTAATTTAAAAATAAGACATTGTATCTTTTGTCAAATTCATCTAATCAGATTATGCTTTAATCCATTCACATACAAAACATTATGCAATGTTGATAATCGAGATTAAGAGCACATGCATAAAGTTTTTGAAAATGTTGTGCATTAAAACTTTATAATATAAAAAAAATCTATGCGTAATCATTAAGAAAAATTTAAGGTCAAAATTTTGCAAAACCAAAGTTCTTGAAAAATCGATATCAATTGTTAAAGAGATATCAATTACATTTTAAAAATAATTTTGACAAAAAATTAATATGATGAACTAGAGTTTATAAAACATTACCAAAAATTATTATGTTCAACATACAATATTTTTCAACATACATGAGACAAAACATAATCATTTAGAATTATTTAACATTTAAAACCTCATGCATGCATAAACTAAATGAGCAACCAAATAAAATAAAAAAACATTAAGTTTAGAGGTTACCCATTCCTTTTTCATGTGTGGCTAGAGCATCTTGAATATCATCATCTTCATCACCATTGCTCCCACACATCTACAAGACACATTTAAGTAGATTTTGGTATCCAAATTGCTTTGGATCCTTGAACATTAGTTTCAATGCCCCTTGTTCCTTTTGGAACCCATACTTGTCTAATTTTAAATCGTTTTCCTTTTTTTAAAGGAAAAGTATGTTCATTATGACCATGATAATGACAATGTGAACATATTGTCATTATTGAACTAGATGAATTATTTAAAATGATATATTTTTCTTTTGTTAAACATTCAAGCTTAACTTTTAAATCGAAATTTTATTTTTCAATACTTTCAAATTTCATTTTTGAAAGCTCTAAATCCTTCTTCAAGATTTCATTTTGATTTTCAAAATCCATTTTCGTTTCTAGAAGAAGTTTGTTTAATTTGAAAATTTCTTTTTCAAAGTTTTCAGATTTTATTTTTGAAAGCTCTAACTCATTTCTCAACATTTCATTTTGATTTTCCAAGTCTGTTTTAGCTTTCAAAAGAATATCATTTTTAGCAATAAATTTAGAAATCAATTTATTGTATTTGGAGTTCATGGTCTCAAACTCCGAAAATAATTCATCATAAGCATCTTGTAACTCATTAAAAGATTTTGAATTTAATCTATTTGAGTTAGAATATACCTTTGGCTCTGTGAGAGCTAATAGAGACATCACCTTTATTGGTTCTTCTTCTTCTTTGTCTCCATAGATCTCCTCAAGCTTATCCCACATCTCCTTGGCATTTGAACAAGAAGAAACTCCTTTATATACATTAGGATCAATTGCACAACACAACATGTGCATAACTTTTGTATTTTATTGAGCTTTCTTCCGTTCTTGATTACTCCACTTCTTTGCCTTCTTTGTAGGAGAAGAATATCATTTCTCAATCATCATCCGAGTTTCCATATCAAATGCTTGGATAAATATCATCATAATCTTCTTCCAACGATGATAATTTGTTTCATTGAAGTGTGGAGGCATGTCAATTGGTCTGGATTCTTCCATGGAGAATGAACCGAAGTGGACGCCATCTTTATCGATTTAACTCTTCCCGGATCTACTCAAGAGCGGTTAAACCTTTAAATGAGTCAAGCTATGATGTCAATTGTTGAGTTAATCGATTGATGAAAATGGCTAAGAGGGGGTGAATTGGCAATTAAAATTTTGGTAGAAGCTTTTGCAGAAAATTGAAAATATTTCCACAACGATTTAGTGTGGTTCGACTTTCTCAACAAAAGTCTACGTCCACTACCTTAGTTATCCACACTAAGGATTTTCCAACAAATTCACTAATTTGTTCTTTCTTTTGAGGACAAAGAGTAACCTTACAACTCCCTCAAGAATTATACCCCAAATTCTTGAGCACACTCTTTTCAAAGAGAAAAACACAAATTTGCAAACTTACAAGGAAAACCTCACAAGGTAAGATGTTTGCACAATTCTAGAACAAGAAAAGAACACTAAAAAATAATTACAAATGAGCACAAATGGTGTTCTTGAAAGCAAAATGAATATTGAAAGGAAAATTGGCTTGATTTGCACAAACTTGGTGTTTGATGCTTTCTCTCTTGTTTTCTATAATTTCTTGTTAATCAAAGGCTTCAGAACTTGTTTAAATACTCCCTCAATTGATTCTGAACGTTGGGGATGATTAGTGGAGTCAATGGAGCCGTTTAAGTGTGAAAACCATTAATACAACAACTTGGAGTGTGGGGGGAATCGGTACCCCCTCATGGGGAATCGATTCCCTAAGTGTAAAATTCAAATATTCGACCGTTAAACAGTGGGGGGAATCGGTTCCCTCCAAGCATACTGGAATTTCTCGGAACAAAACCATTCAGGGGGAATCGGTTCCCTCTGGACATTCTGGAATTTTTGGTTTTGAAACGGTTTGAAATACTTTGTAAAATTATTTTGAAATAATTTTAAGATTAAAACTTAATTTTACACTTGAGTAAGGATTAAAAATGACTTTTGAAGATTTGGAGTAATATTTTGATATTCGAATAATTATATCGAATATACTTAGAAAATCTTTTTGGAAAATCTTAAAATTCATTTATCTTAATTTGTTATATCAAAATATCAAAATGTTTTCAACACTTTTTTCCGACGAGCCTTGCGACTTCCGGCAACCTTTGGGTGTCCCACGACCGTGCTTCCCTCCGAATAGTCCCAAAATCGAATCTTTTGGGTTTTGTTCCTTGCTGTTTCAAATGTTCTTGCTTCGAATGCCTTTTTTTGTTGATGGTTGATGTTTGGTGTAGTCGTGGGTTCTAGGTTTATGTTCTGTTGCTCTGTTGGTATTGTGGTATTTTTGTGGCTCTCGATCTGGTTATGTACTGTTGATCTCTGTGTGTTCCCCCGTTGGTTTCCGATTGATGGAATTTATATAGCCCCGTTGGGGGTTGTTTTTGGTAATTTCTGGGACGATCCCAGATATTTCGGGTCATTTGTTCGTGGTTGATCGACCATCCCAGGATGGGTCAGTCCCGGGATTTAGGCCGACCGTTACGCGTGACCATTCGACTTTCCCCCTATGCGGTACCCCTTGCCTGAAAGCTGGAAAACCCTAGTTTGTACTCTGGGTTGGGTCAAGCCCATTCCGTGGACTGCTTGGACTACATTTTTTGGACTTGGACAAACTCAGAATAAAAAAAAGAAATAATAATAATAATAATAATAAATAAAAATAATAATAATAAATAATATATTATCAAAATATTTTCAAAAACATATAATATATAGTTTTAAAAATATTTTAAAAATTATATATTATATATGTTTTCAAAAATATTTAAAAAACTATATGTTATATATTTTCAAAATGTTTTTTTAAAAACTATATAATATATAAATGTTTTCAAAACTATATAATATATATATATATATGTTTTCAAAATGTTTTAAAAACTATATATTATATAAATGTTTTCAAAAAAATGATTTAAAAACTATATAATATATAAATGTTTTCAAAAAAAATTTCAAAACCATATATTATATATATATATTAAAAATGTTTTCAAAAACTATATAATATATACTTATTTTCGAAAATCATTTTCCGAAAATTATACATTATATTTTGTTAAAAATATTTTCAAAAAAATAAATAAATATATATATATATAAGCAAAATAACTCCAGGCAAAAATGAGTGTCTACAGCTGCCCCTCTTTGCCCTTTTTCGTGGAACAAAAAATAGGACAAAGACAAAAGGACACAAATTTTTGCTCGGTGGAGTTGAAAATTGAATTGAATTAGGAATAACTCCCTGTCGAATTTGGGTCGCGGTTGACTCCTCCGTCGCGAGGCCGAGTTCATCTTGAAATGATACGGAATTAAAACCATAGTTCATAATTTGAATCAGGATGTGGCTTCTTATTGTCATTCGATATTCTTCTTGGATTAAAGACCTTGGTTAGAAATTCGACTGGAAAGTAGTTTCTTGACTCCATCATGAGATTGATAGGCCCTTGAGCCGAATGAAATCGGACTCGAAAGGTCTTCATTGACAGATAGCTTTTCTCGACTTAAGATATGCTGTCGGAAAACATTTCATTTCACTAAGGCTCGGCTGACCCAGATCTTCTTCTCGACTTGAAAACCTCGACTGTAACTGGACAATAGTGCGATTGATGTGTCATCGAGCTTAATGGAATCGAACTCGACAATTTTTTTGACAGATAGCCCTTCTTGCCTTGAGTTATGCTGTAAATTTGGTTTGCCTCTGAGCTGAGTGTAATCGAACTCAAAAGTATTCGGTTGGCAGATAACCCTTCTCGACTTAAGCTATGCTGCAAATGATGTGCCTTGGAGCTGAGCGTAGTCAAACTCGAAGGTCTTTTGGTGACAGATAACCCTTCTAGCCTTGAGTTATATTGTAAATGATGTGTCCTTGAAGCTGAATGTAATTGAATTCGAGGGTCTTTGGCAGATAGCCCTTCTCGACTTAAGCTATGCTGCAAATGATGTGCCTTGGAGCTGAGCATAGTCGAACTCGAAGGTCATTGTTGGCAGATAACCCTTCTAGCCTTGAGTTATGCTGCAAATGATGTACCTTGGAGCTGAGCGTAGTCGAACTCGACGGTCTTTGGTTGGCAGATAACCCTTCTCGACTTAAGTTATGTTATAAATGATATGCCTTGGAGCTGAGCATAGTCAAACTCGAAGGTCTTTTGGTGACAGATAACCCTTCTAGCCTTGAGTTATTTTGTAAATAATGCACCCTCGAAGCTGAGTGTAATTAAACTCGAGGGTCTTTGGCAGATAGTCCTTCTTGACTTAAGCTATGCTGCAAATGATGTGCCTTGGAGCTGAGCGTAGTCGAACTCGAAGGTCTTTGGTTGGAAGATAACCCTTCTCGACTTAAGTTATACTGCAAATGATATGCCTTGGAGTTGAGCATAGTTGAACTCGAAGGTCTTGGCTGATAGACAACCCTTGAGTTATATTGCCGATAGTTTCTTAAAAATTACATCCCTTCACGGGTCTAAGCCATTCATAACTCTCCAGGTGGTTCCCCCGAGCGGGTCTGAACCAAGTAATGTGATTTTTGGATGACTCCCCTTCACAGGAAGGTCCACTGATAAATTCTGTCAGCCGGATATCTTCCGTCGTGGAATTGAAATCTGGCTTGAAAACGTCAATCAGAAACTAGCCACTCGTCGTTAAGTTAATCTGAACTGAAAACTTTCTGAACTGGTTCTCGAATTCATTTGAAGTTGATTATCGATCTTTCAATCTTTCGAAGAGGTGTAGCTTCTTGCTGCTGAGTTAAGCAACCACCATCAATCTTTAAAGGTGCTTTTGAATCAAGTATCCTTCGCCTTGAAGTCAAAACTTGACTCTAAAAGCTGTAAAAAATCATCTATGCGAAAAATAATAAATGTGATGCTCTTAAGTATGCCTAAGATGCATGCAACATGAATGAGTTATGTTTTAGCTCTTGGATTGGAGTCCCGTTTTTTGCCTGCCAATCTGGTCCTTGGAATCGATCGTGCCCCATTCTCTTTTCGAGCTTTTGGCTTTACAGACCTTTCATATCTGAGACTGTTCAGTTTGAAAATGTTTCTCATTTTTCTTGTTTTAGGAGGGAAAATGATAAAAATGCTGTAAAATATTGCTCCTTAGTTGAATCAAATTGTAAACATGAGTTCAAAGTATATCAAAGGAATCAATAGATCTTTTAATGCTTTTAGAGTTATAGCTCTTTGACAAATGTTCAAATGGATGAGTTGACTTTAGGTTGACTTAAGGTTTTATCGAAAAGGTCATTTTTCGGTTATTGCAACATGATTTTCTTTGACTTGGCATTTTAATTGGATGCGGACAATACACAACTAGCATTATCGATTACCGACCTTCTATTTCAGTTCTCTGAAATCTTCCATTTGTTCAAGTTTTGTAAGCTCTTCTAACAAAGGTAGTGCAGAAATATCGGTCTAAAAATGAAATTCTTGAGTGCTTGTGTGAAATTGACTATAACAGGTGTTCCTTAACTCCCTTAGTCCACCATTACCGAAAATTTCTTATTTAGATAAATTTGATTTAATTTGCCATTGTCTGGCTAGCTGAATCTATAAAGTCAGTGAGTTTAACCAATTGCTTTAGAGGGACAGCTTAACATTATAATTACTTTTATCAAGTTAATTGAAGGGTTCATCTCATCACAAAGTCTTCGGCTGTACAATAGCAGTGGAGCAAACACCAAATTGCCAAGTGTTCGAGCAATGTCATAGTTTAAATATAATCTATTCATAAGGCCAGGGCTTTCAAGTTTCCTCTATAACCAATTGCCTTAGTGGAATAGCTCAACTTTACGAATTTAATTTCTTAAGATTGTCAAGAAGAACCTGTTATACTCTAGGTGTTTGTTAAAAGTCAAAAATTTCATTTTTAGAGTTTATTTTTCAAGCAACTGACCTAATCTAGATTCACTTACTCAACTATTCCATCTGTAAGATAATGATCATCATTGAATGTCTTAAACAAAAAGTATAGTAATTGTAATATGCAAAATATGCCCCATGTTGTCCGTACCTATGCACATCTAAATACCAAACATATTTTTCATTCCCTTATGAGAGGAGAAGGCTATATTGGTTATTAACAGAGAATGGTATAATGTTCAAGCATTTCTTCTGGTGTAAAATCAAAGGTCATTATGTCACAACGTCAAAGGTATGTAACTCTTGATTATTTACAGAGTTTCTTAATTCAGATGATATTCAAAGATTTGCAAGTTTGCAAATGTGATTCATTGTTTAACATCTTTAAAGTAACATAAATTTATTTAAAAGTCCTTACAAAAACTTGAGAAAAAAAGAAAAAAAACAAATTCAAACAGAATACCTTAAATGATGAAATGATCCCCCACTAGGATGCCCCTAAGTTGTTGAAGTCGATCCAGTTATGGTTATGCATCTTCTGTATGACTATCTTGAATGCGTAACAGTTCTCGATAGTGTGCCCTGGGACACCGCCTTGATATTCACAATGAGCATTATCATCATACCACTTGGGGTATGGGGGCTTCATGGGTTCCATCGGATATGTTGACACTACGTGAGTGTCAAGAAGTTGATGGTAAAGCCCTTTGTAGGTCATGAAAATAGGGTCGAAATGTTCCTTTCCCTCATCGGTTCTCTGGAATCTTGTTTAGAAGTACCTGACGGTACAGCTGTAGTTGATTTCAGTTTGGAGATTGTAACACCTTTACTGGCATAGTTGATGTTGTTAATCTCTCAATCATACTATCGCATAGGAGGTTTCTTACTGGCATCCCATCTTTAATTTTACCTTACTTTATGTCCGACTCGATCATTTCTCCGACCATAACCAAGTCTGAAAAACTCCCTGATGTAATCGTAACCAGGTGTTCGAAGTAGGGAGCCTTCAGGGCCTGTACGAAAAGCTTTCGGGTTTCCTTTTCATCCAAAGGTGGATGAACTTATACAACCAAATCTCTCCATTTTTGTGCGTATTGCCTGAAACTCTCGTTATGCTTTTTTTCATGCTTTGTAGCATAATTCGATCTGGTCTTATGTCATTGACATGCTTGTATTGTTCCAAAAATAACTTGGCCAAGTCCTTCCAGGTCTTGATATTTGATCGGCTTAACTGGTTGTACCACCGGATGGCTGAGCCCGACAGACTCTCCTGGAAGCAGTGAATCAGGAGTTGGTCGTTTCCTCCATATCCTGTCATTTTTTGGCTGAACATGGTGATGTGAGCATATGGGCAACTATTCCCGTCAAACTTCTCGAATTCCGAGGACTTGAATTTCGGAGGAAAAACCAAGTCTGGGACTAGACTAAGCTCCTCGGCATCTACTCTATGGTAGTCATGGTCTTCTTTAACTACCTTCATTTGGTCCTCCAATTGCTTGATTTTCTCCTCCATCTTCTTTGATTTGTCCTCTTCGTCTGAATCTGATATATGGTAATAACCCGAATTGTTCTCAGGGTTGAATACAGAGGACGAGGGCTTCACTTTTGCGGCAGATGAGTCCCCTCGAAGTTCCATTAAGATTTTAGGTGAGACAACCACTTATGGGGTAGGTGGTATAGTTACCCCTTCCGGTGAACCTACCCCAGGCGCACTGGTCTGTTGTAGGCCAACTAACTTGGCAACGATCTGATCAACCAAAGACTCTTGGTTCTTCATGATTGTATTCAGAGTACTCAGACTACTCTGGTTTATCTTATCTTCAAGTTATTTCTGCAATTTTGCCATGTTCTCCTCGATTTTCTCAATTCTTACTTCCATCTTCTTCTTTTTCAGGTGGGTGTTATGCGAATGGGATGTGTCCAATGTTTGAGGTGGTGTATCCAGTATGTGTTCCTTTCGATGAGACATGCTTCTGTTAGTTAATGCGAATGTAAAGAAAAATAACAAAATGCAAAATATGTCTAGATGCATAATGCATGCAATGTTCGAGACATTGATCCAAAAAAATCTGTCTGTTATTAGAAATAATCCTTATTGGGGACAAAAGTGTTACGTCTGAAGAGACAAAAAACTTTTTGATGGTATAGATCCTGAACACCCTTGACAAGTTGATTCATCTTCCGTCTTTCTTGTCACCAGTTGAATATCATGTCGAACCGTTCCAGCTCCTTTGGCTAAGCTTGTGCAGGTGACGAGCTGTTTGCCCAAAAAAAAGGTCTCGACGGACTGCATCTCTGTCGAGCTTGTTTCTAACGAAAGTGCCATTGGAGCCCTCCATCCGAAGTTTATCAGCTTGAATTGTCAATAATGGTCTCCAACTTAGCTAGGGTTTCGCCATCTTATTCTCGTAGTTTTTGAAAGGACCTTCCGGATCAATAACCTTTTCTTTGTCTTGCCCATACAACCTTTGCCTCTGAGTATTCTTTGACCTCGGTTGGACTTCTGAGCTTTTTATCTCTTTGTATTATAACCCCTTTGTCCATTAATGCAGATTATTCATGTTTAACAAACACATTTTTTGTGGATCAACACCTCGTTTTAAATGATGCAAATGATGAAAATAAAATAAAAGAGAAAAAAATAAAAAGAGTTAGTAAGGTAAATCAAAACAATAATAAAAATGAAAAAATCCTATCCCACATGATATCTACCCCACATGCTTATTTTTCCTACCCGGACATGATCTCTATCCTGCATGCTAATTTCAAACAAATCCTAAACCGCATTTTTGTCTAGTTCGCATGCTTTGAACAGAAAGTAAAACATGAAATAAAATCAAAGTATCATAGGGTTTGGAATGAGGTTTAGGGGTGGGCTCTAATTCCCTGTACTCTCCCGGTTTAGGTTCTAAAAGGTACTCGAGTTCTCCTTACTGGTGCCCTCTTGTGCTTGCTAAACCCTTAGTCTTAAGCCCATTACAAGCATATGTGGACTAAGTTAAACTGGAGATGATACATTCCCTTATGCCCATACGGAGAATAAATTCACACGAAGACATAAGTATATGAATCTCGAATGTTACTTGCTAGGACCATACAGAGAATAAATTCCCACGAAGGCATCACTTTCTCCCCCACTTAAAAGGGTTCAGAGCTCGGGTATAGAGCTAGAGATGAAAACTTTGAAAAATATGAAATCATTGAAAAAATGTCAGTACAACTATTTATTTGAAAAAATAATCAAAGGTAAATAATTGGAATCAAATAAATAAATTAAAATTAAAATTTACTATTTTCGTATAAAAAGATAACTAAAACTTAACTCTGGCATGACTCACTTACCTTTCCCAAGCAAAGTCGTCAAGCTGTCGGAATCACCTTTCGGTTGAGCACGGAATTGGGCTTTGACTTGGATTAAATGATTTAGAGTCGTCACCGATCATTTTAAAATGAATTTAGGTAGGTCGGACACCATCTTACCTAATCTGCGTTGTACCAGAAACGTGTCGGGTTCGAGAGTCGATTACGGTCAAGGAATGATTGGCACCCTTGAACCGCCCTTTCGGTACCAATTAATTTGTCGTTGTCTTTATTTGCGAAATATAAAAAATTTTAAATTAAAATTTAAAACATTCGATTCGAATTGCTTACCTTTGATCGATTGTGATTCCTTTAAAAAAGAGTAGAAAATGTTAGATAAAATATAATAAATTAAATATTAAATAAATCCAAGAAAAAATAAATAATAAATAAATAGATAAATAACTAAATAAAATACTAACATAATACACCAAAGAGAAAAGAAAAAGTAAATAAAAATAAAATAAAAAAGGTCAAAAGAGAAAATAAAGAATTGAACAAAAATTAAAGAAAGAGAAAAATAATAAAAAATAATAAAATAATAAGTCAAAAAAATAGAAAAAAATATATGCCATAATAATAATAAAATAAATAAGTAGAGAAAAATAAAATTTAGGGGATAATAATAATACTAATAAAAATAATAATAATAATAAAGTAAAAACCAAATGAAATAGAAACTAAAAGGCTAGATATTTAAAAATAAAAGGAAAAATGAAAAACGTTATGAAAGGAAAAAAAGAAAACAAAATAATAAATAAATAAGTAAATAGAGAAGTAAAAAAAGGACTAAGATATAAACGAAACATAAATGAGTGCCCAAAACAAAAATCAGGATTCCATTCAGTGATTAAGCGACCTGTTTACAAAGTATGGGGGACTAAAAAGGGATTATCCCCTAAAAGTATCGAGAACACGGGGAAGAGGGGAGTGCAAAACAGCGTAGTTTTGCTTTCAATATATATATACACACTTCCAAGGCCAAAACGTCCAACCATTTTCATTTTTCCCCTTCTTTTCAAATTGAAGAGAGAGAGAGAGAGAGTAAGAACTCTCTCAACCTCTCCTTCCCTGGCCGAAGATCCGGCCACCCCTCTGGTGGCCTCGTTGTCGTTTCGTCGCCGCTCCGACGTCGAAAAAAACCAAAGAGCCCCCCAAAAGCCCTCAACCCCCTGAGTACAAAACCAACCTCCAAACACCCAAATAACCTCCTATCAGAGTAGATCTAAAAAAATGCCTCGGGTTTTACCTTCTTTTCGACGAGCCTTGCGACTTTCGACGACCTTTGGATGCCCTACGACCGTGCTTCCCTCCGAATAGTCCCAAAATCGAATCTTTTGGGTTTTGTTCCTTGTTGTTTCAAATGTTCTTGCTTCAGTTTTTTGTTGCTTCGAATGCATTTTTTTGTTGATGGTTGATGTTTGGTGTAGTCGTAGGTTCTAGGTTTATGTTCTGTTGCTCTGTTGGTACTGTGGTATTTTTGTGGCTCTCAATCTGGTTGTGTACTGTTGATCTCTGTGTGTCCCCCCGTTGGTTTTCGATTGATGGCATTTATATAGCCTCGTTGGGGGGCTGTTTCCGGCGATTTTTGGGATGATCACGAATATTTTGGGGTTATTTGTTCGTGGTTAACCGGCCATCCCGGGATAGGTCAGTCCCAGGATTTCAGTCGGCCGTTACGCATGACCGTTCGGATTTCCCCCCTATGCGGCACCCCCTTGCCTGAAAGCTGGAAAACCCTAGTTTGGACTCTGGGCTGGGTCAAGCCCGTTCTGTGGACTGCATTTTTTAGACTTGGACAAACACCGAATAATAATAATAATAAATAAAAATAATAATAATAAATAATATATTATCAAAATATTTTCAAAAACATATAATATATAGATTTCAAAAATATTTTAAAAATTATATATTATATATGTTTTCAAAAATATTTAAAAAAACTATATATTATATATTTTCAAAATGTTTTTTTAAAAACTATATAATATATAAATGTTTCAAAAATGTTTTCAAAACTATATAATATATATATATATATATATATATATTCAAAATGTTTTAAAAACTATATATTATATAAATGTTTTCAAAAAATGTTTTAAAAACTATATAATATATAAATGTTTTCAAAAACATTTTTTAAAACCATATATTATATATATATATATTTTAAAAATATTTTCAAAAACTATATAATATATACTTATTTTCGAAAATCGTTTTCCGAAAATTATACATTATATTTTGTCAAAAACATTTTCAAAAATAATATATATATATATATATATATAAACAAAATAACTCTGGACGAAAATGAGTAGGGCTGTAAATGAGACGAGACAGATCGCGAGCTATTCAAGATCGACTTGATCAAGGCTCGATACATACTCGGATCGAATGGACTCGACTCGAGTTCTTAACGAGCTGACACGAGTTACTCAATATTCGACTTGAAAAGCTCATGATCAGCTCGAAAATATAATATATTAAGATTTTATTTTAAAAAATAAATTAATAATAATATTAATATTTATGTATTGATTTTTTTTAAAAATACAGTAAGATTTCATGTATTTAAGGTTCATGTTCGAGTTTGAGTTTGAGGCTTTAATCGAGTTAAGTTTAAGATTTTTTTTTCATTTCGAGCCTTTTCGAGCTGCTCATGAGTTTCAGTTCAGGATTTCGAGTTCGAGTCGAGCTTGAAAATTTTAAGCTCGCGAGTTTTCGAGTCGAGTCGAGCTCCATTTCAGAGTTTTCGAGTCGAGTCGAGCTCATCAATACTCGAGCTCGACTCGACTCGTTTACACCCCTAAAAATGAGTGTCTACACTATCAAAATGGTGCAAGAACAAAACCCATGCAAAGGTCAACTCACCTTATCCTTGCTGATAAAGAACATGGTCAAACGGGACTGGAAAGTAATTTTTGAACACACTCCAAGAGACAACAACAAAGTGGCAGATGCCCTAGCCAAACATGCAAGAACGATTCCAAAGGGAGTCCAGGAATTTCAGCAACCTCCAGCCATGGTAGAAACGATACTACAGGAGGAGTATACTAGATTATCTTAGGAACGAGATAGCGTTTTGATTTTTTTTTTTTTTACTTTTGTGGAAAAAAAAGATGAATTGTGAGATAAAATTTACAAAAATTCTCAATAAAATATTAAGTTAAGAATTATCTTTTAATCGTTATCATTGTTAAAGTTTCAATCGATTTTATGTATTACATTATGCTAAAACAAAATATATGTATTTATATCGATCAAATATAAAGGATAAATAAGTGTTATTCGTCGATTGTAATGTTGGTTAAAAAATTACTTAGGTTACTCCACTAGATTTAAAAACATAGAAATAAGTATTACTTTTATAAAAGAGACAAAAGAAATTTGAATAATTATGAGATGGTTAGAAACAAGAGTAGCTCATTAAATGTAAGTTACATAAGATGCAACTAGTATGTAAATAACTATAATTTTTAAGTCAAAACTGATTTAAGAGGAGGTGAAGTATAGATTCTTATCCATTAGAAATATTTTATGTAAAACATTTCTGAAATTTAAATATGAATGTTATTAATTTTTTTGAAACATTCTTTTATAATTTAAATAAACTTGGTAAACATACGCATAGATTGTATATTTAATATGACAAACACCATATATTCATTATCATTGCGATCATCCTCGATAATAAAAAATTGAATGATTTGAATTTTTTTAATTGATTTTGTATTTTGAGGATTGTCCTCAAACAAAAACAGAAATCACGCTAATATATTCTTATTTACTTCTCCAGGTTTATTAACTGTATTACACAAGGACTGTTTCAGGGTTTAAAATTATAGAGAATTGTTTTTCAACGACTGTGGACTGTGGAGACCAAGTTGTTACATGTTTAGTTGCCCTTTTTTCAATTAATCAGAATAGCTGTGTTGAACAAGAAACTGTTATTATAAACACCCACCTAGTGTTTCCTCACGATTCTAGTTTATCGGTGGTAAGAGTAGTGCACCAGGTAGATACCATCTTCTTTTGACGTATGTTGGTTTCATTTCTAAGATACAGACTATACTTAATCTGCAGTTTGGTATTCTTCTCTTAGGTTTATCTGTTGGGGAAAACGGGTTATTTCTCACACGAACGTAGTTTTAAAATTGACCTAAAATGTCAAGATTAAAACCACCAAAGGTTGCACAGCGGATAAACCTGTCAAACTATTGAATATTGAAACACAATTGAAAAGAATCAAATAAAAAACAATAAAGGAGAGAACACACCAAATTTACGAGGTTCGACGAGAATATCGTCTACTCCTCGGGCACCACACCTGATGATAACTTCACTATATCGCCAATATTACAACAAATGGAATTCTTTGGAATTCCCAAAGTGGGAGAATGAAGAATACAAGAGGAAGAGGGAACTTGTTTTTGGGATGATTTCTAATGAAAATACTTAGGCCTATTTATAGTTGAGTTTCAAGAACAATATGTTCAAAGTTTGGCCACCTACCAAAGAATTTTCCAATGTGTACAAGTTAGCCACCAAATATGAAATTCACATGTTCAAAGTTTGACCACCAACCAAGATGAAATTTCCAACTTGTCAACTTAATTTCTAGACAAATCTAACAAATCTCCACCTTGGCTTGAAATTACCAAGCCTACTCAACTTCTTCAACTCCCCAAATTTGTAGTGCCTCTAATTGCGCTCACAAGCGCCACACACCCGAAGGTGTTCATACTTTCAGGATGTTAATCAAGTTCAAACAATGATTGAACTCGATTACTGTTACCACCTTGGTCATCATATCTGCAGGATTTTCTGATGTCGCAATTTTCTGAAGTAGAATCTTTCCTTCTTCAAAGATCTCCCGCACAAAGTGATACCTCACGTCGATATGCTTAGTCCTTGAATGGTAGACTTGATTTTTCGCTAAGTGAATAGCACTCTGACTGTCACAATAGAGACTAATGTGACTTTGAACAACTCCCAAGTCTTCCATCAACCCGTTAAGCCAAATTGCTTCCTTTACAGCCTATGAAACGGCCATGTATTCTGCCTCTGTAGTAGACAAGGCCACCATAGATTGCAATGTAGACTTCCAACTTACTGGGGCTTTAGCAAGAGTAAACAAATACCCAGTAGTTGATCGACGCTTATCCAAATCACCAGCATAATCGAAATCAACATATCCAACCATACACTGACCAAGTGCTTCATCCTGTTCAAAAACTAAACCAACATCCACGGTTTGTTGGAGATACCGTAGAATCTATTTCACAGCTTGCCAATGTCCTTCTCCAGGATCATGCATGTACCTGCTCACAACTCCAACTGCTTGTGAAATGTCAGGACGCGTACACACCATTGCATACATCAAGCTCCCAACTGCATTAGCATATGGAACTTTTGCCATATACACTCGTTCTTCGTTAGTTTTAGGAGATAATTGAGAACCAAGTTTCAAATGAGAAGCCAATGGGATACTTACATGTTTGGTATTTTCATTCATGCCAAAACATTATAATACCTTTCTCAGATACTGCTTCTGTGTTAAACAAAGTTTCCCTCTCTGTCTATCTCTGCTTATCTCCATACCAAGAATCTTCTTGGCCTCACCTAGATCTTTCATCTCAAACTCTTGATTCAACTGAGCCTTTAATTTGTCTATCTCCTTTTGACTCTTCGAAGCGATCAACATATCGTCAACGTACAAGAGAAGATAAATGAAAGATCCATCTTTGAGCTTTTGCAAATACACACAATGATCATATTTGCTTCTAGTATACTTTTGCCTCCTCATAAAGCTATCAAATCGCTTGTACCACTGCCTCGGAGATTGCTTCAATCCATATAGCGATTTGTTCAAGTTACAAACCCATTTCTCACAACCACCATCTTTGTATCCTTTTGGCTGTGTCATATAGATCTCCTCTTCTAAATCACCGTGCAAGAAAACCGTCTTTACATCAAGTTGAGCTAGCTCCAAATTCAACTGTGCTACCAAGGCCAACAATATTCTAATGGAGGAATGTTTCACAACAGGGGAAAATACTTCATTGTAGTCGATTCCCTCCTTTTGAGCGTAGCCTTTAGCTACCAATTGTGCCTTGTAGCGAACATCTTTCTTGTTATGAGATCCATCTTTCTTTACAAATACCCACTTGCATCCAATGGCTCTTTTACCTTTCGGTAATTGTGCCAGTTTCCAAGTGTCGTTCTTTTGGAGAGATTGCATTTCTTCATCCATGGCACTTTTCCACTTATCACTTTCCAAGCTTTGTATTGCTTCTTGGTAAATGATAGGGATATCATCATCAACAACTGGAAGAGCATAGGCCACCATATCAACAAATCGAGCAGGTCTACGAATTTCTCTCCTTGGCCTTGTAACTGCAAGTGTTTCTGGTGTCTCTAATGGTTCTTGGGTTTGAACCTCTTCATCTTCTGATTCTTCTATTGGAGTTGAAGAATCAGATGCATCAACTTCTGGGATCATCATCTGCTGAAACTCCACCTGTTTTGGAGTATGCTCCACCTGCTGCGGAGTACTACTTGTCTGGACAGCTTCACTTGTTACCTTCTTTACTAGGGCAGATTCATCAAAGGTAACATCTCTGCTACAAATTATCTTCTTGGTGTCTAAACACCAAAAGTGGAATCCCTTCACTCCATGGGTGATTCCCATAAAGAGAGCCTTATTTTCTCTCGGATCAAGCTTGGATTCCTTCGCATGATAATAAACAGTGGATCCAAATACATGTAAGGAATCATAATTAGTAGCAGGTTTTCCAGACCATACCTGCAATGGTGTTTTTCCTCCTATCGCTGATGACGGCAGACGATTAATGAGATGGCCAGCATATGTCACAGCCTCAGCCCAAAATGCCTTGCTTAACCCAGCATTAGACAACATACATCGAACTTTCTCCAATAGTGTTCGATTCATACGCTCTGCCACCCTATTCTGTTGTGGTGTATGTCTAACAGTGAAGTGTCGAACAATACCATACTCATGGCAAACGTCAAAGAATTGGTCACTTTTATATTCCCCTCCATTGTCCGTCCTAAGACGTTTGATCTTTCTACCAGTCTGGTTCTCGATCATATTTTTCCATTTCAGAAAAATTTGAAGCACTTCATCTTTAGACTTCATCGGATACACCCAAACTCTTCTGGAAAAGTCATCTACAAAAGTTACAAAATAATGGTTTCCTCCCAAAGACGATGCCTTTGAAGGACCCCATACATCTGAGTGAATATAATCTACAATACCTTTTGTATTATGTATAGTGGTGCCAAACTTCACTCTCTTCTGCTTTCCCAAAACACAATGCTCGCAAAAGTTCAATTTGCAAGCCTTTGCACCTTTCAACAATCCTTTCTTTGCCAGAATTTGCAAGGATTTCTCTCCAGCATGTCCCAACCGCATATGCCACAACTGGGTTGCGTCCAAATCATCACCTCCGAAAGCTACTGCAACTGCTCCAATAATTGTACTACCTTGGTAGTAATACAAATTATTTTTCCTGATGCCTTTCATCATCACAAGTGCGCCATATGTGACTTTTAAAACTCCATCTCTCATAGTGACTACTGAGCCTTTGGATTCTAAGGCTCCCAACGAGATGAGATTTTTCTTCAAACTGGGCACGTATCGGACATCCGTCAGAACTCTGGTTGATCCATCTTGATTCTTCAATCGAATTGAACATATCCCAACAGTTTTACAAGCATTGTCATTGCCCATATAAACAACTCCTGCATTTAGTTCCACTAAATCGGAGAACCACTCCTGATTAGGGGACATATGATAGGTGCAACCCGAATCAAATATCCACTCATCGGAATGGAATGTTGTTGATGAAGCAACCAATGATATGTCAGAGTCATGTGCATCATGCTCTGCAACACATGCATCTGGAGCAGCTTTTCCTTTCTTCTTCAGCTTCGGACAATCTTTCTTCCAATGGCCTTTCTCATGACAAAAGGCACATTCATCTTTTCCCAGTCTGGACTTCGACTTTGATCTCCCTCTCCACTTTGGCTTTTGACTTTTCGAGCGACCTCTTGCCACCATGGCCTCTGCTGCTTCGTACTTGCTCTCCTTCTTGGTTTTCTTCCTGAGTTCATAACTATACAAAGCAGCAGTTACATCTTTAAGGGTAACATTATCCTTACCATGAAGTAACGTTGTCTCAAGGTGCTCAAATTCATCTGGAAGAGATGACAACAACATCAAAGCCAAATCTTCATCTTCGAAGGTTTCATCCATGCCCAATAAGTCTTCCACTAGCTCATTGAACGCAGTGATGTGTTCATTCATACTGGTGTCTGGTTGATAATCAAATCTGAACAATCTTTTCTTCATGTGGAGACGATTCTGAGAGCTTTTCTTCAGGAATTTTTCCTCCAAAGCTTTCCACATCTTACTTGCAGAAGTCTCGTTCTTGTAGCCATACTTCTGCTCCCTGGAAAGACAAGATCGAATCGTGCTGCACGCCAAACGATTGATTGTTCCACATTCTTTCTGCTCCATATATTCGGGGTTTTCTTCCTCAATGGCGATGTCTAGACCTTGTTGGAATAAAGCGTCTAACACCTCGCCTTTCCATATGCCAAAATGACTGGATCCATCGAACAACTCCACCGAGAAATTTGCATTTGACATCACCCTCCTCACCGGTCCAGATGAAGAGCTTGATGTCTCAACTGATCCGTATTTTGGCATTTTAATTCTAACGAACAATATTCAATATCACGAACTGTATCTTTTCAGCAACGGAACCACCAGGATAACCTCAACCGAAGCTCTGATGCCAATTGTTGGGGAAAACGGGTTATTTCCCACACGAACGTAGTTTTAAAATTGACCTAAAATGTCAAGATTAAAACCACCAAAGGTTGCACAGCAGATAAACCTGTCAAACTATTGAATATTGAAACACAATGGAAAAGAATCGAATAAAAAACAATAAAGGAGAGAACACACCAAATTTACGAGGTTCGACGAGAATATCGTCTTCTCCTCGGGCACCACACCGGATGATAACTTCACTATATCCCCAATATTACAACAAATGGAATTCTTTGGAATTCCCAAAGTGGGAGAATGAAGAATACAAGAGGAAGAGAGAACTTGTTTTTGGGATGATTTCTAATGGAAATACTTAGTCCTATTTATAGTTGAGTTTCAAGAACAATATGTCCAAAGTTTGGCCACCTACCAAAGAATTTTCCAATGTGTACAGGTTAGCCACCAAATACGAAATTCACATGTTCAAAGTTTGACCACCAACCAAGATGAATTTCCAACTTGTCAACTTAATTTCTAGACAAATCTAACATTATCATTCACTTTTTCCATATAATTAGTATAATAACAGTGATAAAGTTGTCACCTTTCTCTTAATCATCTACAGATAAATTTAACAGGTCTTTCTTATGGAATGAATTTTCAGCCAGGATACTAAAGATCTCTGGGTCCAAGCAGACTTCGACGGAAATGGTGTTGTGGATTGTGAAGAATTTAAGGTTTGTTTGATATCTCTACCATGTTGTATATCTTTATGTGCTTAAACTAGTAGTTAGTTTACATTACTACAGAGAATCTGAAGCTGGGTTTGATCAGAAGATCTGGATGATTATTGCAGCTCACATGACTTGAATGAAGGTAATGAAGAAGAGGCTATTGGTTTTGCAGTAAAGACTGCAGCTCTCTTCCCCCGTGAAGTAGAGAAAGGGATATAGCCCGAAAACTACACTCTTTTGGATCATGCTCTACTCACGGCTGTGTTCACACCGGTGAGATTACGGTGTCCACAACAGAGCCCGTAGAGCAGTTGGGGATGGCACAAAACAAGAAATTAGCTTTTGTTTTGTGTATTCGGCTAGTTTAAGCAGATCAACCTATCAATTTGATGAAAAATCATAAAACTTATGCAGGGTTTGAGCAAACTGTTGTATGAATTAATGAAAGAAATTAGAGTGGCAATATTACATATATATAATTTACGTAGCTTGAAGTTGTCTGAAAACAAAAGCACGACAGGGTGAGAGAGACATATGCGTAGTCAACTGCGCCACCACTCCGTACGAGTAATATATCAAAATCATCTTGTTTATCATGCTATATTATAGTATACATTTTATGATAATTGATAGAAGGAAATGAGTTGGACCTTTTCACTCTACTTGGGCAGGCTTTTTTGGCCCAATAGGGCCATTAGAATAAAAATTTAGGGATATACCCATCATCCAATATTATTTAGAGATCTACGACATTTGCTATCAGGCGAACTCGTCATCTCGAGATGACGAGTTACACGAAATATTATTTTTTTAATGGACCCGGATTAGTGGATCCCATGTTGGCCGATAATTTATTAATTTTACTGGGACTCATCACGTCAGGAAGATGAGTCCGTTTAAATTTTTTATTATTGAAAAACAATTTAAAAAATAGAAATTAAAAAGGAGAGAGGGGAACTCGTCACCTTCGAATTAAAAAAACTAGTCGTTTTGTAGTCGTTGGCCAAACGAGCAATTCTTTAACGATCACAAAGGAACTCGTCACCTCGAGGTGACCAGTTCCTCGAGGTGACAAGTTCATTTGGGTTAATTTAAAAAAAAAATTAATTAATTAAATAATAATAATAATTTTTATTGAGAGAGCATTGATTGCAAACTAATAAAATTTATTTATATTTTCTAAGTTCTTGACGATGCCGAAGAGTGGTTGAATTATAATGGCGCAGGGCACGTTGAGTACTGCGGGATCGTTGGCCTTGATCGTCGTCGTAATCTTCGTCTTGCCGAGGAGATGTACGTAACACACTCTGAGATCCACCTTCGGAATACGACGATGATTTTTTTCTTGGACTTGGGGAATCCGGTCTGATGTTGTTCTCATTCTTCCCTATCTTGTGGTGTCTAGAGATATGGTTTCCCATTTGCTTCGTAATTTCAGAGATAGGGAGAATGGTCAAATTTTAGGACCAGCGGTGTAATATCATACCACGAGGGGAGTAATATGTGTCGCTGATTCCATAGCTCGATGTAGTATGCAAGCTTCATCGGCCAATTTTGGTGAGCTTAAAGAGCAACGAGCTTAATGATCTTAATGAGCAACGATTTGACCAATAAATTTCTTAACGAGCACGAGTCGACCAAAATTTTAACGAGCTTAACGAACAACAAGTCGAGTTAAGCAACAACACTTTTTAACAAGCACGAGTCGAGTACTGTCCAACTCGGATCGACTCGCTCGATAACCCCTCCTAGTTTAAACACCCGTTCATTGAGTCAAATATGTTATATTGTGAATGAAGTGCTAGGCCTAGTTTTCACAAATTGGACTTCTTCGAAAGACTTATTTGAATGATGATGGGCCTGCATCCTCCTCCTCCTTTCTCCTCTTGGTTTATGAATCTATTACCTTTGTCCCGTTTTGAATAAATCTTCCAAGAATCTCATCAGCTTCACTTGGACCAATTACCTTTGTTCCCATTTGAATAAATGAACAAATGTATATTTTAATCAAACTTATGACAATGAAAATAAAAAGGATACACACAGATGGACCATTACTTGAAGAATATATCAAAGAACTGATTCACTAGTTTTTATCGTATTACAATGGAACGTAAGTAATGCTTTTTTAGAATCTGATATTATCACAGATACTTTTAAATTTTTTTAAATTAAAAATCTATTAATAAAATTAATTGATATATTTTTTTTATAAAAGTTATCAATTTTATATATCATATTTAAAGTTTCGAAACTTAAATAATCTTATTAAAAATATAATATATTTTAGTTTTCAGCCAACATTGTGATTTGACGTAGTATTCAAATTAAAATGTGTAAAAGTAACCTAATTCTCACGCAAATGGTCGGTGTGGAGATCATATGATAGAGTCGAGAAATCCAAGTATTCCACATCGACCGCAAGTTGTATGGGTGAGGTCGTGACAAGAAAGGTAAGGAAAAATTGTGGACGTGACAGGAGAGGTTCATGCAAAAATCAAAATGTCAACTATGTACGCTGAAATTGAAAAGTGAATTTGCTTCTTAAACTGAGGCCATGTGATTGTAATGATACAAACGTTCAAATAGTTGTTGCTGTCGCGTTCTTAATCATGTCACGATTGTGGACATAGCGGATATTGTTGCAGAGATTACGGATATTATGGTCATATAATAATGGTCACGGAAGACACCACTATTGTTATATCACTGGTACAGACGACTATTTAAATCCCTGATATGAGTAGTTTACTTTTCATGGAAAAACAATAAATGAACAAAAGGCGGATACCGGTCTATTCTGGCTAATTAAAAAAATATACTTGCTAATTAGCAAACTCAATCCCTCCATGCATGAAGAGGGGCTTCGCTAGTAGGATAAACTTTAGTTATATTCAATTAACTCACATCTAATCACTTCCAACAAACCAAAAAAAAGCTCTACTAATTTTGTGCTTCCATGCAAATTTATGAAGAGAGAAATGGTTCATGGAAAAGAGGTGGAACTCTTAATGGCCCGTTTGGATCAAGGATTTTAGGATTCCTGGTAGGCATATTTTTTTCCTGACCAAGGATACCCATGTTTGGTTGGGTAAGATTCCCAAATGAGGGTAATATTTCTTTCCCAATGTGTGTTTATTCATGGGAATGTTATTCCCACACACATATTAGGTATTCTTTTATTCTCGTGTTCTAAGGGCTAAAATACCCTTCTTTTCCCGTTTGCTTGCGATATCTTCTTCTCCCCGTGAGCCTCTACGAAAAATTCATCGTTCTCCTGGTAAGATTTCTTCTCCTCTTCATTTCTTTACAATATTTTACTTGTTTAATTTTTTACTTGTTTAATTCATCGTTTGCCTCTGCGATATCAATAACATAACTTATAATAAAAGAGAAGCCAATTCCCAGCACTTTAGATTTGCTCTTCCTGTCGTTGTTGTTTTTGCCTTCGCTCTCTCTCTCTCTTTGTTCTTGAACTCCACGACGCAGATTCGAGGAGTATCCGATTCTCGATAAAAAAATTACCCTTGGCTCTTCTTACTCACTTCATCTGCTTTCAGGTGTAAAAAGTGAAAGTACGGTTTGGGTTAGTGAAATTTCATTTGATGGTAGAATCCCAATTGTTCGAAGATTGGATGGGATTTGGAGGGTTGAAGTTAGTGTTCAGCTATGGGGTGGAGGGAAAAGTAAAGGGTATTTGTGGATGAAAGGATTTGGCTTCGAAAATGGATGAATTTGTCTCTAACATTTCTTAACTGGCTTTTTCTTTTTCCTTTTTGGATCCCCTTTTTTGGAGAGGATTTAGGCTTTTGGTTTGCTAAAGTGTGCTTTTGGCTATGTCAATAACTGATAAGATGGCTTCCAATCTTAGCAGAACTAGTCCAGTGGAAAGAGATATCGAACATGTGTTCTACTATTTTTTCTTATTTTCTTTGTAGATGGTTGATTGAATATGTTGAGCTTTTCTTCCAATTTGTGTTGCATATATTTTGACATGTTTGCCACTCTAGATTACGCTTAATTTTAGGAGCTAGAAAAAACATTAGTGGCATAAGAATGATATAGCCCGATAGTAATAAGGAAAACCAGCTGATCTTAGTATTGATTCAGTGATCTTAGAATTTTTGAATTGAGTCACGAAGCAGCTAAGTCCGGCTCTTGCTACGAATAAATCGAAAAATCGATATCCTCGACACTCGACATTTATTGTTACACAAAGTTGTTAGTAACATATGCTAGCCATGCTCAGCATGGCCTACTTTTTAACTAAAATTTTCTACTAAGAGTTGTTCTAATACCGATGCTGGTTAATTTCTTGGGTTGTTGAAGTTTAATTGTTGTTTCAGTTCTGAATAATTTGATACCGAACTGTAGATTAAAAAACGTTTACCGTTATATGTTCTAGGGCATGTCTATATCCTCAAACCCTACTTAATGAGCATCCTTCATTTGTTTCTGGGTCATTGGACTTTAAGTTCCTGATCTAAGCTCTGTTACGTGTAGGCTGGAGGTAACCTAAAAAATGTATATGTTCTTGGTTCAATATAATTCGGAAAGTAGATTGCTTAGATGCTAAGTGTTATTATAGTGGTGCTCAAGTCAATGTGGAAATAGATTGCTACCATGTAGTGATTGTTTTTAGTATATTATCACAGCATTTTTCCTTTTTATAGTTCTTTTTCTCCTCTTTTTAGGGCGAGTATTTTTTCTGAATAATTTGGCGATCCTGTCGATATTTTGCTTGCTTTATTATTATGCTGCATGGAAATCGATATTGGATCTTCAATTATGTTTCCCACCTGCAAATGTCCTAAATATTTATATGCCTAAGGTTATTGTGGTACTCTTCGCAACAGGCAAATACTGCTTTGAAGAAAGGGGCTTGCCTGCTGAAGTATGGAAGAAGTGGGAAGCCAAAATTTTGCCCTTTCCGCCTTTCAAATGTAAGTTTTTCTGATTTCCAGGTCACATGATTGAGCTTTTCTCTTTTAAATTATGTATATGTTATATTTTTTTCGTTGTCAATCAGTCTTTTGAAAATGTAACAATTTACGCTACGTTCAAGCCAAGAACAATATGTGTGAAGGAGTTTTTACTTCTAGCCATTTTAAGTGATGATTATGGAATGACTAATATATAGAGGAAATGAGGTTCAACGCTGTTGATATAAGACTATTAATAGTCCAACTTGAGAGTCCAAACCAATTATCGAGAACCTTTCGCTTCCTTTATTGTTTAGAACCATTTGATACTATTACACTGTGGTTCAGATACTTGTATTAAATCGAGAGAAATTAGGTTTAAAACTGTGGTATAAAGACCATTTGAATATCTAATTGCTGACTCAGGAAATACAAATTATATTTGTCTTCGAATATGTTCTATTGCCTCTATGCCTTCCAAACTTATTGCTCAAATAGTTTTGATGGGAGAACAATTCACTTGCCTCATAACTCGTTCACGTGTTATTGACTTGTTATGTATTAGTAATGTTTTCTTCATTGGATTTTTTTATAAAAATTGCGTAAGATAAGGAAACAAAACTTGTTCCTACTTGTGTTGCTGCTCTTGTCGAACCAAACTTTTGCCAAGTTGCCTGTGGACACAGTCTGACAGTTGCCCTTACAACATCAGGGCATGTCTACACCATGGGGAGTCCTGTTTATGGCCAGCTAGGAAACCCACAAGCCGATGGGAAGGTTTCTTCTCATGTCGAATGAAAGCTTTCCAAGAGTTTTGTCGAGGAGATTTCTTGTGGTGCTTATCATGTTGCTGCTTTGACTTCCAGAACTGAAGTTTATACGTGGGGTAAGGGAGCAAACAGTCGATTAGGTCATGGTAACACTGATGATAAGAACTCCCCAACGTTGGTAGAAGCTCTGAAAGACAAGCAAGTCAAAAGTATCGCTTGTGGTACGAACTTCACTGCAACACTCTGTCTCCACAAATGGTTTTCGGGTGTATATAATATAGCCAACATATATGATTACGTTTAGAATGTCATGGCTATTATATTTTGTAAGTCTGAACATTGTACAATCTTTTGATGGTTAATGTTATACTTCTTTTTGTTATGTAGTATATGAGTTGCAAGTAATGTGCTATTTTTTTAATATGTTAATTACTTTTGATAGTTTTTGTTATGTAGTAAAAACATTGTCTTTTATAGTTAAGAATTATCACTTTCATGTGTGTCGCAACTTATCGGTAGTGAATATTGGAAGTCTTTGATAGATGGTGCAGTGGAAGTTGGTTGCCTTGCTTGGGGTTCAGAGGTGGAATCCTAGTTTGGGGAATATTAGTGAATGAGGGTTTAAATAAGGGCAAGTCCATCCAAGACCCCAGTTCGACCACGCACTCCTCACCTCTCCATGCACTAAATTTCTTGGACCCTACTTAGTATCAGTTTTTACGTGTATATATATATTTAGAATCCATACACACATCCATGTAAAGATATTTCCCATGTTATCGTCTGTTGTTTTGCACATAGTCATCTTCTGTTTGTCCTTGTAACTAACAGTACATAGATGGAACTTGGAGGCTTTGAAATGATGTTATGCCTTATTACTCACTATTGTGGACTAGATTTTGTCCCAAATCAAAAAAAAATTATAAGGGAATTTATTTGATTTGTTTATTTGTATGGTGATATTGTTGATTATAAAGGAGTATTTCAAACTACCATAACTACTGAAATGCAAAACTTCAATTCATGCGCCAGGCTTTGGAGCTATTCTTCAGTATAATATTTTATGGAATTCTCTTCCCGAATGATTGTTACAAATAGAACAAATTCCAAACATTGATTTTCATTATATGTTTTATGCTTCAATGTTCAGCCGGTCTATTTGGTTTATATCATATGAGACATATTCAATAAAAATATTTGTAAGAATCCTTTATTGGGATGATTAAATCACATAAGATAAAGCTAGCTGTAATTAGAAAGCATAGTTAGCAGAGTGCGAACCAATTTTGAAGCAAGGGATAACTTGATTTTTCCACCAACTTTGAAGCAAGGGGCAACTTGATTTTTCCACCAACTTTGAGATTTGTAATGGATGGTGAAATGCCTCCTTATATGCTTGCAAAGGATTTGATTTTGCAGGAAAAATCATAATATAAATTCATGAGATAAATAATAATTATAAAGTATGCAAAATTAAGTATAAATATAAAAGATAAATAAATAAATTTGTACATAGAAGATATAATAAATATTATATCTTAGATAACAAAAATAATTTACAACTTTTTTATTATTATGAATATCTATGATAAATTATTATATATAGAAGAATGTAAACCTTGTCGATTGAAAAATACAAGAAACCTTCCAGTGAATGCATCACGTATGAACCAAAACTAATTTCCACAATGTAAACATTTAGTTAAATGTTGATGTAAAATTTTAATATATTTTTACATAAATTATGTAAAATTTAATATTAATTAAAATTAAAATAATACATGATATATTTAAATACTCAAGTAATATATTATCAACAGATATAATTTTTATATAAATAATTTTTATTTAAATATTTAGAATTTCACTTGTTAAAAAATATAGAACAATGACAACTTGGTAAAATATACATTCCAGTAATCTTTTATTCCTTCAACCAAACACTGTAATCTTAAATTCTTGCCAAACCAACCAAACACAATAATGTAACATTCTCAGTAATCTTATTCCCTGGTAATCTTTTATTCACATTGATAATCTTATATTCCGTGAACCAAACACACCCTAAAGGTAATAATGTGCGAAGAAGAGGTGGTGGCTAAACATATAATTAACTTTAAAAGGTATTTGTCTCTTGCACACTCTTGCTTTTTCTGCTAAGCTACGCATGTAGGTTTTCTCGCAACCTGCAGGTTGATTTTTCAGGCTCCTTTGCGTAAGGGTCCATCGTTTGAGACTCTTTGTACTTTCAAATACCGTTAAATATGTAATCTCTCAGGCTATATAACATGGCCCTAAATATGGGCTTTATATGTATACAATCTTATAGCTTACTTTTCTTTTCTTTTTCTCTTACCACGGTTCTAGTCTGGTTTGGGGCAGCATGACAGTTGTCTTGGTTTTAATTCTCTAGGGGATCCAAATTTTAGATGGATAATCATAAACATTCCATTAATACATAGGATAAACTATATCTAATATCGCGAATTATGATAAAATTGATAAATTATATATATTTGAATGATTAAAGTTATTGTTATATCACGTCGCATCACTATTTTATCTAATAATTAAAAATAAACTAACCTAACTGTAACAAATAATTTTAATTTAAAAATGAGATATTTATTATTAAACTATAATTAAACAATATTGAATGTAATTTATTCTAATACATGATGTAAGTCACTGATCTATTTGGAATATCAGTGTAACCGTGTAACTTAATAATTGATTTAGGGAGGATAAGATTATAAATATATGGAGATGGGAGAGAGAGAAAGGAAAGGGAACAAAGGGCCAGCAAAAGAATTATGAAAGAAGAAAGCAGCCAACTGGAGCATAGTGTATTAGTGTGAGAGAGAATGGTTGGGGAGTGGAGAGGGGAGGATTAAGAGAGTGGTGGTGGTGGTTGGGGGGTACCCCAAGCAGGAGAGTGGTCCTGACCCTCCGTCACTGTTTACTCCACCCTACACATTACATGTAAACTGTTGAGCCTGAATCCAAACAGTTGCAACTCTAAATACAATTTTAATTACCAGACAGTAATAAATCACTCCTACTACTACTGCTACTAACATATTAATTTATTGCCTGTAAAATAAACAATATTCGCAAAAACTAAACAAAAACTATATACAAACGGTGGAGTCCGAGGTCCCCAAACCCCAGTGTAGGGTTTTGGAAATAGGTTGTGTTTTTAGCTTTTATTAACACAGAGGCATGCTCTCATCAGTTGCTGATATATTAACTTGTGAGATTTCCTCGTAAATGCTCGATAAACGTTACTTACGACCTGTTTGCTTATATATATATGTATTATAAACAAACAAAAAATATAAATAAGGTTACTCTCATGATCTAAAAATAAATAAATGAGAGTTGTCCCAAATGGTCCAGAGTCCAGACTAGTGGGGCTACTGATTTGTTTGGGGGGACACTAATTGCATGCAATTCAAGTTCATTCCCCAAGTCAATATCTGGGGCTGCCTGCCGTGGTCGGCCGCTGATGCTTTGCTAGCTACCTAGCTGCTGCTGCCATCAAAACCTTATCAAATAAAACCCTCATCGAGTTAAAATTCTTCTCTCCTTTTTTTCTTCCTTCACTTTTGTCGGTACCGCTCTCTTAAATTGATATCTTACAAAACTCACTATCAACCTTCAACAGTATAACACAATATTATTGGGTGAAGGATATACGTATTGTGGATCTTTTCAGTTCAAAGGACAACCTTATCAATCTCTCTCCCCAAGTAATATTAATATATAGCTCTCTTAAATTGATATCTTACAAAACTCACTATCAACCTTCAACAGTATAACACAATATTATTGGGTGAAGGATATACGTATTGTGGATCTTTTCAGTTCAAAGGACAACCTTATCAATCTCTCTCCCCAAGTAAATATTAATATATAAGATAATCTTTTATTTCACATCGAATATTCCCAAAATTCAATTATCCCGTCATCATTCATATATAGTATAACTGTTATTATTATGTTGGGAATGTAAATGACACACGTCCTAACGTGTTGCAAATTGCAATAGTCTAGACTCTAGACTTAGACTAAAGATAGCCAAGTATGCCGTGTGTATAGCTACACTATATAGTAACTATAGCTATAGGCCCGCTTATACATTTATGATATCATTTTAGGGTTTACTATTCAAATAAGCTTATATAATAAATTTGAAACAATGAAATTAAATATATAATTTAAGTATGAGTCAAGTGACCTTAATGGTAAAGGAGTTGTTGTTTTCTTAAAATCTCAGGTTCGAATATCATAAATGTCAGAAGTATGATTGATCAATGCCAAATAGTTAAGAGTTACATTTGAACAGTTATCACGATGTACTTAACCAAATTAATATAAATATATATAATTTAAAATATTTTTTTTCTCAAATTAGGTATCAATATTGAATGAATCTATCATATATCTCTTTTAAATGCATCATGTTAAAGAAATTGAAAAAAAATATATATGAACAGGTTGATCAAATATTTTAAATACATAATTTAAAAATATAATAACATAATAAAATAAAGATTTTATATAAATACATAATTTCAATTGCTACAGTCTTTTTTTACTCTAATAAAATGAAAGAAAAATACATATAATATATGGTATGGATGTAATTGGATTTGGACCACATTACATTATTAATGAATAGGCACATCCACCAACTGATGACTAATTATGTTTTGCTGAAACCTAAATTTCAGAGTACGTTTAAACATTTTCATTTACATAAGTCTTTGTCTAACCAAACTTGTATTTTGCCATGTCCAATTTCCACGATTGTTTTTCCTTTTTAGAAAATGTACTCAATATTTTTATTTCTTTTAATAATATTGTCCTTTAAATTGTATATTTATCAGCCAATCTAAATATATTTAATATTTTATTTTAAGTAAAATAAAATAGGTTTTTTAATATTTAGTTTTTAAGGTGATTTTTTATGGAAATTTCTACAAAGGTATTTTATTTAACACTCAAAATTAGTATCCATGGGCTTACCAGAAATGAAGTCGCAAAAAACAACAAAATTTAATTTCTAAACACTGATTTGATTAAGCACAAATTCTACTCATAGAATAACATTGCTGAGCATCATTAACAATGAGTATCGTTGTCACTAATTTAATTTATAAAAATTTAAAATTCTAAAAAACTTAATGCATAATTATAAATGAGTTAAAAATTTAAAGATAAATTATTTAAAATAAATATTAATTACATTTTTTTCATAATATTTTTTAATCATTTCTAAAGGTAAATTATTATTTTTTTATTATTAAAAGAATTTATAGAAAATAATGTTATTAATAATTTATTTTAAATAATTTACTTCTAAATTTTTAATTAATTTATAATTATACGTTGAGTCTTTTAAAATTTTAATTTTTTAATAATACTCAACGATGTTCATCGTTATTGGTACTTAGCAGTACTCAACGGTACTCATCGAGCGTGACAAAAACATCTTTTGATTAGATTAGGAAGAGAATTAGATTGATGCAATCCCATGGGAGAATATATTATATTGTTTTTTATATTTTTCTAAAAAAATTGATATTTATAATACACATATTAATTTTCTCAATTACTTATTACTTGTCCTGTGTATCTACCAACATGCAATAATTATTAACTATTTCAAGCGTGTGTGTGTGTATTTATGTGTGTATTTACTACGATAAACGTGATCAAATTGTGCTAATTTAGTTTATTTTAATTTTTATTTTATTTTATAGGCTACATACATTTATGCGTTTCGGTTAATCCTATAAAAACCGGGATATTAATATATAATCATATTCAACAAATTTAATATTTAGCCTTTCATGATAATTAGCAAGTTGTAATATAATTCAGTCCAATAGATTTACAAATGATTTCAATATAACATCAAATTATCAAAATTTGATTTTGTAAAAAATTGTAAAGTCTTATTCGAAATAAAAAAATCAACGACTTAAATTGTTTTTAAAAGAAATATTATATTAAAAATAAATCTCAAATATTTTAACTCATTTACTTCAAATGTTTATAAAGAGTCAAAAATAGTTTAATTTGTAAAATACTGGAATATAGTTTGGAAATTAAGCTAAAAGTTTCAAAATCCTCAAGGAAAGTTTCAATACTTCTACCATAGAGAGTTTCTTTGAAATCCGTCAAAGAAGTAGAAGCAAAAAAAGAGGTTCAAGTTGATTTCAAATTCAGTAAAAAGGATTAAATATACAAAATGTGCCCAACCTATGCCCACTTTTCATGTTTAGTGCCTAATGTTTTTTTGTTTCAGTTTGGTTCCTAAAGTTTCATTCTGTTACTCAAAATGAGTCCAACAGTGACGGGATGTCAAGTTTTACGGTTAACCCATTAAAAATGTCAGTTGGCAATCCCTGAACTTTTAGGGCGTTACATTTTGGTCACCTCAAAAATTAAATATAAGGCAATCCCATCTTACCTCGATGGCAGACAGAGGAAACGATGACGGGAGGGAATGATACTAGCTGGGTTTTGGTTAGAAAAAAGAGGGGAACCAGGTGGCGGTGGCGGTGAGGCGAACGGAGCTCGGGATCGGTGCGAAAATTGTGATAACAGCAATGATGGTTTAGTGTTTTCAAACAAAGCATTAAGTCGTTCTTCGTGGCTAACGATGACGATTCACGGTGCAAGGGTGATCAGGTTTTGGTCGCGGTTGGACGACGATCACGTTGGTGGTGACGGTGTGACCTATGGATGCCTACGGTGGTCGGAATTGTGAAGAATATCATCGATGAGTTTTTAGGTTTTCGACAAAGTTTTAAAGGGCCACCCACAATGATCGGAAGCGGTTTACGGTGAATAACCAGAGGGGTTTTGGCTGGGCGATGGTGGGGAACATTTTGGTGGTTGCGATGCATGCCACCGTCGGGAAATGATAGCAGAAGGAGAAGAAGAAGAAGAATGAGGAGCTAACGGGGTGACCAAAATGCAATGCCTTAAAATTTTGGGGATTCTTTATATATTTTACCTTAAAAATATGCTAGTTGGCATTTTTAATGTGTTAACGACCAAATTTAACGGCTTGTCATAGCTGGACCCATTTTGAGTAACGAAATGAAACGTTAGGTACTAAACTGGAAAAACGGACATAGGTTGAGCACCTTTTGTATATTTAATCCCACTAAAAATGAGAGTGACTCAATTGAAGAGGAATATGAATAAATGATAATGCTTATTAAGAGATTTTGAAGGTTATAAGGTTTAAAAAAGGGAAAAGAATTCCAATAAAAAAGGACTTCAAGAATGAATTAAAGATGATATGACTACAAAAGTTCGAGACACATTAAATTTGAGTGTCTACAATTGAAGAAGAACGAATTTAGTAAGAAACACTAGATATATGTAACTATATGGAGTGATGAAGACTTATTTGATGAGAAAGAACAAGAAATAGTCAATTTATGTCTCATGACTATTCAAGAAGAATCAAAGGTAACATCAATTTTATCTAGTTTAATTTATTATACATTTGGTTAATTACAAAAAGCTTGTGCTAAAAATTTGAAGTTATGATTTCAAAACACAAAAGGAATATCTTTAAAAATTAAAATAAAATAAAAATTAACTTGAAAATAAGATTGATAAAATAGAAATAACAGTAAATGAGTTTGAAAAGAAAAAACTAATAGTGACATAATTCATTTTCAAAGGTTTAAGAGGATCATAGAAAAAAAGTTGATGATCTTAAGACTTCGTTTTAACTATATTGAGGCAAATAATTAAAAAAAGAAAGAAAGAAAGGAGAAAGTTAAAAATATGTTAAAAATAGCTTTTAATTAAAACAAATATATTGTTCTTCAAAGTAGTAGAAAAATTGTTAGAAACACGCTCTAGTGTGTGTATATATATATCTTTAAAATTCTCATAATTACCAAGGATAATGATGTCTTAACAAAATCGATGTCTTAGAGACAAGATTATTGAGAACTAATACTTATAAATGTAAAGGTATCAAAAACTAAAACTTAAATCTATGTTTGTAGAAAAATGAACATTGCTATAAGACAAAAAATACATGTATTTTTAATAGTGGATGCTCAAGACATATAATGATTATAAGAGACGTTTCAAAAGTCATATTAAATGAATCAATTCAATTGATAATAATTCTTTCATTCTTGTTAAGATTTATTTTATGCCAACGATCTAAAATATAATCTTTTAAGTATAAGTCAATTATGTGATGAAGAATATATCATCACTTTTGAGTCTAACAATTATAAAATTATTAACATTGCGTCAAAGATGATTGTACTTGATACTCATAAAACAATCAATATTTATACGATATATCTAGATGATAAATATTTTTAATGTATGTTCAGTCGATAAAGATGAACTTGGTTTATGATTATGACATCGGAAACTTAGACATGTAATATAAGTAGGAGAATATTTTGATAACTCAATTAGAGCATTTTAAAATTTGAAACCAATTTAGGATTTAAGCTATAATTTGAGTACAACTAATACAATTAACTTTATTTATATATAAATATATAGTTGAAATAAATTAATAAGAAATTTATTTAACGCATATAAATATAGCAGTAGGAATAATGAATGAAGAAAAGTTAAAAGCGAGTTAGCCATAAATATATAGTTGAAATAAATTAATAAGAAATTTATTTAACGCATATAAATATAGCAGTAGGAATAATGAATGAAGAAAAGTTAAAAGCGAGTTAGCCATAAATGATAGAGTACTAGTGATAAGAAAACGACAAAGACGTCGGAGGAATGGGAGGGGTTGAAGTTGAAAGCTCGAAAAAGGGTTGATGAACTTCAACTGCAGTGATGGTGAGTTTGGTTAGTTGTATGATATTAGAGGAATCTTTTTTCCTCTGTTGTTGTTGGATCGGATGAGAGCAAAATCGGCTCAACTTTATTCATCCATTTTTCGGAGGACCAGCTGCAAATCCACAATCAATGACAGCAGACTCAAAACTCCATTTGAAACCTAACTATTAACATGCTCACTCATGGTAATAGGTAAGCAAACATCAGTAGGGGTAATAATAATAATAATAAAAGATAATGGGAAATGCTTGTGGGCACATTTTTTTTGGCGTTGATTGAGATTTGAGAGTTAAAGACTAAACTGGCCATAGTGTCTTAGTGGAGAAGATAATAGAGATGATAAAGAGATAAACCCAAAAAATGATGAAAGGACAAGCTCACATGAGTCGAACCAGATCATTCATGGGCCCCTACGTTGGAGTATTTACCTTTCCACTCTTCATCTTTCTCTCTCTTTAAGAACCCAGAACAAAAAAAAAACGTTTTTAATTTTGGCAGAGGAAGAAGATGCTTTGATGGAGGCAGAAAAAACTGAGTTTAAACCCAAATTTCATCCTTCGCTTGTGTCTTTGCTTTCCCTTAAAGATAAGTGCTAAGTCAACCACGAGAAACAACCATATCATCTTGATTCTTCTTCCATGGCCTTATTTTGACTTGTTTAGGGTTTTCTCTATTCATCGTTTATTTTTGTTTTTTCGTGGTCAAAGAAGAAAGCAAGGACCGGCCCCGGTCATTTTTTGCAGTGAGACCGTCGGCCATCGAAGATCTAAGAGAAACAATACCATATACTTCCAAAGAACCATTATTTTGCAGGTCAGGTCTTGTTTCAGTTTCAGTTGTAGAATCTAGACCCAATTTTTCTTTTCCTTTACCTTTCATTTTCCAACAATCTAATGGATGGATTTTCATTTCAATCGTATTTCATCTCAGTGTGATAAACAAGGTAAAATTTGGCGGTGGGTCATCAGAATGAACTTTATGAAAGAAGATAAAGGGTATTGTAATGAGGAACATGAGCAAAACGATGGTGAAGTGATGAGAGAAACTCCGAGCAACTTCCTGTTTTCTTCTTCCTCTTCTTCTGCAGTTTCCAAGTACAAAGATTCTGTTCCTCGGCAATCCCGAAACTTGTGGTCGGGAACCTTGGATTCCGGAGAAAATTACAAAGCCCAAGAGCCTGCTATCAATTTCGAAGAGAAGCTAGGGTTGATGGACTTGTCACTTGGCAACTATAATGAATGTCAATCAGATGTTGGAAGCTGTATAGGCGGAAATAGTAGTAGGTCTACCGAGAAAGAACACATGTTCGACAAAGTCGTCACACCGAGCGATGTAGGCAAACTCAACCGCCTCGTTATACCGAAGCAGCATGCCGAGAAGTACTTCCCTCTCGACGGTTCATCAAACGAGAAAGGGCTGATATTGAATTTCGAGGATCCAAACGGCAAGTCGTGGCGGTTCCGGTACTTGTATTGGAATAGTAGCCAGAGTTATGTGATGACCAAAGGGTGGAGCCGTTTCGTCAAGGAAAAAAAGCTCAGTGCGGGCGATATCGTGTCATTCCAACGGGGTGTCGGGGAGGCGGGAAAAGGCCAGTTATACATTGAATGGAGCCGCAGGCCTAATGCACCCGATCCAGCAACACTCGCACACATACAGCTCCAACGTCGGTTCAACTTTCCGCAGTCAATGCGGTGGGGTAGTCTCTACTCGATGCCGCAAACCATGAGCGTTTCTCGAAGCTACGAGCCTTTGCATCGGTTGAACTACAGCATATATCCTTATAGCCATTGCCATCATCATCATCAACAACAACAACAGCTACAGCGTCAGGCAATTACATACCGCAATGTGGGGCAGTATTATCCGAGGTCATCATCCGGGTCACATCACCAAATTGGAACAGCAGTTCAAGGAGGGCCAATGGTGATTGATTCAGTGCCAGTTGTTCAGGGTACTAAAACTGTAGCTAAAAAGCTAAGGTTGTTTGGTGTGAACATGGAGTGTCCTAGTACTGCTCAAGATGAATCTTCCTCGAGTTTTCCTCACGGCACAATAGATTCAGATGAATCTCCTCATTTATCTTCGTCCAACAATAATAACATTTCTCCACTGTCTGAATATTCAAAGAAAGGGAAAGCTTCCTTGTACACTGATTTGGATCTCTGATCATGAAGAGAAAAATACAGTGAAGGGTTACATTTTCTCTTCTTTTTGTTTTCAACATGCACTGGATTTAAGAAAGAGGGCTGAATGATATTGAAGATAAGTTCTTAGCAATCCTTGTTTTAAAGAAAACACCATTTCTTCTACATATTGCTTTAGTACATTAGTTTGTTCAGGCTTGGGATCTATGCAGAGCTTAAAGCTAAAAGAAGTTGCAACACAATCAATAATTGTGTATAATACATATACAATTACATCACCATATTCCCAACTTATTTATTTGTAAATCAATTTTTCCCAGTTTGTTTGGTGTGTCTGTATATATATATATATATATATATATATATATATATATCTGTGTGTGTGTGTGTGTAATATTATATATTTTCCTCCTCTCTAGTTATCTTAGCACATTCTTTTCCCCCTCCATCTTTCTGACTGACAGCATTTACTTGTCGTCTGGTGCATGGATAGCTGGTGTGTATGTATGTATGTATAGTCTAAAAAAAGGCCTTTCACTCCTCCTTTTTCTCCCTCTATCGTGTCTCTGTGTTAATTTAGTAAGTTAACCATTATATATATATGTATATTCTTGGCTTGTTGCTGCTGAACAACAAAGCTGCAGGCTAGCAGGAAATGCACGGAAAAGTTAAAGCACAATAAAGAGGTATTGTCAGTACTCAGCGTTGTTATTGTTGCAACTTGTTATTATTTTCAGTTAGATTTTCCCTCGCTACGTGATAATTGGAGTCTTCTTCTTTACAATCCGAACCTACCGGTAAGTCTTCTACTAAGAACTCAGGTAATTTTATCTACAATCATTTTGAAGTTTATGTTGCATCAAATATTGATAATAAATATGATTAAGTTTCAAATAAAGAACCTTTGATACATAAAATATAAAGCTTCCGAAATGAATTGAAATGACTACACCAGCAGTATTTTAGTTAGTAGCACTTCAACAAGATCTTTATTTCTTGGTATAAACATATATGCATGCTGAATTGGTATCTATAGATACATGTTTGTCGTACAAATTCTCGATCAATTATTTTCACTACTGTTTACTGAACGATACGGCTCTTCCAAAACTGTAGTGATGCAGTGAATTCACCCTTGGACCCTTTTCTCTTACCTGGTTGATATTGAATTGCATTAATTTGAAGAATATATATACATATAATATAACAGTCTGATATATCACATCTCTATCTTGGTGAGTAGTTTGACGACTGATTTTCCGAGTGTGTTTCATGCCATTTGATTGACCAATCTTGTACTTGTTCCGATTTTTGTTGATATTCTCGAATCATGCATTTTCAGCAATGCACAATTCGTTGTTGCACAGAATTCTATATTTCTGGGATTGGACATCTGTATGCATGTCTCACCTAAAAATGCAACGTTCTAAAAATCTATAGTACATGAGACAGTGTTGCACTTGCGCTTTAAAATCTTATATATTTTAGATATAATTTTATATTTTTTTATTGATAACGTATTTTCGTTCCCTAAAATTTTAAAAGGTTATTGTCCCCTAAAATATTAAAAGTTTGCTCCCCTAATTAATATAAAATCGTCCATCCCTACTTACATTGTATTAAGCAAAGAGATATAAGTTGATAATTATTCTTTGGCCGGGACTCCTTTGTGTAAGAATTTTCATTTCTCAACACCGGCGGATGCAAATGGAGTTTAAGGTGTATCATGAAATACAAATTTTTTTTATGTTAATTTGTTTATTTTATTAATGGTCCTCACCATAAAATTTTATTTTTTTATCTCATATAAATTTTATTTATTATTAATATATATCTTCCACCCTCAAAATTTTTTTTTAATCCGTCACTCTATTTGTCAAACTATGCTTGCGAGGAGGTGTTGTTCATTTTACTTCAAGAGCTTTCCTCTTAATAGAAGACAGATTACTTTAGGACTGATGCATAGATAGATGAACATAAAAAAAAAGTTTTACGAAGAGTATATCATTGTTTCATGCTTTAATCTTGTGTTTAGGAGCATGACATTAGGATAAATAATTTGAACTCGATTTTAGGAGCCATTCAGTAGAAATATTCTAGGGCAAGAGAAAGATGAGACAGAGGTAAAAGGAATCCAAAAAGTAAAGATAATGGGAATCATGCATACTTTCCATTATTTTGTCTGGGCAGCAGAGTTTATTATATTATGTTGCATTGGTTAAAAGCATATATTCATAAGATCTATTAATTGATATATTCATAAGATCTATTAATTGATCGAGTGATCAAATATATTTATATTATTTTATTTTATTTAAATTTAAATCCTGTCATTTATTTTAAAAAATATATATTTAACTTGAAATCACGAGAGTCTATATCTCGCATGATTCTCGATAAGCTGAAAAGGCCAAGCCATTCAACATACGTGTTTGCTACTAGTAGTTCTGAGACAATACGATGATATTTTCCCCCTGAAAATGTTCTTTTGCCATTGAGATTTTTGAAGTACCTAGTATTTTTTTAGAGTTCTCTTAAGCTCTTGGAATACCATATACTCGGATAATAAATAATCCTTTGACATGACCTTTAATAGATTCACGGGACTTAGAACTTAAATCTATTATCTCACAATCGTATTCATTAATCCTGAAAATATATATATAACTATCATGATCTTAAGCTTGACATCGATACAAAGAGTTGTTATAAAATCCCTTGATTGAGATTGAAAGAAGAATTTAACTTATTCTTCTTTCTCTTTCCTTACATGAAGATAGAGAACATCATTTATGATCTTTAATCTGCCATCAGCAAAGATAAATCTCCTACCATCGTCATAAACAAATGTTTCCATCAATATAAATAAAAGAAATATATGTCATGGATAAGAATCAGGGAAGCTAAAATAATATTTTTGTTTCAGTTGAAGTTTTTATTTTTCTCTTATATTTCGGTTAAGGTGAGTTTAAAGGGAGTTTTCGACTGGAAATTTGGTAAAAAGTTGGAAGAAAATGATAATGGTTTAAAAAATTACAATTAAACTATATTAATGCTTCAAAATTTGGAGTCAAATTTATTATTATATCAACTTTAATATGTCACGTTTCTTAATAAATTTTTAACGTGAAATAATTTTATATATATATTTACAATCAATACTCAGAAATACAATCTTTCAGTCAATAAATTATTGTCTATCTTACTCAAAAATTTTGTAAAATTCATTTTGATATCCAAAAACTTCTATATAAAAATTAAAATAAAAGGCAATGTTACGTTGAATTATAATAATAATAGGCCAAGATGGGTGAAATTATTGTTAAAGAAGGATTCATTAATTTCAATCACAAGATTCCTGACTACAGCTATAAAGGGGGATATATACATAGGGTAGGTCTTATAGAGGCATAATGGATGATGATAAAGAAGCCACATGTGCGAGAGTGGATTGAAAGATGAAGAGAAAATGTCACAACGGTTCTCGAGTTTAAAGTTTGCTTCCAGTTCGATCCCCAATTCATAATTTGCATCGAATGTTCATTTTTTGTTAAGTTTTTACCCTTCAATCTTCTACCCTTTTTGGGCACCTATTTGTTGAAAGCTTGTAATTTTGAGGCAGTTGCAGTTGCAGGAGGCGTGAACTGTGCAAACTCTCTTTTGGGCGTTGGGTTCACAGGAATAGATGGTAGGCTGAACAACATCGTATGGACCACGTTCTTGATGCGCAGTTAATGGCCTCGTATCTAAGTTTAGTTAACGTGGTGAGAAAAAAGATTGATTCGTTTAGAGTATTAAGGAAATTATTTTACGAAATAAGATGTTTGTTATAATGTTATAGGAATACGTATAAATTATTTAACGACTTTTAAAAGACGTTTAGAACGTAGAGTATAAGTTTTTTATAGATTGCATACAATAGAAACATCAAGTCTGGCAAAATAATAAAACTGGAGACATTGTATCTTCCAAAAATCTTTTCAAAAATACCATATAATTTGCACGTTTCCCTATTAATAGATAAATTTATAGAATTTTAAGAAAATAATAAATTATTTATAAAAATATAAAAGATATTTAAATTATATAAATTTAAAACTTTTAAGGATGATTGTCTAGTTAATCTTTCTATTTATTTCTGAAAGATATACAAAACGACTATATATATTCGATTTCTTCAATGGGTTCATTGAAAGACAAAAAAGGAAATTTATGTGACAAAGAAAGTTTATCGTTTTGCAGAACTTGACTTTTAATGGTGGAGCTGAGCATTTGAAAACCTATTGCCAATGTCATATCCATAGGTGATAATGTAGAGACCTGTGCATTTATGGAAAGTTGTCTGTTCTGGAGGGGTGCAAAGAGCTCGAAGGATTTAGTAGAATTTGTATGCTTCTTGTTATAAATTACATGCAAAAATACAAAAGAAGTCTATGTACTTTTGAAAAAAAATTAATGTGACAATCGTATTATTTTTTCTTTTAATGTAACCCTCTAACTCATAAAATAAATTTAATGTGGCCCTCGTTTATTTTCTGAAAAGAGTCACATTGAGTTTGTTTTATGAATTTGAGGGTCACATTAAGAGAAAAACAAATTTCTCTTAATGTGACTCTCCAACTTATGCTCCATCAAATCACTATTAAAGGACCACGGCGATCTCTTATGAACATACTGATGGGCTTCATCAGAGGAGATAAAGAAATGAAAATGACAGTCACCCAAGAAAATAATATCAATGACACGATGAACACCTCATATTGTCCGGAAAATCCTCATTTGACACATTTATTCTATGTTGATGATTGTCTTCTTTTCCTTCGTTGTTTAGCGAATGAGTTTTTTCGAGTACGAGAAGTGTTGGATCTTTATGAAAGTGCTTCTGGTCAAAAGGTTATTTTGGTCCTTATACTCATGATAGCATATGTCGAGATTTGAGCTCTTTACTTGGGGTGAATATCATTTCGGATCCTGGGATGTATTTGGGTATGCCTTTGATGATTTGTCAGAGCCATTCTGACGCATTTGGTTTCATCCGTAACAAAGTGACATCTTGTGTCTGTGGCTGGACCAAACATACTTTGTCGTATGGGGGTTGCACTGTGTATATAAAAAGTCGTGGGGAAGCACCCCCGCGTTTCTTATGGGGTGTTTCTTACTTCCTAAAGGGATTTTGCATGATATTACATTGATGCTCTGCTCCTATTGGTGGTCGGGAGATCCATTTGATCATGGGTGGCCTCTCGTTGTCTGGGAAACCATTTGTCAACCGAAACGTGCAGGGGGTCTTGGTTTCCATGACCTTCGCCAATTTAATTTTGCAATGCTTGGAAAAAAAATTTGGTGTTGTATTCGTCACCCCACCAGCTGGGTTTCTCGGTTTCTTGTTGAAAATACAAAAATCAAGTGGCCAAATTGATGGCCACTTTCGGTGGATAATTGAAGAAAAAAACAAAACATTTAATTCTATCGAAAGTTTGGTTGAAAAAGTTGAATGGTAAAATCTTAATTTTAGTCATTGTAATTTAGGATATTTACAAATTAGTCATTAAGTTTCAACTATAAATACCCTAGCTCATTTAACTTCAAAATCATCCCAAAGCATTTTAGCTTTCTTCCAATACTAGAGAGAATTTAGAGAGTTTCTTGAGAGTTGTTTTATCCTTTTTATCAAGAGAGAATTATCATTGTTTTCTCCTTGGTAGATCGAGAGAAGTTGTAATTCCTATTTTCTCATAGTGAAATTCTTTTACCGTTGCCCGTGATTTTTACCCTATATTATTTAGGGGTTTTCCACGTAAATTTTGTGTCTCTTTTATCTTCAATTTTTATTTTCTCAAATTATCAGTTGCAATTTTGCTCTATCCGATAGCCGTCTTCCGCAACAATTGGTAAGTGTGTAATATCTTCTTATTGTCTTTGTGGTTGCCACCAAAAGGTGGATCCTCCAACATAAGAAAGTAAGAAGGTATTATCCATTCTTTGAAGGTTCCAGAGAACTATTCACAATAGTGAAATAGTGGGAGCTATCCGTAAAAGAAGCTATGGCAACGAAATTTGATATTGAAAAATTCAATGAGAGAAATTTCTCATTGTGGAGATTAAAGATGAAGGCTATCCTGAGGAAAGACGGTTGTCTAGCAGCTATCAGTCAAAGGCCGGTGGATTTCATAGATGACAACAAATGGAACGAGATGGACGGGAATGCTATGCAAAACTTTCATCTAACATTAGCAGATGAAGTATTGTCAAGCATCGAGGAGAAGAAGACAGCTAAGGAGATATGGAATCATCTCACCAAATTGTACGAGACCACATCACTGCACAATAAAATTTTCCTTAAGAGAAAATTGTACACTTTCCGTATGCTAGAATCTACTTCAGTGACGAAGCACTTAAATACATTGGACATTTTATTTTCTCAGCTTACATCCTTAAGTTATAAAAAGGGAGAACAAGAACGTGCTAAACTTCTACTTCAAAGTCTACCAGATTCGTATGATCAACTCATCATCAACTTGACAAACAATAATGTCACCAGTCTAGTCTTCGATGACGTTGCATCTGCTATTCTACAAGAAGAAAATCGGTGCAAGAACAAGGAAGACAGACAAGTAAATCTGCAACAAGCAGAAGCGTTGACAACGATGAGAGGGAGATCAACAGAACGTAGCCAAAGCAGCAGTCACAAACGTGGTAGATCGAAGTCGAAAAGCAAGAAGAATTTAAAGTGCTACAACTGTGGAAAGAAGGGTCACTTGAAGAAGGATTGTTGGAGTCTAAATAAAAACTCCAATCCACAAGGCAATACTGTAAACACTTCAGATGATGTAGATGCTCTATGCTGTGAAGCGTCAACTACCGTGGAAGGTAGAAAGAGATATGCAGACATATGACTCATTGATTCGGGAGCAACATATCACATGACCTCAAGAAGAGAATGGTTCCATCATTATGAACATGTCTCAGGAGGATCTGTGTATAGTTGCAATGATCATGCCTTAGAGATCATTGGCGTGGGAACCATCAAATTGAAGATGTATGATGGAACAATTAAAGTTGTTTGAGATGTGCGGCACGTGAAAGGCCTGAAGAAAAATTTATTATCCTACGGATTGTTGGATAATAATGCAAGCAAGATTGAAACACGTAAAGGAATCATGAAGGTGTTCCATGGAGCGCTTGTGGTGCTGAAAGGCGAAAAGATAGCAGCAAACTTGTACATGCTGAAGGGAGAGACTTTGCTAGAAGCAGAAGCCTCTGTTGCCTCATGTAGTTCAGATTCTGCAATATTATGGCATCAGAAACTTGGACACATGTCACAACAAGGAATGAAAGTCCTTGTGGAGCAAAAGCTACTTCCAGGCTTAATAAAGGTATCACTTCCTTTGTGTGAGCATTGCATAACAAGTAAGCAGCACCGGTTGAAATTCAACACATCAAATTCTAGAGGAAAAAATGTTCTAGAATTGGTTTACTCTAACGTATGGCAAGCACCAGTTACATCCCTAGGCGAAGCAAAATATTTTATCTCATTTATTGATGACTATTCCAGGAGATGTTGGGTGTACCCTATTAAAAAGAAGTTGGACGTGTTTTCAACTTTCAAAAACTTCAAAGCGCGGGTGGAACTTGATTCTGGAAATAAGATCAAGTGTTTTAGAACAGATAATGAAGGAGAATACACAAGCGAAGGATTTGATGACTTTTGCAGGAAAGAAGGCATCAAAAGACAGTTCACAGTGGCGAACACTCCTCAATAAAATGGAGTGGCAGAGCGGATGAACATAACTTTGTTAGAAAGAACAAGAGCAATGTTGAGGGATGCATGCCTAGAAAAATCATTCTGGGTAGAAGCAGTCAATACCGCCTGTTATTTGGTGAATCAAGCTCCATCAACTGCAATAGAGCTAAAGACACCAATAGAGATGTGGACTGGCAAACCAGCTGATTATTCAAACCTCCATGTATTTGGAAGTATAGTGTACGTGATGTAAAACTCCCAAGAAATTTCAAAGCTGGATCTAAAATCCAAGAAATGCAAATTCTTGGGGTATGCTGATGGTGTAAAAGGGTATCGCTTGTGGGATTCCACTGCCCGCAAAGTGATCATCAGCAGGGATGTTATCTTTGTAAAAGATAAACTACAAAGAAAAGAAGACGATGATAGCACTGAAAAGTCAGAGACTACACAGATACATGTGGAAAAGGAGGTTTAAGAAGGAGATTCTTCTAAAGTAGAACCAACACATGATGAACAAGAACCAAAGAGTTCTGAAGCTCCAACAACTTGTCAATCAGATCGTGTGAGAAGATGTTCCAATTGGCACTCAGATTATGTTATAGAAGGAAATATGACATACTGCCTTTTAACAGAGGACGGTGAGCCATCAACATACAAGGAGGCAATAAACAGCTCAGATGCTTCACTGTGGATGATGGCGATGCAAGAAGAAATTGAAGCCCTTCATAAAAATAATACATGGGACCTTGTGCCACTACCACAAGGAAGGAAGCCAATTGGTAACAAATGGGTCTTTAAAATCAAGCGAAAAGGTGATGATCAAGTTGAGAGGTATCGTGCAAGACTAGTGGTTAAAGGATATGCTCAAAAAGAAGGTATTGATTTCAATGAAATATTTTCTCCTGTGGTTCGACTAACAACAGTTCGAGTAGTTTTGGCAATGTGTGCTACATTGAACTTATATCTAGAGCAGCTAGATGTTAAAACAACTTTTCTTCATGGAAATCTTGAAGAAAAGATTTACATGCTCCAGCCTGATGGTTTTGAAGAAAAAGAAAAGAAAAACTTGGTTTGCATGTTGAACAAATCTCTGTACGGTCTAAAGCAGGCGCTGAGGTGTTGGTATAAGAGATTTTATTCCTTCATTATGTGTCTTGGATACAACAGACTTAATGCAGACCCTTGTGCTTATTTCAAGCCCACAAATATCATATTGAAGATTGAAGGAACAACTGGCTAGGGAATTTGAAATGAAGGACTTGGGATCAGCAAACAAGATTCTAGGGATGCAAATTCACCGAGACAAAAGTAATAGGAAAATTTGGCTTTCACAAAAGAATTATTTGAAGAAGATATTCTCACGATTCAGCATGCAAAATTGTAAGCCAATTTCTACCCCTCTTCCTATTAACTTCAAATTATCCTCCAGTATGAGTCCTAGCAGTGAAGAAGAGAGGATGGAGATGTCTCGAGTACCGTATGCATCAACAATGAGAAGTTTAATGTTCGTTATGATATGCACAAGACCAGACATTGCACAAGCAGTATGAGTGGTTAGTCGGTACATGGCGAATCTAGGCAAAGAGCATTGGAATACAGTAAAGAGGATCCTTAGATACATCAAAAGGACCTCAAATGTTGCATTATGTTACGGAGGATCAAACTTACTAATCAATGGTTATGTAGATTCTAACTATGCAGAGGATTTGGATAAAAGCAAATCTACAACAGGATATGTGTTTAAAGTTGCTGGTGGAGCTATAAGTTGGGTTTCAAAATTGCAGTCAGTTCTGGCTACATCCACAACAGAGGCAGAATATGTAGCAGCTACACAAGCCAGTAAAGAAGCAATTTGGTTGAAGATGCTATTGGAGGAGCTTGGGCACAATCAAGAGTATGTTTCTCTGTTTTGTGATAGTCAAAGCGCCTTGCATTTAGCAAGGAATCCAATATTTCATTCAAGGACAAAGCACATACGAGTTCAATATCATTTCATTCGAGAAAAGGTGGAAGAAGGAATAATAGATATGCAAAAGATCCATACCAAAGACAACATAGCAGATTTCATGACAAAGGCGGTAAATGTTGATAAATTTACCTGATGTCGATACTCTTGTGACCTGTCAGAGACATAAGAAACATGAAGGTACAAGGTAGAAAGAATGGTGTGAAGATATGATTGTTCCATTCAAATCTTCAAGTGGGAGATTATTGAAAATACAAAAATCAAGTGGCCAAATTGATGGCCACTTTCGGTGGATAATTGAAGAAAAAAACAAAACATTTAATTCCACCGAAAGTTTGGTTGAAATAGTTGAATGGTAAAATCTCAATTTTAGTCATTTTAATTTAGGGTATTTACAAATTAGTCCTTAAGTTTCAACTATAAATACCCTAGCTCATTTAGCTTCAAAACCGTCCCAAAGCATTCTAGCTTTCTTCCAATACTAGAGAGAATTTAGAGAGTTTCTTGAGAGTTGTTTTCTTCTTTTTATCAAGAGAGAATTATCATTGTTTCTCCTTGGTAGATCGAGAGAAGTTGTAATTCCTATTTTCTCATAGTGAAATTCTTCTACCGTTGCCCGTGGTTTTTACCCTATATTATTTAGGGGTTTTCCACGTAAATTTTGTGTCTCTTTTATCTTCAATTTTTATTTTCTCAAATTATCAGTTGCATTTTTGCTCTATCCGATAGCTTTCTTAAGCAACATTTCTTTCAACGAAATATTTTTTGGATGGTTAGACTTTGCATGCTCTGCTCAACACTCGTCCTTTACTCAGTTGGCAGAGTATTTGGAATGCTCTTCAAGAGTTCAAGTCGGGTTTCTTTTATTGGATTGGTGTTAACAATTTTGTTCAAATTCATACTGACCGTTAGGGGGAGTTGCTCCTGTTCAGTTGCAAGCTACGTACACTGATAATGTGATAACTCTTATTCGTATTGGTGAATTCATGGTCTATGGATAAACTCACTGGAATATAGCTCTTGTCCTACAAGTTTTTACTGTTGATGCTGCTGACATAGTGCTGAACTGTCATATCGCTCCAGTTTGGCCGGATTTATTGATTTGAGAAGGCCACTCCTCTAGGAACTACACTGTTAAATCAGATTATGCTTAGCTTTCTCGGCAACACCAATTTGTTCCTTCTCCATCGAAACTCTGGCTTGTTATTTCACGGTTATCTATTGTCTCTCGGGTTTGGCTTTTCGGATGGTGAGCTATTCATAAAGCTTTTTCTGTAACACCCTAAACTAGTATGACACACAGTCAACCGATCAAAATGAAACACAGAACCACCAAAGTGGCTAACCAAAATTTTCCTTTAAATTTTCCATTTTTAAAAATGTCCATTTGTAACCACTCATGCTAAACTAAATCAACTACTATTTAAATAAAATAGTTTACATTAGGATCTCTCAAAATAATATTTAAATCATATAGACCATAGTTTAAAATAAGTTATAACTCATACAAAAATATACAAATCGGAGTTTATAATTATACATGCCCTCTAAAGATGAACTCGAGATATATTATGCACTATATGAGTCTGGATCACTGTTGTAAAAAATTCCTCGGACTTCTCCTCGACTAACCTGTGTAAGGAAACAAATTCCAAAATCTGAGCGAACTAGCCTACCAAGCCTGTTTGCCTGGAATCTCTACAGTGGTCAACTCCCTCAACTAGCACACTCCTTAAGTGTCAGACCTTGCGCCCAAGCTAGTTGGCTTTAAATGCCTCACACACTACCTAAATATATATCTAGACTGAATCTATACTTTCGATAATGCTAACATTTTCTAAAGGAACTCTGGTGTCCTGATCGTTTCTCGAGCATCATCCAAGGGTATTATTATGTCATCCTAATTGATCTTATTTCTAAGTGTAATATTAATATCATTAATATTCTCACTTGCAGTCTTATTTGATGATATAATGAAGTTGGGGTACCTCGAGTCTAATTTCCTTAAAAACTGACACTTTTGTCCAAAACATACTGAAAAATATCGATACTAGCTCAAGAGAATCGATACTCCCGCAAAAGTTTTGCTATTTATATAAGTATCGATACTTTTAAACATTCTGTTCTACCCAGTTTTGAAACTTTATGGGAGTTTCAAAACTATGACCCAAAGTTTCAATACTCTTGAAAGAGTATCGATACTCTTGCCTAGAAACTCACGAATTTGCCAAAAACGAAGAACAAGTATCAATACTCTACTTGCAGAAGTCATAAAACACATACTAAAATGCTATATTTCAATCCTAAAAACCTTAGTGACGTCCTCAAACATGCTTAAAGTTTTATTTGATCAACAATGGTCATAATAGAGGCTTTAAACACATTTATATCTCTAAAACAAGAATTTCACCTTGAAAATGCTTATCATGCTCAACTCAACCATTTAAACTATTTTGAATTTCCAATGACTCACTAAGAGTATAGAAAAGTTGTAAAGATGTTACATTGCTTATTTGGTGGCTAGAATTCTCCTGAACTCAAACAATGCTCAACTTTTCTTTGCCTTTTGATTTTGGAACTCTCTCCCACTTCATTCACTAAACAAGGTAAGAAAATGGATTAATAATCCATCTAGAGGTTGGATACATTCTAAATAAGTCCTTAATATCCAAAACATTGCTAGAATCCATAGATTCTCACAAACCTTTCAAACCCATTTTTTCTCTATGGATAAAATCTAGTGAAATGGAGCTTAAAATGAAGCTTGAAGTGTGAGGGTTAATAATCTTACCTTTGCTTGAACCAAACTAAACTTGAAGTCCTAAATCCTTCAACTCTTAAATCCTTTAACTTGAAGAAAAGAGAAAAGATGGAAGAAGAAGATGAGTGTTTGGTGGAAAATAGGGAGTTGTTCACGTATATTTCATAAAATATGGGAAGTTTTCAGCTTTTTAATTAAGAATTAGGCAAATTGCATTTTTAGTCCCTCTATTTTCTAATTCATAAAACATTTATCTCTTACTAACTAACTCTTAGGCCCAACTCAAGCCCAATAACACTAAATTGGGTCCAACTATTTTATAAGGTCTAATTGGGCTCAACTTTAGTCTTTAGGTTGACCCTAACTATTAACTCGAGATTAGGGGCGTTACACTTTTGGTTGGTCGCCATCTTTTCCTTGTGGGGATTATTGAAGGTCAGTGTTGTCCAGGGCCGGCCCTGAGCATAGGCTAGGGGGCGACCGCCTAGGGCCCCAAGCTTGGAGGGGCCCATTTTTTTTAAAAAAAAATAAATTTAATATTTTAAAAATATTTTTAAACATATTTTTTTATTTTAAACACTCGAAAATATGATAATTCAGTGGGCTCCAATAATTAAAAAATATTTTTAAACATCATTTTTTATTAGAAAAACTCGAAAACATGGTGATCCAATGAGCCCCATTTTAATGATTGGAAGGAAAGCTAAGTGTAGGCCCCCACTTGTCTTCTTGTCATCACCTCCTGACCTAGGGCCCTTAAAATGTCAGGATCGGACCTAATGTTGTCTTTGTGGTGCTGTTGAGGACTGTCATACATTCTCTGTGTAACTGTTCGACAGTTCAACCGATCTTCTAAATGGTCGACCTTCCTTCTTTTGTGACTTTCGGCATGTTTGATTCATGCGGGACTTGGCTCGAAACGTTGCACTTTCTTTTGGAAATACAATTGTTTATATTTACAATCATGTTTTTATCGTAAATCTGTCTTCGTTCATGAGTACTGGCTATTACCTGGGTGGCAAATTGTTTCTTCTTGTAAGGTAATACAGTCTTTTTTTTATAGTGCTATGCTTATCTCCAATCGGAATCAGACCACATCCTATAACCATACTGATAATTGGTTGAAACCGCCTTCGAGCTTTGTTAAGCTTAATGTTGATGGGGTGTGTCCGTCTGATGATCGGCCCCCGGCTATTGCTGCGCTGCTACGTGCTCATGATGGGTTCGTCTTAGGTGAAAAGATGAAACCAATCGACTGTCCCCGTATAGCTAGTTGTGTGGAAGCTCATTCTTTATGTTATGGCTTGCAATTAGTCAGTGAGTTAGGGTATTCACATGTGTTTATTGAGAGTGATTATTTTTCAATTGTTCCTCAATTTCAGCAGCATCGTTCGAATTTGTCTTTCATGTAGTTTACTCTTACCGAAGCTCATCAAATTTTGGCTTCGTATCCAAATTATCTTCTCGGTTCCATTTTCCGTTCTGTAAATTAGGCTGTGCATACTCTGGCTAACTTTGCTTCTAATTCCACCACTGTTATTTCTTTTATGCATGACTATCTGTTATGTTTATCTTCTATTATTGTAAACGATGCTATTTCAAGTTAATGAAATTTAGGTGCTATTTTCTCATCATAGGTTTTAAGATGTGCATACTCTGGCTAACTTTGCTTCTAATTCCACCACTGTTATTTCTTTTATGCATGACTATCTGTTATGTTTATCTTCTATTATTGTAAACGATGCTATTTCAAGTTAATGAAATTTAGGTGCTATTTTCTCATCATAGGTTTTAAGAGGGGTTTTAACGAGGCATTTTATAAAAATTATTTCAATTAAAATAAAAATGGAGCTAAAAATAAAAAAAATAAAAATAAAATAAAAATAAAATAAAAGATCTAATTTAAAAGAAATTGAGGTCATTTAATTCTTCATAATAAAAAATGTTAAAACAAAGATTAGGTAAGAAGGAAAAAAAGATTGAAATGACATAATACTTAAATGAGTTTTATTAGAGAGCCTCAAGGTGAATTAGATCTAAATAATACTCTTCACCTCTTATTCATTGGTTTGGTTTGCTCTCGGGACAGGTTTTCAAAGAAAACAAGATCGTGAATGACCAAGACTACAATAACATAAATAAAATATATAAACAACAATAAAAAGAGATACCTTTAAGAAAGAAAATTCTCTTTTATTATTCTTGCTCTTTGAATTATAATGTTTTGGACGATTTCTCTCTTTTTCTTTTTTCCTTTTTCCTTTTTCTCTCCTTTTGTATGTATTTTTCTCTCATTATCTCCCTGTTTTTTTTATGTGTTTCTGTGTGTGTTCTAAAGAGATGGAAGAGGAATCTATTTATAGCTGAACCTCCTTACATATGACAACCTAGATTATTTACATCGACGGCTAAGACGAGCTGAAATCATAAAATATCCCCAATCTAAGGAAATAACTTAATCTTATCAAATCAAATCACATTTCTCTTTATAAGATCACACTTGATATAGCAAGATTTTTCTCAGGATATTCTCTTATATTATGACATTTTCTTCTTTTTTTTCATGGCCAATGTGAACAGATTCTTCAGGCCTAGACTGAAACTCAGACTTAAATTTGGACCTGAAAATAAATAATATTTATTAATAAAATTTCCTCATTATTTACATATATACTAATATATTTATAAAACTGTATACTATTGTATATAATAATAACTAATTTGATTTATCAAAAAGAAATTTGAAGTAGATCCCGATGAAAATGGGTGTTTACAGTATTGTCGGATACCTAAATTTTACCTTTAACCGGGTCTACTTCTTACCAGAGATTCACTTGAAAAGGTTTGGAAATCGATTACTTGTGGGAAATGATAAGCACCCCCTACATCACCTTTTCGGTACCAATACGGTTACATGTTGTCTTAAATAATGAAAATTGAAGTTTAGGCTAAATTTTAAAATAATGATCCAAACTACTTTCCTTTGAGCATTTGTGATTGAAAAATAAAATAAATCAAAATTGTAAAAATAAAAATAAGAACAAATTGGATTTAATCTGTAAGAATGAGACAAAATGGATCACGTATACCAAAATAAAGAAATAACGTGAATCATACATGACATGACAAATTAATACATAAATTAAATGAGAAAGATGTAACTTAAAGTTCATGCGAAAGAAATATATATAAAATATTCAGAAATAAATAAATAGATTATAAATAAATAAAAGGAAAGGAAACAATCTAATTTTAATGAAATCAAAACAGAATAAAGTTTTAATACAATAATAGAAAACAAAATGAAATAAAGAAGAAATGATGCAATAATTAAGTAAATTCAAGAAAAACAAATTAAGGGGAAAAAAGAAGAAACACAATGGCAATAATTAAACAAATCTAAAGAGAATTAAATTAGAAAAATAAATAAATTTAAAAAACAAACGTAGAAAATAACAAAAAAAAATAGTTAAGGTGAGTAATAATGAAATTAAAAGAAATAATTAAAATGAGATTTCAAGAATGGACCAAAATGATTTTTTAAAGGAAATAATAGTTAAGATCCCCATTGATATTATCGAGAAACCTTAAGGAAGATTAAATTAATGAAGATTATTTAAAACCTTTTATTTATTGTTATTCGATTTTCTCTCGTTCAATGAAGTGTTTTAAAAAAATCAAGGTCTTGATAGACCAAAACAAAATAAAGATAAAAAAATAAATAAAGAAAAAGATCATCGGCTTTCATTGAGAAAGCTCAAGAAAGACTAAATCTATAAAGATTAATTAAAAAAAAATTCTTGTTCCTTGATTTTTATCCTCCAATAAAATTTTGTGAAATTAAACAAAAAAAAAACAAGAGAAAAATATTTATCTCGGTCAAAAATTTTCTTTTACTGCTCAAATCTTTTAGGTTACATATTTATAGGCTTCAAAAATCTTAAAAAAACCTAGCATCTTTTCATTAATACTAGATACATTACTTAAAAGAAAAAAATCCTAAAATAATATAAAGATCCTAAATGTAGTAGGGAAATTATATAAAACTGAATTTAATTACAAATCGTTCCCAATGTTTGATTGAGTCATTGTAAAATGCATTGGAAAGCTAACTGAAAGCCGATCATATCTCAAGAAGACATCATGTCCTATAAACGTTTGGATATTGCTTGAAAATTTGTTGTAAGTCGACTGATGTCTTAGACTTTAAAATAAATTTCAATAAAATATTTGGGCTTTGCAAAAAAAAAACTATGTCGGAAAAAATATTTGGGCTGATAATGAGTTAGGTACGCTTTTTTAGCCGTTGAGTTGATTAAAAAAATTAAATCTATTTTCGATTTTGATTTATCTTAATTTTTAGTGATGTTTTATTTGTTTTAATTTCATCTCAAATTTTAAGATAAAACTCGGCTGGATCCAATTGAATTTGAATCAATACCAACATTTTTCACAATTTCTTATTTTCTTACCCAATCTCAGATTTTCTTCTCAAATCAAAATCATGAGCACGCAGATTTTAAATAAAAATTAAATAAAGAAATGCGTAAAGATATGTATGAAAATTCTTGGGAACAAAGTGGGCCTGGCTCACATACCTCTTTTGTTAACATTGGGAAATATATAGGCTCCTGTCCCTAAATATTGGACCTTTCCAAGAAAATTCATTATCCAAACAATTTAATGGGTCCGATCCGGAGTCTGTTCAATCCGACCATTTCCTGGAGAGTAAAATTTTCAGTTTCCGTTCCTTTTTTTCCTGTTCAAGTTTCGCTCTGCAGATTTGCAGTTTAATAAGTCCAGCCTTTTTCACTACCAAATCTATTGCAGTAAATGAAGCCGTAAACAAAAATTGCCATCTTTTTTATTAGTATTAGTTTTCGTTTCTCGTACGTGTTAATGGAATACCGGTGTGTCCAGTGCGGGTTTCGGATCAAAACCCTTTTCGTTCAATACTCTCCGGGAAACATTCGATTGATGAAATGTGTAAGATTTACTTTTGTTCCTTATTTCTAAAAATCAGTATTTTTTTCTTCGTTTTCTTATTAAGCTGTGCATTTGTTCATAGGTGAACTGTAAAGCAGTTGCTGATGAGTATATTGAATGTGAGCTCATGGTAAACCCCTTGAATTTTGTTGGCAATCTAATCAACGCCCTTATATTTTTTGTTAGTTTGTTGGAGTAATTTTAACTAAATAAAATGAAAATTGGGTTTCTGATTTTTTAAAAATGTGTGTAGATTGTTTTGATTGATTTAATCTTGCACAAGCCAAAAGCTTACAGACATGTACTCTTCAATGTCCTCAACCATGAAAGTACCCATTTTCAGGTATTATTGAATTATTTGGTTTTGCACTGTTATTTTTGAAACTTAATTTTTTGTCTCTGTTTAATTATTTGGACATGCTACCTCTTACATGAAATTGGTTGTTTTTCCCCCCCTAAAACTTTGCAGGGTCTTTTGTGGAAGTCATTAGTTGGTTTTCTTGTGCTGGATGCATGTATCCATATAGAAAGCAAATTTTACTTAATAGATATAATTTAACTAACTACAACATGGTTCTGTGATTCCAAGATTTTTTTACATAACTTGGGTTCCTTAGCGCTCTAAGACAGAAGTTTGATCGTCAAAAAGCCTGAGGAAGAATGGGGCACGTCCATGAGCATTTCTTCGTTCTTTTGGATATATCGTAAGGTTTGTTCATCTTATGGAAGTGCCAAAAAATTCAGGTTCTAGATTTCTAATGTTTGGCCTGTAGATAATTTCTAATGAATGTCTTTGCTAATGCCAATTGTAGGTGTTGGTGGATGTATTTCTGGGAAACTATATGTTTCTATGTTCTTTTTTTCTTGCAATCAAGAGTTTGCTTAAGACATCAGCTCGATTCTCCAGGTAAATATTTGCATTTTTTTTTAGTGGGCTACTATGAGACAAGGTACTCATTTCAGTATTTATTTGTAGGGTTATCATGGACTAACTATTTATTGTATGGATCACTGTTTTGTTCTAAACGTCACAGCTTCAGAGATCTGCTGCTTGCAATTCTAATTTCAAGTTACTTCAAGATTCTTCTCATTGCGATGATGGTTTGCTTTCTAATGGCACTTGGCCTGTTGACTAGAATGACATCTTGTTTTGAGAAATCACAACACTGTTCTATCTTTATCTTTCATGATCATACATCTAACTCCAGTTTTGCTTTCTGCAGGTCTGGGAGTTTCCACCTGCAGTGATTTACATCATTGATTTATTTGTTTTCTCATCTAATTCAGTGGCACTAAAAGGTCAGATAATCTATACTTTGCAATTTTTCACATGTTAGATAATCATCATTTGTGTTTATATTCATTCTTCATAGTTGCGATAGCTGTTTCCTAACTACTATGTCAACTGCATGAGCCTTGAATGTGGTCAAGTAGGGTTTTTCCCTTTGGATTGTAGATTAATATGCCTCTAGTGGAACTTGGAATTTATATGATATTTAGTAATTGTTACAACTGACCCTAGCTGATGGGATGGGGAGGAGGAGTGGTCGAGGATATTATGAATGAAATTAAAGATTCTATCCATGCAAAATGTTATCAGTTGTGTTGGTTATCATGTTTCTGTTATGATTTCAGTGGCACTTTGGTATCTGAGATCTCAACTATTTTCCTGAATTATTTTATTTTTCTACTTGAACTTTAACAAACTCCATCGTGTTTGTCAGAAACTGATGAAATGTTTCTTTCTTGTGAACTAGTGATAACCAAGTCAACTATGAATCGATGTATATGGGCCTGCTTCATCGCACATGTTGTAAAATTTTGTATAACACAGGTTTTTAGTTAAGACATTGAGATAGTTTGATTATTTTTTTATTGTTCACATGATATTCAAACTAAAAATAGCTTTTGTTCATTCAATTTTCTGTTATGTGTAATCTCAATTATCTATAAACGCATCCATGCTACACACACATTCATATTCTCCTTCATACCTTGTCCTTTCATACTTATATTATAGCATAGATGCCCTGTTACACTATGCTCACGTTGATATCCCTAATTTCTCATTAATTCTATCAATATTGTTAAGGCCAGGCTCAGGACTAGACAATGCCCCTCAAACCTTTTTCAGGTGAGATCCATTTGATTAGTAGGAAGACTAGAGCCTAGGCACACGGTTTTTTTGCAAGGAAAACACACATATTGATATTGGTTATTTGACTGATATAAAAGATTGTATGTTTTGTAGATAGACTACACTAGACCATACAATAGCCATATACACACATAGACACCATATAACCCTCACACATACATATTGCAGTTCACACAGGCTAATGCCTTTTTTGTGCATTGTGCATAAGGCAATATAAGGGTTCTAAGACATACTTTAAATTTGAAGTACCTTTCCTTCACTCTGGCTGATTTTCTTGAATGATAAAATCAGCCACTTATCCACACACACATATAAAGGGTTCTAGTATCTAGAGTGCGCTATGCCTAAATTCTATGTAACACTTATATCTTATTAGAAGTTTGTTTTATTATAAGAACCAGCTTGTCCCTCCATTGGGTATGGATCATCCAGTGTGATCATGGAGGATAAGTTGACCTTCTGGTTCGAAGTAATTAAGCTGTGTTGCTTGCTTTCAAAGAGTTGAGGATAAGCTTCAGCTTTATCAGTGGTGAAGACAATTGAATTCCAAAACCCATCATCACAATTTCGAACCTCGTCTGAGTTTTTAGGTGCTTCTGGTACTGGTGATAATAATTTAGCTATGTATTGTATCCCATTGTGGAAAAATTCATTAAACTCTGATCCTTCCTGAATCATAAAAAGATAAGAGAAGAAAGAAAGAAAAAACCCACAGCTTAGTTATTGCACCCTTCATCACCGCAAAATGTTGATTGAAAATTTCTCACAAAACCTACCGTTGGAATGGAATCCACTGGAACATGGTTTTCAAAAGCCAAGCTAGAGAATAAAATATTCTGTTGATTGCCATCTCCATTTTCTTCAGCAAATAAAGTATTCTGTTGATTGTCATCTCCATTTGGGTTGGTTGGATCATTAGCAAATACAACTGAACTCCATGATGAATTATCATGATCACTGATCCAAATTTGGTTCATAGCCGGAACACAGTCATTAGGTGCCTTCAGCTTCTGGTTTAGCAACTCACCAAAGCCTTCCTGGTTCTGAATCATAAACCAAATTTGGTTTTAGATGCACTTTTTTGTGAAATTTTTTATTAGAAAACAATAAAGAAATCCCCTATCTTACCTTTTGAATATCGGTATTGACATTATAAATTTGAGAGTCAGAATATAGCATGGAGTCTTCTTTCTCATAAAGAAAGGTTGGTTGATTGCTGTAGAACTCATCATTCTTAATAAGTGTATCCACAAATTCATCTATAGTCTGTTCATTGGCGACTGATTCAGATTGAATTCCACTGTTTTCAGTGAATGATACTGGCTCTGTTAATGGCTCCTTCGAGTTTAACTGGCCCTGAATCATAGAGAAATAGATCATAACCTCTTAATATTGTTCACCATCATTAACATAAAGGAAGATAATTTAAAGAAGTTGGGTACATCTAACCTCTGGAATTGCATTGTTTGGACAGTGGTTTTCTAAGTTAGAAGGCAAACACAGATTTGATTGCCCTTCTTCACCTGTTGAAATATCTACCTTCCTCCCTTTTTTCTTCAATTTACAAAGAGTTAAACTTTTCTACAAACAATTAAATGAAAAAGAAATTTATCAAGCTAACTGATCCAGAGAAATAAAAAAAACAATATATGCCTTGTAATTTAAGAAAAAACTCCACCGAAAAATTCCTTGGAAACCAATATATATATGTTGCATCACCAAAGAACACAGGCATAAAAGTGGAAAAAAAGGATCCGTGCATATAGAACATACTTGGTTTGGAAGATTAAGAGTGAGCTCAAGCTCATGCATGAGCCATGGGGTCTTATTTTCTTTTTTGTTTTTATCACGAACCCGACCTTTGTAGAAAACCATGGTCTGTTTGGTTCCAGTGATATTTTTTCCGTTGAATGTTGTCACTATTTCACGGGGTTTTCCCGTCGGATTCCAGTAACCTTTCTTGGTTACTCTGTTTTTTCGTTTACTATTATGGTACTTGTATTTTGGTGAGCAAAAGAAATACCAGACGTTGTCACTTGACTGTAACTCCGACCACCCTGCAAAAAAGAAAAAGAAACAACTTACAAAGTGGGCATCCCAAAAACTAGGACATGCAACAAGTAGCTTTACCAGGCAATTCTCCAGGTTCGAATTTGCAGATGTCTTCGAAGTGGGTTATGAGTGGAACGGGTGAATCACCAACTTGGACAAACAAATCACGGTCGAGAACCTGTTTTTCCCATAGAAGTTCCATGGCTTCTGCATCTGTTGGGTGGAATCTAAATCCCTTAACATGCTTCATGTTCATCCAAAGTAGCTCAGCAGATAGAACGAAGAAACAAGACAAAATAAAATTGAAAACTGCTTGAACTGCAAGGAAACAACAAAACATAACTTGATGTTTCATGCTAGGTTAAATTGGGTGACCAATTACTCAAAAAATAAATAAATGAAATAACCAAATATGAACATCACTTTGAAAAAAAGGAAGAATATTAGAAGAGTGAAGCAGTAAGAAATGAGAATATTAGAATAGCTTGCATTGTAAGTTTTTTGGTTGTGGAAAAAGGCAGCATCCAGACCCCACTTAAACCGCGTCAATCTTTTGATCAGCTATAAAGAGAGAAAAAGAGAGGTCAATGAATATGGTGTTTGAAGCTCTGAATATGAGCTGATAAAAGAACTGGTATTTGGAAACCGTGTCTGATCAACTCACTTTCTGCCCCTCTCCTTTTCCAAGTTTGTTATGCTCCTCACTAACTATTCAACCTAGGAGTGTTCAAATAATCGAATTAATTCGGTTAACCGACCGAACCGAATTAATTCGATTAATTCGATTCGGTTACCGAATTAGTTCGGTCGGTTAACGGTTAAGAAAATTTTTAAAATTCGGTTAACGGTTAATTTGGTTCGAATTCGATTAATTAACCGAATTAACTAAATTAACCGAAATTAAATTTTAAATATTAAATATATTATATATAACATATGGGCTCAACTCAAATCATTAAAAACTCAATTAATAATTTAAGATTCAATAACTTTTAAACTTAAATCAATATTAATTAATTAAAAAATTATATAAATTTTTTATTTTATAATTATATATTATTTAAATTAATTGTAAACTGTTTTTTAATTAAAAAATATTAAATATATTATATATAACATATGGGCTAAACCCAGACCATTTAAAACCCAATTAATACTTTAAGATCTAATAACTTTTAAACTTAAATCAATATTAATTAATTAAAAAATTTATCTAAAATTTTTATTTTATAATTATTTATTATTTAAATTAATTATAAACTTTTTTTGAATTAAAAAATATTTAATTTTATATAAATTAGAAAATTTTAAAAAAAATTTGGTTAATTCGAAATTAACCGAATTAATCGAAATTTATTCGGTTCGGTTAATATGTTTGAAAAAAAATTCGGTTCGGTTAACGGTTAAAGAAAAATAAATTTGATTAATTCGGTTATGGTTAATTCGGTTCGGTCGGCCACCGTTTTAACCGAATGAACACCCCTAATTCCACCCATCATAATCAAGTTAATAAGACACATTTTTATCCTTCTTCACAAACTCCATCAGTGTAAGGATTATTTTATTTGTTTAAGATTTTTAGATTAGGGTTTATTAAGTTTAAAATTTTAAAAATATTATATTAAAATAATTTTTTATACTAATTAAATGAATAACAATATAAATAATTAAAAATATAATGAACTGATCACACCCAATGTGAATATTTTATTACACCATCCAAAGATCGCATTATCTCCTTATTATAGAAACTATAATTTGCACACACAAAAACTTAGGCTTTGATTTTACAACTAATACTTTTAACTCTGGTATAAATTTTAGCCTAACAATGAGTCCATTAAACACCAAGTAATTGCTTCTCTTCCTAGGTTGGCAAATAACTTATCCAAATGAGAATATTTATGAGCAAAGGACTTGTCCCTTTAAAAATGAATTGATTCTTATGTTAAAGATCATATGATGAAATTGATACCTAGTATGTGTTTAATTCCACATCTCTTTATAGATGACAACAATATAGTAATAGCCACACTAACTTTTCCCCCCCTAAAATCGTTGGGATAGTAATTCGTTCCTTAATTAATTACAGCAACATAAATTATATATCGACTAGTCATCTTGGAAAAACAAGATATAGTGATGCATATAATATGCTTTTGTTTTTTTGTTTTTAATTATATATGATAATTCGCACCATGTCAATGAGAATAGCTTGGGCCTTGGGATGGGATGTGGTGATTTTCGCATGAAGATTACTAAAACTCATTCTTAATTCTTCTTCAGAGAAAACAAGTCATTAATTAACTTAAAACCTTGTTGATAAATTCATAAAGAAAACAACAAAAACTAAAGTATATAAAATTCGAATTCACATAAGTTACAAGATTCATTCACTCCTAAATGACTTCAAATTACATATATTCTAATTCTGAAATCCCGTATCAAGGACGTTATGGAATCTACATCAAATTACATATATTCAGATGCACACAAGTTATAGCATACACAAGCAGAAATTACAAACTAGTTGAAATCCAAATAACAATCTTCTTTAACTCCTCCTAAAGACCCCCAATATTACAAGGGAGGGGGAGAGGGTTCTTTCTGTGTTACTGGGAATTCATGTCCAAACCAAATCTTCATAATCAGTGCGTAATCTTTTCCTGGACATATTTACTGCATGAGGTGAATCCAATATGCCTGCACAACACAAACTACGCTCACTATCTATACCTGTTAGATTTTGCTCTTCGTTAATGCTAGTTTGATTGTCGAAAGCATCCCATGTGTTTCCATCTTCGGACATCCTGTAATCTAAAGGCCAATCATCAAACATTTGGCCACAACTGTTTCCCTGGACCTGAATCAGAAATGGAATTAAACATCAGTGTTTACTTTTTTAAAAAAAAAATTGTAAAGGAGTTTCTTACAAATCCATTTACTTCTGGAAGTGCTTCTAGTTTTCCGAAGATTTCATCCATTGATGGTCCAACCGAATTTGATAAATCCTATATATATCATAATAAAGAATCATTAATTCTAGATATTGATGACCAAATGACTAAGCAGTTAGAGATGTTATGGCTAGCCATTTCTTACTATCTGAACTGAATCTTCAGCAGTATCAGTTCTGGAATTAGATGGCATGGTAGATCTATCATATTGATTGCTTCTTTCATTAGAAGGCACTACGTTCCCTAAGTTTCTGCCTTGTTCATTGGTGCTAGATTGATTTTGAGGTTCCTCTTGTTCGATTGGTATCTCGTTAACCGATGGGTGCTAAATCATACAATATTAGTAAATCAGTTCGATTTCATTTATCAAAATTCACCACGAGAGAACCTATCCCCACACTAAGAACTTACAATTGGAATTGCATATTCTGCATCTAGGTTTCTGAAATCAAAAGGCAAAGAGCCGGTATTAGGACAACCGCTGACAAGATATGAATTCCACAACTCCATAGATTGATGTTCAAGCCCTTGATGATCATCAAGAACTTCCACCTGTTCTAACATCTTGTTAGGGTCTTCTCTGTCCTGTATCATTTGCAGACAAAATAATAAGTTTAGCAACATATATACATGTAACATCATCATATTGACTATGAAAAACAGGTCAATTATACTATTAATCAGCATGAAATTACCGTGAGGCATCTAGCAGCCTTTGCCTCATTTGCATTATTTTCAATATAATTCCCCAAGTTAGGAGGCAAATAATGACTCGACTGACATTCTTCAATGCATGAAACCTCATCCTTCCCGAATTTCCTCTTCAATTTACAGAGAACAAAAGTTGTCTGCACAAATGAAAAGGGAAACAAAACAACCGAAGTAAAATCATGTCATCAAAGAACAAAAATTGTAGGAACATAGCATACATAGAAAAAACATATATACCTGGTTAGGAAGATCAGTAGCAGTGAGCTCATATTCATGCATGATCCAACCGGTCTTGATTTTTTCATGATCACTAACACGCCCCTTATAGAAAACCAACGTCCTTTTCTTGCCAATCTCGGTCTCCATGTCCCTAGCCATAATTTTGCGAGGTTTGCCCGTCGGTTTCCAGTAACCTTCGCTGGTTGTTCTATTGATTCTCGAACTGTTTTGGTACTTAAAACTCGGCCTGTAAAAGAAATACCACACCTGATCGCCGGAGTGTATATTCGAATGTCCTACAAAAGAAAGTCATTATTATTGAATGGTATCAAAAAGGCTGTGTGAAACTAGACCATCTGGTGAAATATAAGTAGTTATTATTACCAGGTAATTGCCACGGCTCTAACCCGCAAATATCTTCAACTTCAGCGATAGCTTGGACAAGAGAATCACGGCCGAGGTTTTTGTTGTGAAGATAGAAATGGAGGAGCTCGAAATCCGTGGGGTGGAATCTGTACCCCGTTATGCTGAGTATTTTTTTCCACAGATAGTAACCGACAGCAACCCAGAAGAGGTAATAGCAATAGTAATTGCTGAACCGTTCTTCATTAGCTATTGACCGAATGATGTGGTAACCCTTTTTGTTCCTCATTTCAAAACCGAAAAAGAAGAAGGAAGGCTGGTGATCTGATGGAAGTAAAAAAAGATGAAAAAACAATCGTTGCTGTATTGTGTTGTAAGAACAGAGTGAACTACGTACTGGTTTATATGGCACTGGCACTGTCACTGACACTGTCACTGGTCTTTGAAGTGAAAGGTCATCAGAAATTACATAATTTGACCCTTGGGGTCTAAGGTTCCAAAAGTGAGAGGGACCCTCCCCAGAAACCGCGTTTACAGTTTTTCCAATTTACTGAGGAGGGTGATGATGTAGGCTTTAGATCATTTCTCCTACGTGGCAAGGGTTTTGTGCATATATGGAAATGATAAATACTAAAGAGGAAGGATCGAGAATTTTGACTTGCTTAGTAAAAGGATTGACTAAAGTACGTATGATTCTGTTCATTTTCTTTTTCATATGGTACTAGGATTGTTTCCCCCTTGCAAGGGAAGTTGCTGAGATAGTGCAAGAGTCGACCCCACAGTTCATCATTCAATCACATTCATTGTCATTGCTTTGTTGGTTCTTTTTTATGTCCGAAGAATATAAAAAAGGCTAGTTGTAGACATTCTAGAATCTTCCATGCCTTGCTGTTTCTATTGGCATATATTCATGCATGCTATGCAAGGATGAAGGAGCAATCCATTCTTTCCGTTCGTTGGGGGCCCAAAACTAACTCATTTGTAGACTTTTAGTTGTACCATACGAGATTGATTTCCCATTTTTCTCTTCCTTTGGAGCAGCTAATGAAGAACAAGGTCCAAATCAATTTTTTTCCCTTAAAATATTATACGTTTGTCCCTAACATAAATTCCTGTGTACTCCGTATTATATATTTACATTAATGCAAAAGTTCCAGGCACTGCAGCTTCTGTTGATCTTGTCATGCATGGACTGTTAAACTTCAAATGCAGATATTCATATTACTTCATATATGAAGTAAAACTGTTCTACAGCGGCGATTCTAGCGGCGTTTTGAAAAAGATGACAAAGGACTAAAATATGGTTATTGAGTTGGTTATAAAAAAAACTAAGTTTATATGAGCATGCCAATTTCTGATTTTTACTTTCATGTTGATATCAAAAGCTAAGTCGACTGTGTACATTTGTACGGTATATATAGTAGATCTAATTATAATTAGTTATGTTTTTTAGCCTAGAGGGAGCCTAATTATGATATTATACAAGTGTAAGAGGGGTTAAAGTCCTTGTAGAAAATACTTGAATAGTTTTAGAGATTGTTTTGTAAATTACCATTGAACTATTAGTCAAGATGTATAATTTTACCAAACCATCTGTTACTTTGTTTTTTTTCTTCCATTTAATGAGTTTGAATTCAACATATCAACCTTTTTATAGGGTTAACTACATAAATGACTACCCAATTATGAGTTTTGTCTCGAACTGACCACTATTTTCAAATTTGTGTCAATATGACCAATTAACTATTTAAATGGTTTCAATATAGGCAGAATGTTGTTAACAGTTAACATAAGTGCAATTAACAAAATTGATATAATTAGGGCACGAGTCCTTGTAAAGTTACGTATTCACGACGCTGACACTCTGCTTTGTTTTCTTTCATTTCGGTTACTACTTGTATATGATTTGTTTCCTTGGATTTTCATTTAATACAATTTGATTCTGATTCTGTTTTTAATTTGTCTACTACCTTAATTTGAGCAACAACAACAAAACCATATTCCCATATACAATGGGATAAGGGGGAGGTATGGTAGTAGGCTGCCCCCAACGCCGGGTTGAGAGCAGCTTCCGTGGAAGACCTCCAGCAGTCAAAAAATTTAAAATAAAGATAAAATGCAATTCATGTATAAATAAATAAATACATAGTTGAACAGTTTTCATATACAGTCTTCTTATGCGTGTCTGTAATGGGAAGTAATCCCTGCAAATAAATCCATATGTAAAAATCTCTGCATATAGACAGAAACGTAAGGCCCGACTAAATTTAAAAAGAGGAAATATGAAGAGAATGATACACAGGAGTCAACGATAGCATGCTATGAGAATGAATAAAGTCAACTGGGTTAAAACTTAAACTAAGGCAACACTACTCCGCTACCCTAGTTCTAAGCCTTCATAAATTCCAATGACAGAAACCTATAAAAAGTAGAAGTCATGGAAATTACTACAAATGCATAAAAGACGACATAGATGATACACCCTATGGATGTGACCCGCACTACTTGGCTACCCTGGTCTTAAGTCTCCATACTTTCCTATCAGATGTCATGTCCTCGGTAAGGGCTAAATCCTTCAAATTAGATCTCAAGCAGTCTTCCCACTTCCGCCTTGGTCGTCTTCTCCTTCTGGCACCGTCGACTGAAATCGACTCTACCCTCCTGACTACATCCGACGGTTGTTTCCTAAGGACATGTAACACCCCCAACCCGTATCCAACCCGGATACGAGTCCGAAGTGTCACATTGACTTTTCAAACATTTATTCATATAAAATAGTGAGTAATTTTAAAAACTTTCATAACATTTAACTTATTCAAAACATTTACAAAACTATTCAGAGCTTATACAATATATTCTTTTGATTACATGACAACTAGAACTTTATATATAAAAATACATATTATTCACCTCTCTTCTGATCTGACATTCGGTAAGGAGAACTGACTTGTCTTGTTCCTCTTTACTTCTCTTTTCGCTTTCCAAACCTACGTGTGAAACAATCACACGCTAAGTCGATGACTTAGTGAGGCATGTAAAACATATAATATTTCATATAACATAAATCATACATAAACATATACCATCATTATCATAATATCTATCATTATCATTAAGAAACGCATATAACATCATATGGTTCATGTAACACATTTCAAACCACTTACTTTTGATAACCATTTATAACCCATCGTATACATATCACATTCGTATGTTTGTTTAATCTCTTTATTAGCCCATGTACACTAGTGAGAAGTTAAGGTATGTGAGTACATTGAGGTTGTGCACACATATGCTGTCACCACAGCTCATATAAATATCCCGAAAGACCTATCCAGAGGTCATAAAGATCCTCGCTAAGTGTCCATAGGTTCCGAAGAACCTAGGGAAACTGTCCATATGTTCCTTAGAACATAGGTATACTGTCCATATGTCTCGAAAGACATAGGTAATTCTGTCCATATGTTCCGTAGAACATAGGTATACCCTCTACTCTTGGCATGCCAACTATACCCGTAGCTCTCATATCACATAACATGGGCATTATCATTTATAACATTTCATATCACTTGTTATTTCTATTATGTCACATACCACATGTATGTGTAACCATATATCTCATATCATATCACATGTATCACAAGTGCATGTATTCACGTAGATCGTTTCATATAACTAATATCATTTCTCATTTATTCATGTAACTCGCATGTCAAATCATGTAACATATAACACATAATCATATAGGCTCACGGTTTTTTCACCTATCATAACATATGACACATATACCCATAACTTCATATCACATACTTATATCAATTCACACTTAGTCACATGGGTCATTTCTCATAACATATATCACATCACATATGTTCATGGATATATCCCATAGCATATAAAATAACATATAAACTTATATATGTATTCATGTGTATACTTTCATTTAGCCTATATATCAATGTCATATAACTTATCTCATAACTTATTTGATATTCATATATATTCTCATCTTATAACTTATATTACCTATGCATATAACCTTATGACTTATTATCAAGTACTCAATTAATGTTTCTATATGGTTCCATCCTTATCATATAACCTATGAGCTATTCTTATATTACCCTATATCAACCATACTTTGTTTATCTCACTTTTCATATCATTCATTTATCACATATATGTCACTTTGCTTATAACACTTCTCTGGTTTTCATATGACATGTAAATCATTGTCATCTCTTGTTCTCATATAATTTCATATAGTCACTTATCACTTACCACATAGTTTACATCCTATGATCATAAAATCATATCAATAACACATATACTCATGCACACATATAAATCATAACAAACACATACCTCTATGAATTCATGCATTTTACTATTAGAAATAGACTTATCATAAGTCTTATTTTCCATTTAACATCATATACTAAATAATGTGCACTCACCTTAGCTTTGCTTTGATTCGATTCTAATCCTTCAATTAATTCAGAACGGGATCACGTTCTATATCTACATAATCATACATAGATCTATATTAGTATTATAACTAATATACTCTAATGGTTCACTCTTTAGATTAAGATAAATGCCAATTTCTTATTTCAATAAGGGTATGCATTGATGCACTACTGATGCATCGGTGCATAAAATACATTCGACGTTGTATTATTATTGGGATGCATCGATGCATGCCTTATGCATCGATGCACTAATTGCATTCAATGTTTCTATTTTAAAAGAGTGCATCGATGCACTACCTGTGCATCGATACACCTTCAAACAAATTTCTGGGTTTTAACCTTGATGCATCGATGCACAATGAATATGCATCGATGCACTCTGCCCAGAATCCTCTTTTTGAACCCGAAAATTCATTCATTTTGGCTTAAATCCTTCATGTTTCATCCCCTTTTTCATTCTTAACTCTAGTACACATACTTAAACCAATCTATACTCATTTATTTCATCTTAAACCTAAAAATCCTATCTTCCATATGTAATTCAATAATTATATCAATTTTGCAACATGTTTCAAATCCAATTATATTACTTCATATCTCTTACTTAGATTGATGACAAGTCAAATCCAACTTTCAATTCTTATTATAAACTCTATTTCAAGATTTCATTCAAGAACCACTAATCTTTAATCCTCTCTATCTCCTTTATCTTTTGATTTTAGGACAACCTAAGCTTTCCATAATCTTAAGTATTACCTAAGGATCAAAACCCACTCTTAAAATCAACAAATCACCAGCTAACAAGGAATCTTACCTTTGCCTTGGAGCTTTCACGGGAGGAAGAAGAAAATGAAGAAGAAAAGAGAGAAGAGATTTCTGGAAAATCTCTCATCTTTATCCATATATATATATATATTATTTAATTCATCTCTTGGTCAAATGACCCTTTTGCCCTTTAATACATTTTTTTAATTACTAACATCTTTTAGGATTTATTTACAGATAAATCATTGAACTAATCCATTCTTCTACTTTAATCACAAAATTCTGAAAGTTTACTATTTAGTCACTAACCCATAGTTTGGGGTGTTACAACTCTCCCCTCCTTATAAGAAAATTCGTCCTCGAATTTTCACTGCACATCATAATAAGAACATACCTTCTAATGTTCTTATGTTACTTCCTTGACTTATTCTTTCTTGTCATCATCAGAAACTTACTTTTCAATCCTTTAGTTTCCAACTATCTTTTTCATTTATACGTTCATCTTTTGTTGCTTATCATATAAACAATAACCAATAACATCAATCCATTTCTGTTGTTTTTTTTTTCTCATTCAATTATGCATTTTTCCTTTGACCTTTCTAAAATCCACATAATGTTATTCATCCTGTAGACATTAACATCAATTCTTATCACTCAAATAAAAAAAAATCAATCAATTGATTCCTTTCCTCATTTTCTAATTAATGCGCCACAATCCAAACTTTTACTCATTCTTTCATCATTGTCTATATTACGATACACATAATCTCTTCATATAACCTTACATACTTTTCTTACTTCTAATCAAACTTATAATCTGCACATCTTTATAATCCTTTATCATATTTAATCCTTTCATTATCAAAATCTTCTTATAACATAACTAAACTATATCTTTTCATAACTTTGATAATCAACTTTACTTGTACATAACCTCATTCTTATCATCTATTGTACTTGTATTTCCTTCAAACATACAAATCTTTATCTTCTTCACCACAACACCTTACTATGATCAAACTATACAATTGTATCCAAATCCTCTTCATATTTGGTTATCATAACTTGTCAATATATTATAATTCCATTACATTTTCATCACATACTCTTGTTAGCCAATGCTAACTCTTTCCATTTAGAATACAAACTCTTATCATATCCACACTCTTGCTTATACACAGTATTATCCCTTAGTTTCGAATTCATAATTCTGACTTCATTCATCTTATAAACGTATCACTGATGCACTTATTCTTGAACCTTTTTTTACAAATAATAACCACGTCACTTGATCTTTTAACATTCTTATGGTGACATTGGTTCACCATACTCTAACTTGCACATGTTGTAACGAAACTTTTCAATTTAACTTCTCCGTTTTGGAGAAATGAAAACCGTTTAACATTTTCTTCATATCCTTTAACCAAATGTCTGTAACAATAGAACATTCCTCAAATTCACCTTTGAACTTAGGTGCTCCTAAATCTTTTAACTATCTCAATACATTCATTCTATGAGTTAACAAAATATAACATTGTAAACACATCGAAATATCATTCAACATCATGAATCATTCTCTAATCTTATACAGGCATTCCCTGAGGTTTTCACTCTTCTCCCTGCCTGGCCAGGGCAGGTGAATGCTATTACCTTCAGGTCTATAGCCTTGTGTTTCACTTTGGAAACTCTCATATTTTCATGTGCTCATATCATTTCTTCTATCACATATCACGTGTGCATATGCTCATCCAATTCATATTGTATAACATATGTCAATTGCATATGTTCACATATCATCCATCATATCATATAAACATATATATAAATTTCATAAATCATTCTCTGGTATTCACATATCTTATTTAACATAATAATTTAACTCTATTAACAAGACAGTACACTCCTTACCCAACCAGATCAGAAACTTTTCTACTTTATGTCGGCATGTATACTTTTTAAAACAATTTTTGCTTCGTTTTTAGCCTAGAATCGGCTAAACCGTAGCTCTGATACCATTAAATGTAACACCCCCAACCCGTATCCAACCCGGATATGAGTCCGAAGTGTCACATTGACTTTTCAAACAATTATTCATATAAAATAGTGAGTAATTTTAAAAACTTTTATAACATTTAACTTATTCAAAACATTTACAAAACTATTCAGAGCTTATACAATATATTCTTTTGATTATATGCCAACTAGAACTTTATATACAAAATACATATTATTCACCTCTCTTCTGATCTGACATTCGGTAAGGAGAACTGACTTGTCTTGTTCCTCTTTACTTCTCTTTTCGCTTTCCAAACCTACGTGTGAAATAATCACACGCTAAGTCGATGACTTAGTGAGGCATATAAAACATATAATATTTCATATAACATAAAGCATACATAAACATATACCATCTCATATGGTTCATGTAACACATTTCAAACCACTTACTTTTGATAACCATTTATAACCCATCGTATACATATCACATTCAGTATGTTTGTTTAATCTCTTTATTAGCCCATGTACACTAGTGAGAACTTAAGGTATGTTTGTACATTGAGGTTGTGCACACATATGCTGTCACCACAGCTCATATAAATGTCCCGAATGACCTATCCAGAGGTCATAAAGATCCTCGGCAAGTGTCCATAGGTTCCGAAGAACCTAGGTAAACTGTCCATATGTTCATTAGAACATAGGTATACTGTCCATATGTCTCGAAAGACATAGGTAATTCTGTCCATATGTTCCGTAGAACATAGGTATACCCTCGACTCTTGGTATGCCAACTATACCCCTAGCTCTCATATCACATAACATGGGCATTATCATTTATAACATTTCATATCACTTGTTATTTCTCTTCTGTCACATACCACATGTATGTGTAACCATATATCTCATATCATATCACATGTATCACAAGTGCATGTATTCACGTAGATCGTTTCATATAACTTATATCATTTCTCATTTGTTCATGTAACTCGCATGTCATATCATGTAACATATAACACATAATCATATAGGCTCACGGTTTTATCACCTATCATAACATATGACACATATACCATAACTTCATATCACATACTTATATCAATTCACACTTAGTCACATGGGTCATTTCTCATAACATATATCACATCACATATGTTCATGGGTATATCCCATAGCATATAAAATAACATATAAACTTATATATGTATTCATGTGTATACTTTCATTTAGCCTATATATCAATGTCATATAACTTATCTCATAACTTATTTGATATTCATATATATTCTCATCTTATAACTTATATTACCTATGCATATAACCTTATGACTTATTATCAAGTACTCAATTAATGTTTCTATATGGTTCTATCTTTATCATATAACCTATGAGCTATTCTTATATTACCCTATATCAACCATACTTTGTTTATCTCACTTTTCATATCATTCATTTATCACATATATGTCACTTTGCTTATAACACTTCTCTGGTTTTCATATGACATGTAAATCATTTTCATCTCTTGTTCTCATATAATTTCATATAGTCACTTATCACTTACCACATAGTTTACATCCTATGATCATAGAATCATATCAATAACACATATACTCATGCACACATATAAATCATAACAAACACATACCTCTATGAATTCATGCATTTTACTATTGGAAATAGACTTATCATAAGTCTTATTTTCCATTTAACATCATATACTAAATAATGTGCACTCACCTTAGCTTTGCTTTGATTCGATTCTAATCCTTCAATTGATTCAGAACGGGATCACGTTCTATATCTACATAATCATACATAGATCTATATTAGTATTATAACTAATATACTCTAATGGTTCACTCTTTAGATTAAGATAAATGCCAATTTCTTCTTTCAATAAGGGTATGCATCGATGCACTACTGATGCATCGGTGCATAAAATACATTCGATGTTGTATTATTATTGGGATGCATCGATGCATGCCTTATGCATCGATGCACTAATTGCATTCGATGTTTCTATTTTAAAAGAGTGCATCGATGCACTACCTGTGCATCGATACACCTTCAAACAAATTTCTGGGTTTTAACCTTGATGCATCGATGCACAATGAATATGCATCATCGATGCACAATGAATATGCATCGATGCACTCTGCCCAGAATCCTCTTTTTGAACCCGAAAATTCATTCATTTTGGCTTAAATCCTTCATGTTTCATCCCCTTTTTCATTCTTAACTCTAGTACACATACTTAAACCAATCTATACTCATTTATTTCATCTTAAACCTAAAAATCCTATCTTCCATATGTAATTCAATAAGTACATCAATTTTGCAACATGTTTCAAATCCAATTATATTACTTCATATCTCTTACTTAGATTGATGACAAGTCAAATCCAACTTTCAATTCTTATTATAAACTATATTTCAAGATTTCATTCAAGAACCACTAATCTTTAATCCTCTCTATCTCCTTTATCTTTTGATTTTAGGACAACCTAAGCTTTCCATAATCTTAAGTATTACCTAAGGATCAAAACCCACTCTTAAAATCAACAAATCATCAGCTAACAATGAATCTTACCTTTGCCTTGGATCTTTCACGGGAGGAAGAAGAAAATGAAGAAGAAAAGAGAGAAGAGATTTCTGGAAAATCTCTCATCCTTATCCATATATATATATTATTTAATTCATCTCTTGGTCAAATGACCCTTTTGCCCTTTAATACCTTTTTTTAATTACTAACATCTTTTAGGATTTATTTACAGATAAATCATTGAACTAATCCATTCTTCTACTTTAATCACCAAATTCTGAAAGTTTACCATTTAGTCACTAACCCATAATTTGGGGTGTTACAGGACATTTCCAAACCACCGTAGTCTTCCCTCCCTCATTTTTTCGGATACATGCACCACCCCCAAGGACATCTTAATAGCAGAGTTTGGTGTCATGTCCCACGGAGTCCTACCACATGCCCATCAAAGCATTCTCATTTCTGCGGCATCCATCCTCCTTACGTGATCCTTCTTGATTGCCTAACATTCTGATCCATACAACATAGCTGGTCTTATTGCCATTCTATAAAATTTTCCCTTAAGTTTTAAAGGCACCTTCTTGTCACATAAAACTCTAGTAGCATCCCTCCACTTTAGTCATCCTGCCTTTATACGGTGTGTAACGTCATCATCCACACCCCCATCTTTATGTATCATAGACCCTATGTACTTGAAACAATCATTTGAGGGGAGAACGTGTCTTTCTATGTATACTTCTACATCTTCATCGTTTTGGTTCCCACTGACGTTTGAACATAAATACTCTATCTTTTCAATATTGATCCTTAGGCCTTTTTCTTCCAAAGTAGTCTTTCAGGTAGCCAGTCTACTATTCAGCTCAGTTTTTGTTTCAGCAACTAGGACAATGTCGTCAGCGAAAAGCATACACCATGGAACACCATCTGGTGTCGCACAATAGATGTCGTCCATAATCAAGGCAAAGAGGTAAGGGCTAAGAGCCGACCCCTAGTGGAGTCTGATTTCCACCGGGAATGCCTCGGTGTCGCCAACTGTAGTCCTGACGTATGTAGTAGATCTATAGTACATATCACGAATCGCCCGGATATAAGAAGTTGGGATCCGTCTCGTTTCCAAGGTCTTCCAGATCGTATCGCAGGGAACACTATCATACACCTTCTCAAGGTAAATGAACGCCATGTGAAGATCTCTATTTTTTCCCTATATTTCTCCATAAGCCGTCGAAGAAGATGAATCGCCTCCGTAGTAGACATGTATGGCATAAAGCCAAATTGGTTTTCCGAAACCTTAGTAACCTGCCTCAACCTAGCCTCTATCACCCTTTCCCATAGCTTCATGGTATGGCTGAGTATTTTAATACCTCTGTAGTTGCCACAACGTTGGGGATCTCCTTTATTCTTACAGATTGGTATCACCGTAGACTCTCTCCACTCCTCTGGCATCTTGGCAGTATCTAGAATAATATTAAAGATGTTGGTCAACCACTTAACTCCCTCTTCTCCTAGGACCAACCACACAGTGATAGAAATTTGATCTGGACCGACAGTTTTGTCCCTACCCATCTTTTAAGAGCCAATTTGACTTCCTCAAACCCAATCCTACTTGTAGGGCAGTCATTGGTCGTAGTATGATGGTCGGTTGACCCATCAACGGTACTATATCTATAGGGAGAGACACCATCATTAAATAAGCTAAAGAAGTAACTACCCCAAACCCTCTTAATATCATGATCTTTCACTAAAAGAACACCATTGTCGTCCTTAATAAACCTAATGCTACCTAGAACTTTTTTCCTATTCTCCCTGTATTTTGCTAGCCTGAAGATGTCGTTTTGTTATTCCTTGGTGTCTAATCTCTTGTACATTTCCTCGTATGCCTTATCCTTTACTTTAGCCACCGTTTTCTTGGTTTCTCACTTTGCCTCCTTGTATCTTTATTTAGCTCTCAATCTTTCTTCATCGTTATTGCATTTTAGATACTCCTTGAAGTAAGTTTGCTTTGTCTTCACCTTAGTTTGGACTTCGTCGTTCCACCACCACGATTCTTTATGCTCCTTGACCTTCCCTGTCGACAGCCCAAGGGTGTTTTTGCCCCTTTCTGATGGAATTTTCTATATTTTTCCATAACATATCTGCATTATTTGAGTTTGTAGTTCCAAAACTTGTATTAGACAAAACCTTATTCCTAAAGTCATCAGTTGTCGCTCCATGTAAGTTCTTCCAAAGGATCCTAGGTTTACCAAGTTTAGCCCTCCTATTAGTGCTCCGCCCGTGGCGTACGTGGAACACCAAAACCAACAATATGTGTTGTGATGCACATACCTCTTCAGGAAACACCTTACAATCAATGCAAGCCCATCGATCCCGATTTCGAACCTGGATGTAGTCGATTTGGGTACAATGTCCCCCGCTATGGAACGTAATCAAGTTCACATCTCTCTTGTTAAAGAAGGAGTTAGTGACCACCATATCGTGTGCAGTAGCAAATTCAAGTAACATACGCCCCTTCTCGTTCCAACTACCAAAACCAAAACCCCCATGAACACTGTCATACCTATTGGTTGCATTACCTATATGTCCATTGAAGTCCCCCCCTATGAAAAATCTTTGGTCCTCCGGAATGCTCCTAAGTACATCATCTAACTGATCCTAAAAGAAACGTTTCTCCCCCTTCCATAGGCCAACGTGTGGGGCGTACACTGAAAGGACATTCACCACTTTCGCTTCTATAATAACCTTAATCATCATGATCCTATCCCGGTATCTACAAACTTCAACTATATTTTCCTTGAGCCTAGAGGATACCAAGATACCCACCCCATTTCTAGCGTTATCTATGCCTGAATACCACAACTTGTACCCATTACACTCTCTGGCGCGAGCCCCTTTCCACCTAGTCTCCTGAATACATGCAAAATCTATTTTCCTATTACTAAGTACGTCGGTCAGCTCCAGCAGCCTAGAATTTAATGTGCCTATATTCAATGAACAAACTCTAAGTCTAGTCTCCTTGACACCACTCTGTCGAGCCCTCCCCCTATACGTCTTATGAGATCTAAAAGAAGGACATGACCTCAAGTAATCATCTATAGCCGAAGCTATGAGGAACTATGAAAAAGGAATCCAAAGAAGACAGAAGATGCACCAATAAAACGCTAGAGAATTGAGGGGTACTAAGAAGCCTAGTTGGTTACTTAATAGGATTTTAAGACAAATTAATATTATCTTACTTAACTTAGGCCAACAGCTAGAAACCAAAGATTGAATTTATATCTTACTTAAATATCAATAATGATATAAGATACTAGGAGTCTATGACAATGAAAAAAAAATACAGATCCAGTAAAACATACTCAAAGAAAAGTACAAAATATAGATCCAGTAGATCCTACTCAAAGCAAAACTGACAAGCAAGCGAGAAAATCCATTAATACAAATCTCAAACAAAACATCAAAGAATAAGCTAAACCCAGCTCACAGAATCTCTACAAATATGCAAAAGTAAAAATCAGACACAAAAACAAAGGATTTTGACTGTGCTTGACTATAAATAAAGAAAACCCACAAAACAGGGAAATACCCAATTAGAAAAACGAGATGAAAAATCAAAATTTCGAGATCAAAATACTAAAAAATGGTAATCTAAAAGCTTACCAAGTTGGGAGACAGAAAAAGGATTTGATCTGAGAAGGGAGGAAAATTGTAAGAGTTGACGGGTTCTGTCGTATACTAACACAAAGAATCGAATTTTATACAGAATATAAATAAAAAGTATATATATATATATATAATTTAATGATGGTGAAGCTAAGAAGAAGAGATCAGTATCCATAGCAAAAACAAGTGAAATTATATATATTTATGAGAAAATTACAGTGAGAAAGGGAAAGATATCGAAAACCTCAGAGTTGGATTAGATCGGGAGATTGGAAAATACGGAGTGGAGGTGAGCGAGGAGGCTGTGAAGGCCACAGATCGGAAGAGAAGAAAGAATAAATGAACAAAAAGTGAAAACGCTACTGTGGCCTTACTACCTTAATTTGAGCATTAACTTTAAAAATCTTTTATACTAGACATGTTTTAAATTTATAGATTAAATCCCCTAGATTTTAGAATTATTCGTTGAGCCAATTCTCACACTTGTTGTCAAGATAATACATATTTTATATAACTTCTTCAAGTTTAGGCAAAAAAATAAAACTAAAATAACTTAATTACATTTGAACCCAAGATCCGTTAGTAATCAAGAAAAATCTCAACCAATAGGTTAAATCTAATATTTAGGAATCGATTAAAATATTTAGTTATTAATGATTATATATATGAAATTATATTTAAAATTAAATTAAAAATTTATTTAACATACCCAAATTGACGAGCACAATTTAAAATCAAAAAATAAATTTATGATTTGAATCTTAAATATTTTTTCTTATGATTATAATTTGAATATTAAATAATGATTTCATATATATAATCATCAGTATATATATAAATATATTAAAAATAAATCTTAAAAATTTAGTTTAAAAATATTACAATCTTAAATCAATTATAAATACAATATTAGATTTATTTTAGTGATCTAAGTATTGTCATATCTCAATTGGTCTAGATGTAAGTTAATACATGAATAGAATACATGACCAAAATGGAAATCCAATGAAAAAAATCATATACAAGTTCTGACCAAAATGTAAGAAAACAAAGCAGGGCTCTAGAGTTGAAAATACGTAACTTTACAAGGATCTATACCCTAATTATATCAATTTTGTTAACTGTCACTTAAATACTACCGTCAAATGTTAACGACGGGTAGTGGCGCAGTTTATCATAGGAGAGTTACTTCTATTCATTTGGACTAACTAATTCCCAACGAGATGATTGTAAAATGAAGAGGTCCAAGTCATCATCCTCTATTAATTATCATAAAATGTATACAATATTATGCTACAGAAGACCAGTTCCAAACCATTTGCAAAAGGGGTTGTGGCGCGGTTGGCTAGTGCGTAGGTCTCATAGCTTATTGAGTTATCTTGGTTAAGAATTCGAGCCTTTCTCATCCCATTATATTATTTTTAACTCGTTTACAGACAGTCTTCAAGCTACACTACACATGAATTATATATATTGTCCAAAAATTGTATTTTCTTCATATATTATGGAAATATGAGGTGACAATTATGAGCATAACTTACACTTAAACTCCCAAAATCCGAAGTTATGACATCCTTACCATTCTGATTTCTTTCGTTGATTCATACAATTATTAGTTCAAACTCTGCCCGACCCAGCGCAAGCTTCATGATTTTTCATTAAATTACTAGGCTGATCTGGTTAAACTCTGCAAACTCGTCGAATATACAAAACAAAATTTGATTTCTCATTTTGTGGCATCCACAACTGCTCTACGGGCCCTGCTGTGGACACCGTAATCTCACCGGTGAGAACAGTGCAGTGAGTCGAGCATGATCTGAAAGAGAGTAGTTTTCGGGCCATATTCCTTTCTCCACTTCACGAGGGAAGAGAGCTGCATTCTTCACGGCAAAACCAATAGCCTCTTCTTCATTACCTTCATTCGAGTCATCCGAGCTGCAATCATCATCCAGATCTTCTGACCATGTACAATTCCAGATTCTCTATAGTAATGTAAACCGATTACTAAATGCTTTATTCTATGTAGTTTAAGCACATAAAGATTTACAACATGATATATATATGCAGCAAACCTTAAATTCTTCATAATCTAGAACACCATTTCCATCGAAGTCTGCTTGGACCCAGAGATCTTTCGTATCCTGGAAACTTAGTCCATAAGAAAGACCTGTTAAGTTTACCTGTACATGATTCAGGAAAAGGTGAGAATTTTATCACTGTAATTATATTAATTATATCGAGAAAGTGAATGAAGAGAACTTATCTAAGAGCATCACAGAAAGCCGAATAAGTTATATAGTTGACATTGTTGTCAGCCCTTAGAAAGGAAAAGGCATCTCTTTCGGCCAATGAAGCCTTTTGAAGTTGAAACTAGAACCAAGAAAACGAAACTAAATAAGCTATAATGTGAGGTAGAAAGAATTTGGAACAATAAACTAACAGATTAGAATGAAAAATGCTGAACAAACCTTTATTATACCAAAAGCTGCTTCGGATCAACTTATCTTTAATGGTTTTCGTGGCTTATTAGGATTACGAAGCCATATGAAATCAACACCGCAGATGTTTATGATTCCGATGACTAACCCACTGTAGGATATAAGAGCAACAAGTTTAATCAGTAAGCATTGCAGATTTCAACAATATAATGGCCTGTTGATGTGATGCTAAAATCTGAAATTCAATAACACTAACCTTGTCAGCATATCCACTGTTTGTATATTCATAAGCAATATCATAAGATGACACAAATCCCTGGGACCTTAGGAACTTGTAGACATGCCCACGCTTGCTTCAGTTCCAGTCACTGAAAAACAAATAACATTTAGAAGACAAAATAAATTGAGACTAAAGCAAAAAGAAGAAAAAGCACCCTTTGCTGAAGAGATCATTGAATGATGAAACTGAAGATAATGCTTACCCGCAGAGTATGACAGGCATGTGGGTGAGTTTGTTTTCTTTCTGGTATGTTTCCAGATAGAATAGTATTTGATAAACCTAAGAGATGAATACCAAAACTGCAGATTTAGTTTGTGTCATAGAAATGAAACGAACATATGCCAAAAGAAGATATTAATCTACCTGGTGCAGTCTTACGACCGATAAACTGGAAACGTGAGGAAACAACAGATAGGTGTTCACTATGATAGTTTCTTGTTCAACACAGATATTCTTATTTACTGAAAAAGGGACAACAGATTGAACATGTAACAATTGAGCAACTCGGTCTCCACAGTCATTGAATAGCAGTTCTCTATAATTTTAGACCCTGAAGTAGTCCTTGTGTATAGCAGTTAGTAAACCTGGGGAAGTCAATAAGAACCTCCTTATCAACTCAATTCATAAACAAAATCATAAAATTTGTTTCCATTATCAGAAGATATCAGTTAAAGAGCTCATACCATCTCCTCGGTTGTTGGTTCTTGCGAGTTTGAAGGTCTCGTAGCCTGCAGCACCAAGCCTATCTTCAAACATGTGCACCAATTCCTCGTTTCCAACCCAAAATTCCTAGTCATTGAACGAAACAAATACATATTAAATAGATACTCATGACATCAGAATAGAAATGAAGGCTGTTAATGGATGGAGGGGCACATGAAACGAACCTGCAGACAGATGATGGAAGAACTTTCATAGAGCAACCAATCTAGAATCCTCTCATTTCTACCTAACCAAAAGGCTCTAAAATCACTCTCTCGTATGTTGGGATTCTGTTGCATTATCACACGTGATAAAATGAGATTAGCAAATCTTACAAAGGGAGAAGAAGACGATGAAGAAATCACATGCTGATCCAATCGCTTGTAGCTAGGAGCCAGGATGTTGAATGTGGTACAGGAAACGCAAGGCTCTCTATCCACTGGTGATGAGATTTTACCAGATTTAGTCCTCATAATCCTTCCTCTATACGGAACGAACTCATTCTCAGTTGAATCCACGTTAGCAAATTCAGGGTCGTTATAAAATCCTGCCGACACCTTTTTCCAAACAAAAATATCGTTACAGTACAGTAAATTCGAAAAGAAAAAAATCCAGAATCCCAAATAAGCCAAAAAGATTCCAAATTTCCACATACCATTTCGAAATAATTGCCACTTGTATAATTATCCTTCTTGTTGTTCAAAATTTTAGATTTTGGTCTCTGGCCCTTGGGCAGAGAATGATCCAAGGGTGATTCAAATGTTCCAGAATCCAAATTGTTGACAACAACAATAAATAAAATATTTGATGGAGAAAAGAATGATAGAATTCAGGGAGAGGGAAGCAGCTCAGATCCCTCTCCCTCAAGCGTATCCTTCTTGTGGGGGGAGGTTGTTTATGTTTTAACGTCCTTTCTGTTTCATCCAACTGTAACAACATTCTTTTTCTTCCATTTGGGGTTATTAATTTTTGGGGTAAATTATCTATTCACCCACCTATTTTGACGTTTTGGCTATAGTTACCCACCTATTATTTTTTTTATTCCACCAATAAGAGGGTGATAACCAGAGTGTAGCAGGAAAATATCAGTCATGGCCACTTTGACACACTAAACCACTTGACTAAGTATAATATTACAGCCCGTTTGGATCAAGGAATTTAGCATTCCCAGCAGACATATGTTTTTCCTGATGAAGGATATCCATATTTGGATCAAGTAAGATTCCCAAGTGAAGGTAATATTTTAATACCAACAGTAAATTTTGGTGTTTTATTCATGGGAATGTTATTCCCACATATGTGTTAGGTATTTTTCATTTCCTGTGCTAAGGGAGAAAATACTCTTCTTTTCCCGTGAGCTTGCCTCTGTGACTGGTAATCTTCTTTTCCTCCGTGCTGCGAAAAATTCATCGTTTTCCAGTGAGATTCTCCTGGTAAGATTTCTTCTCCACTCTTTCTTTTATTTTACCTTGCTAAACTGCGATATCTTCTTCTCCCCGAGTCGCTTAAAGTTTCAAATCTGCAGAGTCTTGCTAAACTTTTAATTTCAATGGATGAAACTCTGGGCCAAATTCCTACCAGGAGCAGTTGTTCAGTTATGCCTGATCTGACATTTTCAATTTTAATAATGTGCTTGTTTCTTTATGCTTCCTCTGTTAAGTTTTGGTTGTTGTATTGGACTGTTTGGCTGCTTCAATGGTTATACTGATTGCTTCTTAACCTTGATTATTCCAAAAAATTTATGATTCCAGTCCTTTATCCAAGAGAATGATGGACTGTGATTCATCTTGCCTTATCCAAGAGAATGAGAATGAATCCAGATTCTAGTTGTGAACATTAGGAAATTTCTGCGTGTGGTAGCTCTATCAAATTAACATCCATGTATTGTGCTTTGTTTACTCAATTGTAAATCTTAGATTCATGTACTACTAGCCGTATAAAAGACATTGGAATGCTTATGTTCGTCCTCGGGATGTTTGAATAATAAGCTTTCAACAATTTTATATCTTTACTTATTCCAAGTTTGTTTAGAGCTCTATCATACTATTTTGCTTTTCGCTAGCTCTATCGGTATCATTGAATGGAAGCTTCATTGATGGTTTATCATCCGGAGGGAAGAAAATGGATCTCATCTTATCCTAGAACACTTGCAATATTAAACCTGAATGTCGTTTTCGTTTTCAAAAATCTGGGAAATCATACATAGCATCTCTAGCATTAAAACAAAAAACATAATTAAAATTCTTTAAGCTTGTTTGCTGGTGTATAAGATCGTAGGTTCATTGTTTCAGCTTTGAACTTTGTAATTTCATTTGGATAAATTATATACTTGTTCTGGAAACTGGAAATACTGATGAGTCGTGTATTCTTTTCATTACAGGTCTGGGCAGCCGGTTTAACTGCTGCTATACTGAAAAAACAGAGCTATTTAGTAAATGGATTAGGAAGTGCAGTGACTGATTCGAAATTACAGAAAAAGGAACCTGGGATGATCGAAGTTGTGGTGCTATCTACCCTGGAAAAGTTCTTTGCTTCCATTCTAAATATGCCCGATGTGAATCGGTAGGTTTTCCCTTAAGCCATGTATTGTTTGTCTTACATTGTTAAATGGTCAGAAATATGCTTTCATGCCAACATGCCATACAATGTAAACTCTACAACTATGATCATATCTTGTGGTTGTGACAAATAACAGATTGATACGAACCGGATATAAGAAAGTATATTTACTCATTTGCATAACTCGTGTTACTAGCCGAGTAAAATTGCCACAGTTTCTAATATTCAATATGAATTTCTTGCTAGCATGTTCATGTTCAACATTTATAAAGCTGAAGGAAGGAGAATAAACAGACAATTTATCAAATTCCTCTTTTGGTCACTAAGGTGATTACAGTACAAAATGTTTAAAAAGTGTATTTTTTTCGATTGTGGATTATAAGTATGATGATGAGGTACGAATTGCCTATTTTACTTTGCAGATGAAAAAAGACTAGTTCAGTGCTGAAGAAATGGAACGCTTTTGTGAGAGGCTCGATTCTCCGGCATGTGATTTTCATTAACTTTAGAAATGACATTTTTTATGAGCCTTTTTTTATGTGATCGATTAGCTTAGATGTGAGTGTAGATCAACATCTATGAACTCTTTGTACGAATCTCGTTTCATTTATGATGCATATTTTTTTCAAATGTGGATTATAAGTACTAATTGCCCATTTTACATTGCTGATGAAAAAGAACTGGTTCAATGTTGAAGCAGTTGAACGCTTTTGCGAGAGGCTTGATTCCTCGGCAAGTGATTTACGTTAGTTTTATGTTTACAATACTGAGATTGTATTTCTTGATGAACTTTTATTTATGTGATTGATTATAGGTTAAATGTGGATCTAGATCAGCATATATTGATGAAAGAAATTAACGGTCTAGTATGTTCAAAGTTTGGCCTCTATCGGTTTTTGTATGTTCGGAGAGAAATTACAGGTTGGGAAACATGAATTATTGGGTTTCTTGCTTTTCGTAATCAATAGTTAAGTACAAATCAGATTAGAACTGAGTATTAATAATTTTATTAAAATATTAGTAAAGATAATAATGAATGACGGTGAAATATAAAATTATAGACAATATGATTTTTAGTGTTATTTTTTCTTACTTATTTGAATTATGTTTTTGTAATATAAATTTATGAGATAAATAATAATGATAAAGTATTCAAAATTAAGTATAAATATAAAAGATAAATAAATAAATTATTGTATATAGAAGATATAATAAATATTATATCTTAGATAACAAAAATAATTTACATCTTTTTATTATTATGAATATCTATGAAGAATTTCCACAATGTAAACATTTAGTTAAATGTTGATATAAACTTTTCTAAAGCTTTTATTTAGGTCCCCTAACTTTTAAAACTTATAATACAATCCCCCAACATTTAGTTCATTTACAAAATAGTCCCCGTACATTTAGTATGTTTGTAATATGGTCCCCGGTCGTTTGATGCCATTACATTTTTGTTAGTACGTTTGCAATATGGTCATTGAACTTTTTAGGTGCTTGCATTTAGGTCCCCCAACTTTTAAAACTTGTAACGTAGTCCTAAATTTCATTCTAAACCCCAAATTCCTTTTCAATCTCAAATTTCATTTTTCGCTTCTCTCTTCTCATTTTTAGCGTAACGTTGCAGTCGAGGATGCATGGGAAATTCTAATCTAACTGAATTATGTGGATGTGTTGACTTGAATAAGGCTCCATTGAGAGAAGACCCGACCAAAGGAATATCGGGACCATCAACGATTCAAGTTGTAATGTTAGATACAGGTCATCTCAGGTGAAGTATAGATGTTCGATGAAATGCTTGTGAGAAAAAAATGGGATTAGAAATACAAAGTTGACAAATACTACTAAGATGAACTAAGTATCATTGTTGAAAGTCACCAACAAAGCTGGAATTATTTTGTATAAATGACATATAATTTCTTCGTTAAATCCTTGTACTTAAAGATTTTCCAACAGATGATCAAATATAATGAAATCCCAAACAGCGCATTCACCTCTCGTTTGGTTTTTGTTTTTCAATTTTCCGCCATGTAAAATTGTAAACCCAAGCAGTGCTCTATTTTTCAGCTTTTTATTTACAAAGAAAAAATAGAGGAAGAATTGCTTGAACGCAACACCGATTGCGTTTATTTCTTAGCCTCTCCCCTTACTTGCAAGAATGTATTTATTTTCTCTTTTGGACTATCCGAAAGTAAGCTTTTTCTCTCTTGCACTTTCCCATTTTAAACTCGCATTGTGTATTTTTTGTTGAAATTTTTATGTTTCTTGAATTGCATGTCAATGATCTGGATATTCAGTGTTAGTTTTGAACCAAATCCTGTAACACCCCAACTCGTACCCAACCCGAATACGAGTCTGAGATGTCACATTGACTTTTAAAAACAAAATTTTTAACAAAATACAGAACCTTTGGACTTATATTAAGAAAATACTATTAAATTATGCTTCATTATAAAATTTAAGGCAAAAATGTATTTATGAATAGTACTATACGATATGAGTAGTACCGTAAACAGTAATGAACAATACTAAGAACAATGCTACAGTGCATCGATGTATTGCTACAGTGCACCGATGTACAAAATTTTCAAATGCAAATTGTGCATTGATGCACTGCTACATCGATTTTCGTAAAATGTACATAAAACTCGTAAAAATTTAACCGTTTATTACTTTGCATTTATATTTACATAAATACGTTTAAAACATTACAAAACTCGATCAGAGCATAAATACTTAATTTACCGACTTTGTTTACATGCTAAACTATTTTTACATAATAAGACATACTACTTAATATACTTCTGATCTGACCTTCAAGTGGAGATATGTTCTACGTCTAAGCTTAGCTTTGATCTTCATGCTTCTTAGTACCTATGTGTAAATCGCTTACACACTAAGTCATAGACTTAGTAAGCCATATAAATATAATAATAATGCATTCCACATGAATATGAACATGCAATCTATCCATTCAATCATGTCATATGCAATTCAATGTAAACAATAATAATATGGTAACATATAACTATAATAATGCAATTACCTTTGATAACCTTTTATAGGCCCATGCACATTTTTGAGAACTCAAGGTATTCGAGTAAGTTGAGGTTATGCACTATTGTTGTCACCACAGCTCGTATGGGGTCACACTAGGGGCATATGATTTTTGTCCAGAATGACCTATATATTGTATTTGTTCCGAATGACCACTCCTTAAGAACCATATACATATTCCAGTGGATCAAATCTGTCTCAAAAGACCCTATAAATGTTCCAAATGATACATATATGTCCCGAAGGACCACGTAGAACCCTCGACTCTTGGCATGTCAACTATACCTATAGCTCTCATATCATATACCATGGGCATTATTTTTATGTTTCATATGTTCATGTACTCATGTCCTTTCTCTTGTGATCGCATAGCTCGTATCATTTATCATATCACATGTGCATTTGAATCTATTCACATATATCATTTATCAAATCATATGAACATATATATCTTATGCATGTATCATAATAATTATCATGTTTGCATGTTCATAATTATTGTACTATGAAAATCAACATAGGAATTAGACTTATCACAAGTCTTATTTCATCGTACCATACTTATAATATGCACTCATCTATATATCTTTGTCCTTCCCTCGATCAATCTTACTTGTCACTTGTTCCGGAACTCGTTTAGGCTCAATATCTACATAAATATAATTTTCAAGACAATTATAAGAAGACAACCTTATAATTCGATACTAATAACTTGAACTAATTTAATGACCCAAAAATTCAATTTTTCTTTAGGGGTGTACCGATGCACTATGGATGCATCGATACCCAAATTAGGTTTGAAAATCCCATGCATCGATGCACCTTCAAATTTTGTCTTAGTGCATCGGTGCCCATTCATAGTGCATCGATGCACATGTCAATAATAAACTGGTTTCACCCGAAAATTCCACAACTTTTCATTAAATTTCCTCATATAAACCTCCTTTCATACCACTAAACTCAACTACAACCATTTTAACTAGCTTTTATCATTCCAACACTTTAGAATTTCCCATATCTCATTCAAATTCTTAAAACTAAGAATCATACCAAAATTTCCATGTAATCCAAACTTATTTCTAACTTCTTATTCTCATATATGACAAGTCAAATTCATCCTCAAAATTCATTTAAACCTTCTTATTCAAAATTTCACTTATCCACTTCCTATCTTTAATCATTCATAACTTACAAATATTTGAGTTTTTATGACCTTTTTCATCTCCATCATCTTTCCTAAAGCTTCATGAATTAAAACCATACTTTAATTTGAAAGATTAACCAAAAGAAATCAAACTCACCTTGAGCTTGAGGTTTCACGTTTGGGAGAAGATAAGAAGAAGATGAAGATGAATGAATTGTCTGGAAACTTTTGTTTCCCACAATTGTGCTCCACGTGGGTTATAAGATAACCCAAACAATATTTTATTCATTTATTTGCTCAATGACCCTTTTACCCTTTTACTTCTCATTCACTTATTAATTCATCCAACACCAACATCTTTTAATTAATTCATTCACTTTTCATTTTATTTACTTTGGTCATTGAATTTAAAAATCTTACACTTTAATCACAAACCCGGTGTTGAGGATGTTACAAAACCATCTAATTTTCTTTTTTTTCTTCTTAATCAAAACTTTTAGTACTTCTATGAAAGATATTCAGTCTATCAGAATAGAAGTGAAATAGGGTCCTAGGCTAAATTTTTTTGATCTTCTTGTTTGGTTTTTCTTTAAATCATGGAATTGGTTGTGAGTATCGACATAGTGAAATCGCCAGGCTCAATCCAAGAGATTGTTGGTGCTAGTTTACTGGGAATTTATTGATCCGGCCTGTGGTTTTCGACGTCCTGTGAGCTCGTATTCTTTTTAATAAGTTCATGTTGATTATGGGACTGATATATTGTGAACGAATTATTTTTTTTACATATTTTGGAAATTTTACAGTTGAATTGTATTGAATTATAGCTTTAGAAGATAATTCTGCATGCACACAACTCGAAAAGCATGATGACAGCGTAGTATATTTGGAGTAGCTACTTGACACTGTCATGATGCCTTTCGAGTTACAAAAGAGACTGAGAGGTGAATGTGTTATTTGGGATTTCATTATACTTATCATCTGTTGGAAAATCTTTAAGCACAAGGATTAAACGAAGAAATTATTATATGCCATTTATACAAAATAATTCCAGCTTTGTTGGTGATTTTTAACAATGATACTTACTTCATCTTAGTAGTATTTGTCAACTCTGCATTTCTAAACCCATTTTTTCTCACAAGCATTTATCGAACATCCATTCACCTGAGATGACTTGTATCTAACATTACACCTTGAATCGTTGATGGTCTCGATAGTCCCTTGGTCGGGTCTTCTCTCAATAGACCCTTATTCAAGTCAACATCTCCACATGATTCAAAGTTATATTAGAATTTCCCATGCATCCCCGACTGAAAAGTTACGCTGAAAATGAGAAGAGAGAAGCGAAAAAGGAAATTCGAGATTGAAAAGGAATTTGGGGTTTATAATGAAATTTAGGACTGTGTTGCAAGTTTTAAAAGTTGGAGGACCTAAATGTAAGTGCCTGAAAAGTTTAGTGACCATATTACAAACATGCTAACGGCAGTGTAACGACGTCAAATGGTCGGGGATCATATTGTAAACAGACTAAATGTTGGGGGACCATATTGCAAACGGACTAAATATTGGGGGACTGTATTACAAGTTTTAAAAGTTGAGAGACCTAAATGAAAGCTTTAGAAAAGTTCAATGACCATTACTATACTTTACTCTTAATTTTAAATTGTTATTTGTTTATCTCAAATTATTAATATCGTTAAAAAAATTACAAACCAATCAAAACATACTATTTCAACTCTTAATTTTTATTTTCTTCATCTAAATAAATAAAATCAATTAATAAAATAAAATAAAATATTTTTTCTTTGATTGAATACAAAATTTAAAATAAACAATCTATTCTAAACATCTTAAGGGCCTCATTAATAAAATAAAATAAATAAACTCTCAAAATTACTCTTTTTTTCCATCAACACTATCGTCCTTCCTCAACCCAACTCCCCTGTAAATTAACGACCCACCCAAATCTCCACCGTCAAACCCTCCCTTTCCCCCAACATCCCTTTTTCTCCTTCTTCACTCTATAATTTCTCCTAACCTCCAAGTGAACCCAATTTCTTCAAGAGCATTCTTTCTTTCCTCTGTGACCTTTCATAGATGATCGAAAGTTTTACCTTTTAACTTTATTCTTCCTTCCATTCTTTTGCTTAGCTAAATCTTTCGTCCCTGCAAATAGCTTCTCATCAACTGTTGCTTAAACGCCAACAATTCAATTTATAATCGCGTCTTTATAGTCGATTTAGCTAAATCCAGTTGGATTTCATTCATTGACAAAAACCCATATCCGGATTCCCCCATATTATACAATACGCCTCCATTTCAAGCTCAAAATTTTGATTTGACATATGTAAAATTTAATATTTTAACTAATGGCTTCTTGTTACTGCGTGATTTTAGTTCTCATGGTGAAGTTTTTGAAATCATATTTAGTCCTCATATTTGAGGAGAATTGAGTTGTTTTCAGCTCCAACAGACTTCATAATCGAAAATAGATCTAGGTTGATTAATGACAATGGAATTGAAAGTTACAAGAACTTAACATTAGAGACTGCTCATAGGGCTAATGTTGGTGGACTGAAAATGATTTTTTTAATGATTCTTTGTGGAGAACTTGGATCTCTAATGATGACTTTCTTGTGTTCGAACCGTGAATTTGTCCTAGACAATGTTTATTTGACTGTACGAGAAATGAACTGATATAATTTGATGTTGACTGGGGATGTCGGGGGGGGGGGGGGTTGTAATAGGGGCATTTTAGGAACGTTAATTTTTAAAATGATATTCATTTATTTAAATAAAAAATTAAGGGTGATATAGTATGTTCTAATTGATCAATAATTTTTTTAACGTGTTAACGATTCAAGAAAAACAAGATAATAATTTAAAGTTCAAGGGAAAAACGTCTTAAAAAATATTTTATAAACAATTTAGTACAAATGATACAATTTAGGAGACAATAATAATTTTAACCCTTATTTATTCAACTCTTTCTTTCTTGTTTAATTCAGGTATTTAATTCAATTTCTTCTGTAGATCAATTCCCGTTTCCAGAATAAGCCCAAACCCATTTCATCTGGGCTTGCATGTAATTTTATTGAAGAAAAACCCATAGGATTGAACTCAACTAATGGATGAGCAACTTGATTACATTCTCCGTGAGAGAAACCAAAAACAATAGAGGAAAAAGATTGGAGATGATTTTTTTTTCCTTTTGAAAATACTGGCAGAATTACAAAATATTAGATCAAGTAACCTTATCCTTCACTGCTATAGCAGAAGATTTGAACCATGGTACCCACACCGAGGTTGTCTTTTGGTATAACCTGTATGCTTCAGCTCTGTACTCCTGCTTCAACATCCGCTGCTCCACAAGGAAAGTAACATAAGCTAAGCACATACTATTGATCAAACACCCCACACAGGTCCATCCATGACCCAAGTTCCATGAAAATACAGTCATTCCCCACCACCATAGTTGTTCCCCAAAGTAGTTTGGATGCCGCGAGTACCGCCACAAGCCACGGTCGAGGTTCGGGACCATAGGTTTTCCGAGCTCTTTTAGCTTGGTATTTCTAATCACAAAATTATGCAGTTGTGTATCTGCCAAGTACCCTATGACAATGCCACACAAACAAACTCCAGCAGCAACAAAATCCCAGATATTTAAGGGCTTATCAACCGAGTGGACGACATACAGTGGAAGACATATTCCAATCAGAAGTATCTGCAGAGTTGAAACACCAGTTAGTTTAGTTCATGTTCTCTCATCAGCTTTTTTCATTTCAAATTTTTATTTGTTATTAGAGAAAGTATCAAAACGTATAATGCAAAATATCCGGAGAGTGGAGACTCACCTGTTGAGAAACGTAAACAGAGAAGAAGGAAATCCACCACCAATGCTTGCCGTACTGTAAGCGCATATCAGCGAACCTCCAGTCTTCTCTGGCACCCCACTGCCATTCTTCTCGCCTGAAATAGCTATGGGCCAGCCTAATACTCCAGACCCAAGTCAACACTGTAACGATCATTGATCTCCAAGGATCAAATTGAGCCAAAGGGTGGGTTGCATAGTAATGAAGTAACAACACCGGTATCACCATCCAATACAGATCAATCATCTGAAACCAACCAAAAGGAGTAGAATTTAAATAAATGTTTAAAGAATTACAAGTAATAAAAAGAAGGCACTGACCCAGTTGCTGGATTGGATGAAACCAATGAGCCAGAAGAGGACATTGACATTGAAGAAAAAGAAGACATTTGCTAACAGAAGAGGGTGATGGAAGCACCATGACCACAGAGGAGCACAGTTGCTCTGGAAATGACTAAGGAAATAAAGATAGAACAGAATTGAAGGGAGAGGAACAAGAAATGCCACGACGGCATTTTTCAAGTTGCTTCTTCTGCTCATGTTTGTCTTTCTCCCGGGCCTTGGGGGTCGGAGGGAGAGCAAGTGAGGCACCACTTTTATAGCAACTGGTTTATTTCACTGCCCTGTGGGACACGGCTAAAGAGAGGACCAAATGATAAGGTTGATTTTCACCTGGGCATGCAGACCAAGGGTGGCGCATGCATGGGTTCCAGTCCCATGCCTCAACCGAATCTTCAATCACGATGCTTCCTCGACATAATTTTCGGACTACGCTTTTGTCGAAGGACCGCATTTTGGGTTGGCATGGTTAATTGACATAGATCAATAAAAATAAAAATTATTTAAAATTCCCGTAACTTAACTCTTTGTTAATTGACATAGGTACATGTAATTTTATCTATATAGTTGGATTCAAATCCTTATTATAATATCAAATTAACCAAATGATAATGTAATAAGAAGGAAAAGTATCTGAATTGCCTTCCGAGTTGAATTGCAAAATTTAGTAAGACTTCTTTTTCTTACAAGCCATTGGTGGAGCATAGTTAGGACTTAAGATCTTACATGACATCGTCCTAAAAATTCCAAATCTTTAATAGAAGACATTTAATAAGCCGATATTAACAAGCTAAATTTGACCGTATTTTGAGTGCAAATGATAATGAGCATGTAACATGGATAAAAAGAGGGGTCAAAAAGGGGGGGGGGGAGAGCAGCAAAATGATTTATGAAATAAAGTATTGCAGTGATTGAAGTGCATGCAATAATGATTCAAGCATGTAATAGTGGGGAGTTAACCTGCACAAATCCCCGCAATTTACGCACCCAAAAATAAGGTAAACCAGCTATACTGCACCACTACCATGCCTGGCAACGCTGGCTGGGCCAGACCATGTTCATTATCCATAAATGCTCCTTGCACCTTTACGACCTTAAACAACAAAGGCAAATGCTCCACAAGAAAGAGCTAATTCTTTCCTTGAACAAAAGATTATGTAAAAAGTACTTTCAAATATAAATGAACATACTCTGGAGGAAATCGTAAATCTGTCTCTGAACAAAGACACCAATACAAGTAGTTCGAGAAAAGAAAACAAAAGAAACAGATGGGAATACGTGGAAGTGAAACAAAAAGAACCTTTGCCTGCATATATGTGCTTAAATCCTACAAAAGCTCAATGGTATCCCAAAACTACAAACTCTGCCTGTTAAAGCATATGCATAGAACTAACAAAACAAACTTCTTAGGATTCTTATTCAATTTACCAAAAAAAAACAAAACAAAAGGAAAACACATGATATGGAAAGTAAAAGAAGGCCAGATGAAACTTGCATTCGAGCAGATCCCATTTATGTTGTTCTCATTTAGGCCCATTGCCAGTTGCAATATCCCTTTTTATTGCTCCTTGAATCCATTTGATAACAAACCACTGGAACAACAAAACAATTTGGCCATTACAAAAAAATCATTTGTGTTCCAATTCAGCCCAAACAGAAACTAATAAACTGTGGAAACTTTACCTGAAGCCCAAGAATAACTGGGATCCACAATTTTCCTTTATCGTTAGCGTCAGACCCATCAACCAACTTCTTGCTAACTACAATGACTTGACACTTGTTAGTTGCAACAGTTGTGATGGCTTTTACTAAGTTCGGAATCCAAGCTTCGCCATTGGGAAGAATCTGTATGGAAATAACATGTAATTATCAAAGAATCAAGGCAATCAAATATATGAAAAGGTGATAAATAGAGAGCATAATATGAAAGGAAAAAAATGCGTTCAAACCTTTTCTTCATTGTCATTTTTATTGCACCTTCCACTGTTTTCAACCAAAACAACAGGAATGACAGAATCCTACAAGCATCAAAAGCAAGGAAATATCTATAAAAAAAAGTAATCACAGCACTCTAAGCATACCAACAGAAAGAAATAGTAACTAATAAAGATAAATTTACAAGCTAAGATATCCTTTTCAGACAACGGAATTACGAGTGACAAACTATTTTACATAGACATCAAGGAATCTTGCGGGAACAAATAAACTTTTGATCCAACATGTCTAACATAAATAAACCTGAAAGAAAATACATACATCAAACTCCTTTTTCCTAATACGAGCTCCAACGCGAATGGCCTTTAGGACACCCTCTGATCTTTTAGAAGAAAAAACGTCATAATTCAGTCCATCTGGTGGACAAAGCTGAGCATGAGTGAGCACCAGCAAACTTTTGCGCCATATTTCTTTGCCAAAACTGTTGCCAATAGCCCTTATGACCTGCTTATCCAAATCATCCACTCTATATGCATCTAGGCGATCAACATAAAGCAAAACATCTATGGTCTTATTCAAAAGAAACCTGCATGGCGAATAATAGATTTTGTTCGTAACCAAAATGAACAATAACATGTAGGAAAACTAAACATAATCCTACAATGAAAATTTGACTAGAATTCACTAAGAACTATATTCATCTTGCAGAATATAAGATTCTAGGCTAGACAGATTAATTACTCTACTGACCCTTTGATCAACTGAAGAGCTTGGTGATTGACATAGCCAGCCTCTACAAGCCCTGGAGTATCAATTACATTCAATGTAAATCCAGCCCATGTGCGTGAAGCCATTACGGGTCTCAGCCCCTCAGACTGCAAAATACACGAATATAATGACGATTAAAGCTTAAGAAGATTAAAACAGCATAAACGAATCAAGCTAAGAACCGCAATGGAACAGATAAAACCAATATTCACCTGGAACGCAGTGACTCGAACAACTTGCTCCCCGAGAAGAGAATTGATAGTAGAAGACTTTCCTACACCGCCTTTGCCCATAACAAGAATAGTCAAAGTATCGACATTCTGCATTTTTTTTACATTAAACAATCTTGTGTAAACATGTTATTAAGTCGAAGTAAATGAAATAGATTAAAGGGTTCATCAAAACCTCTTGCTTCAATTTTCCCAGCAAATCAAACAATTTTGTTTGAGTAGCGGCGGGGAATTGTTGAAGGCCGAGCCATTCACGAGGGAGAGGAGTACTCATCACAGCAAACTACACAAGAAATCAGGAAAAAAAAAACTCAAAAAAATCCAATAAAAGCAATAACCCTAAACCCAAAAAGTGGATAACGTGCTAAAAACGATTAGACCATCTTAGAAATGCAGCCGAAATATGATATTGGAACGTTCCTTTAGACAACGTATGAAATAAAGAGAATTGGCGGAGGAACCTGTGGTTTTACCAGCCTATCTTCGTGGGTGCAACTTGAGAAAGAGGAATGAAGAATTTGGAGAGGTTTTTGGGAGTGGATTTTGTGGAGCAAGTGGATGAAAGAAGATGATTGGGGGGTTGGGGAAGGCTATCTCATCGAAATTCACGGGTCTCAAGTAAGACTACATAATCTGCTCCTCACCCACTGTTTGGGGACATGTGGGCTCAATGCGGCCTAACGCCAAAAATTGTTTATGGGCCACATAACCAATGGCCTTTTTGGCCCAACAGGGCCATTGGAATAATAATTTAAGGTTTTACCCATCATCCAATATTATTTGAGAATCTACGACATTTGTTATAGTATCATGCGAATTCATCACCTTGAGATGATGAGTTACACGAAATATTATTTTTAATGGATTCGGATGAGTGGGTCCTACGTGGGCCGATAATTTACTATTTTTACTAGGACTTGTCAAGCCGAGAAGACGAGTCCGTTAAAAATATTTTTTTATTTTTGAAAAAAATTTAAAAATAGAAATTAAAAAGAAAGGTAACTTGTCACCTCGAGGTGATGAGTTTCTTCGAATTCAAAAAATAGTCGTTTTGTAGTCGTTGGTCAACGGGAAATTCTTTAACGAGCAATTCTACAAATTCAAGGTGACGAGTTCTCCCAGATTAAATTTTAAAAAAATAAATTAATTAAAAAATAATGTTATGTTTTACTAAAAGAACATTATTTACAAACTAATAAAATTTATTTATATTTTCTAAGTTCTTGATAATGTCGAGGAGTGGTCGAATGATAATGGCGCGGGGATCGTCGAGTACGGCAGGGTCGTCGGCCTTGATCGTCGTCGTCGTCATCTTCATCTTACTGAGGAGGTGTACTTAACACACTTTGAGATCCACCTTCGAAATACGGTGATTGGCATATGGTATTTAACGCTATCATTGCCGTTACTGAATTGACTTGGTGACTATGTTGTTGACCATATACAATATGATCTCATTCACTCTCAACGATATGTTCTGTCGAAGATGTTTGAGTGTGTTGCATTGCATCCCATGAACCTTCAACCCAAGTCGGCTGAGTCTCGGTTGAAGTATGATATGCAAGATTGAAACCGAAACTCGCCTGAGATGCATTATAGTAATCTTCAGCTGCAGATGCTGAAGCAGAAGAAGAAAACGCCAATGATTTCTTCTTGAACTTGGGGAATCAGGCATGATGTTGTTCTCATTCTCCCCTATCTTGTGGTGTCGTGAGATATGGTTTCCCATTTGCTTCGTAATTTTGGATATAGGGAGAATGGTAAAAATCTAGGTCTAACGGTGTAATATCGTACAATGGGGGAGCGATAGGTGTCGCTGCTTCCATAGCTCGATGTAGTAAGCGTGCTTTGCAAGCCAATTTTCGGCATGTTTCCTATACGTATCAATTATATGGAGTGCATCCATATCAACGATTTGCGTAGGAATCGACTGATGTGACGTATATTTTAGTAGTACTCTATCAACGGCGTGCCCTCAACAATCGCAAAATATAATAACGACATCGCGACACACTATAAATTGGACCCCTAAAAAATACGGTGGCAATAACTGGTAGATCTCGTCGTCAGCATAAGAAAGCCAAAAAAACTATAAATATTAAATATCAAACTTCATATATATAAAGTTTAAAATTGGACCCAAAAAAATCATAAATGAACAAATGTATATCACATATCGATTGGCGATATTGATCCTCATCAGTATATCTTTTGCAGTAGCATCTGACAACTTCGTCTCTGTTATTTTATGACACCATCTAAAATATTTAAAAATAGAAAAATATTAAAAACAAATAAAAAATAATTCAATTTTAAAAAATTAAAAAAAGATGAAAGACGACCGGGGTTGTTGTAATCGACGTAAAAAATGGGAACTGATACTACACCTATGATTGTAGCAATATTAAACGGCCTGCTACATCTTCTTTTCGACCCTGCTTGATAATTGTAGCCTTGCAAAGCTCTCGGTACAAAAAAGCTAAAATCGTCGAGCCCCAACTGGTATTGCGACTCTCAGTGAAGTCATTTAATATTTGAAGATATTGAGTGTGCGCCAAATTACCAATATTTAGTCGATATTAATATCCCTCCGATCAATTAGAGTTTATAGCCATGGAATTCAGACTCCAACCATGTTATTCGTACCCGATAGCCATCAATGCACTCAGATGGTGACATCTTTTCCAAAACTTCATAGATCAATGTCTTGGGCTCGCAATTGTTTTGCCTCACCACGGGGGCTCTATTCACGGGAACACTGAGTTGGTAAGCGATGTCTTCCAAGGTAATCTCCACTTCACTACTCAAGAAATGGAAGATGTGCGTCTCGGGCCGTCAACGTTCAATCATAGCCTAAATCAATGTCGGATACACATTGAAGCCACATACAAATATGGTTGGAACAAGATCGGATTACTGAAGATATATCAACATCCGCATATACAGATCTCTTACAGTCATCTCGTGTTGACGAATGGACGTTATCAAGGTGCAACATTTTTGCTTGGGAAGTCATTTTAGTCATTTTTTGGGATTTTCACAAAAAGTTGGATTTTTTTAAAAAAAAATTGAATTTAGGGTTTAATGAAAAATAAAAACCCAAAACCCCTATTTATAGCCCAAATTCTAACGACTATAATAAAAATATCCAATGGAACTCATTACCTCGAGGTGATGAGTTCCAAGTGACCGTTGCATAACTGCCCATTGATCAACAACTAGTTTTTTGAATTCGAAGGAACTCATCACCTGACGAGTTACCCTTTTTTTTTTAAAAAAAAATCTATTTTTAATTTTTTTCAATAATCAAAAAATATTTTTAAACGGAATTGTCATCTCAACGTGACGAGCCCCAGTAAAATTAATAAATTATCAACTAATGTGGGACCCACTCATCCAGGTCTAATAAAAAATAATATTATATGAAATTTGTCAGCTCGAGCTAACGAGATTGCCTGACATTATAGCAAATGTCATAGAGCCCTAAATGATTTTTTTATGATGGGAAAAACCCTAAATTATTATTCCAATAACCCTATTGGGCCAAAATAGTCGATAATCAATACCATACAATTTATTTGGATTTTTTGCCATTATCGACATTAAAAAATTAGGGTTTTAGGGCACTTTGATTTTTAATTAGGGATCTACAGCATTTACTATAATGTAGTGGAGCTCGTCACCTCGAGTTCCATGAAAAATTATTTATTTATTACATGTATATTATTTTATTCTTTTTTAAGGAACACATCACCTCAAGGTGACGAGTTGCTTTAAAATATTATTAATTTTTTTGGTAATATATCTATTATTATAACTGAAAAAAGACATTGGAACTTGTCACCTCGAGATAATGAGTCGCGTTGGATTATAGCCGTTTTATAGCCATCGGAACTCGTCTTGTGGGCGTGACGAGTTCCGACAGTCATTTTGAGAATATTTCATTTATAAAAGAGTTGGGCCAGTTTATAGAGTTAATAATAATAATAATAATAATAATAATAATAATAATAATAATAATAATAATAATAATAATAATAATAATAATAATAATAATAACAATAATAATAAAGACTTAGAAAACCGACACAACAAACGACTTATCGAGAGGAAGAAGAAAAGGAAAAGTTGTTTATTTTGTTGAAAAAAAATGTTTTAAATATTGTATGAATTTGAGTTTAGTTAAATATATGTATGAATTTGAGTTCAGTTAAATATATGGTTATTGATATTAATAAGTTATCTATAACATGCACAATAAACAACATTTGAAGCAATACAAATACGAAGGTTTATCGACTCAGTCAATATGGCCTTCACCTCTACAGTGGCTACAAAGCTTTAGTAAACCTTACTTTCGTTGCGGATCATCTATATTAATATGAATTCAACTAGATTCAGAATGACCATTTAACTTCTTTCGTAATTGTGGATTTGACAACCATTCCTCAAAAATAGTTAGTGGTCAATATGCAACGTTTGGGAGATACTTAAATTCACAACTATATATGTTACGCATAGTATGCAATATATAATTGTTGAGTTAATCGATTGACGAAATTGGCCAAGATGGGGGTGAATTGGCAATAAAAATTTTGGTGGAAGCTTTTGCAGAAAATTGAAAGAAATTGCACAGCGATTTAGAGTGGTTCGACTTTCTCAACCAAAGTCTACGTCCACTACCTTAGCTATCCACACTAAGGATTTTCCACAAATTCACTAATTTGTCTTTCTTTTGAGGACAAAGAGTAACCTTACAAACCCTCAAGAATTATACCCCAAATTCTTGAGAACACTCTCTCACAAAGAGAACAATACAAATTTGCAAACTTACAAGGAAATCCTCACAAGGTAGATTGTTTGCACAATTCTAGAACAGAGAAAAGAACACTAAAAAATGAATACAATTGAGCACAATAAGTGTTCTTGAAAGCAAGATGAATATTGAATGAAAAATAGGCTTGAAATGCTCAAACTTGAGGTTTGATGCTTTCTCTTTGATTCTCTCTTGATTCTAGTTGCTTGATATTTCTTATTTTTGATCAATGGCTTCTAAGCTTGCTTAAATACACCTTGAATCACTTCTGAACGTTGGGGATGATTAGAGAAGATAATATAGCCGTTTTAGTGTGAAAACAATTAATAAAACAGCTTGGAGCGTGGGGGGAATCGGTACCCCCTTTGGGGAATCGGTTCCCTAAGTGTAAAATTCAAATATTTCGACCGTTACACAGGGGGGAATCGGTTCCCTCCGAGCATACTGGAATTCTCGGAGTCAAACCATTCAGGGGGGAATCGGTACCCCCTTGGGGGGGAATCGGTTCCCTCTGAGCAATCTGGAATTTTTGGCTTTGAAATGGTTCGAAATACATTGTAAAATTATTTTGAAATTGTTTTAAGATTAAAACTTAATTTTACACTTGAGTAAGGATTAAAAATGATTTTTGAAAGATTTAGAGTAATGTTTTGATATTCGAATAATTATATCGAATATACTTAGAAAATCTTTTTAGAAAATCTTAAAATTCATTTAACTTAATTTGTTATATCGAAATATCAAAATGTTTTCAACAATCTCCCCCTTTTTGATATAACAAAACATTTTAGTAATTTTAAGATTTTGAAATCAAAAACGACATTTTTGAAAAATTACTCTCCCTTACTTTAACACTTCTCCCCCTTTTTGTTAAATCAAAAAGATTCGTAAAAGATTTTAAACAAGGTTTTTGAAATCATTTAGCCAAATTGATTATAGTTTAAGCTGCTAAGATCACAATCAAGAGAAACGTTAGCCATTAGTTTCATAATCAATATTCATAAATAATGTTTATGGTAAAATTGGTCATATATCTAACATGTTGTAAATGATGCAATAAATTTAATTAAATCAAATATATAAATTCAAACATCCAAACAAATCCAAAGTCTAACAATCCACAAAATCAAACAATCCAAAATATTCAAAATGTTGAAACAATAATCTTTTAGTTCAAAGTTTAAAGTTAAACAGAATTAAACATCCGGATCGGGAGGAGGAAAACGAGCTCGCATAGCGGCCATCTCGTGTGAGAGTGCATCAATACGTTCATTCATCGAAGCGTTGTTTGTGCGCAACTCTCGGAGGATTTCTAATTATTGAGCTCCCATTGTGGATAAATGGGACTCTATAGAAGTAAAGCGTGAATCCATGGTAGCATATCGGAAATCGAATGTCTCCATAAAGGATTGAAAATATGGAGGCATTTGATGCGTTTGTTGTGCTTGCTCCTCGGGCTACTCAGGCTCATCTTCGGCTTCATCGATATCTCGCATTAATTGTTGAAGCTCAGGATCATCGTTAGCTTCTGTTTGAGCTCGTGAAGAACTAGCTCCCGGAGTATGTTCAGACGATCGAATCCATTCACCGGTTTCCTTATCCTTTATCCATCCCACTCTCGTTAATGAAAGAAGATTAATTTGTTTCTTTAGAGGAAATGAGGCATCTAGACCAACTCTAAGCCCGTCTTTAGAAAATAGGTTACTCAAAATGCAACCGTAAACTAGAGATGAACATAGTTTCTTGTTAGGTACAAGGTTTACGGTTTCAACAATTTCAGCAAAAATGATCTGAGGTAGGTTTATTTTAATACCGTTTTCAAAACAATGTAACCACCAAAGATCCAAAAATAGGTTACTCAAAATGCAACCGTAAACTAGAGATGAACATAGTTTCTGTTAGTACAAGGTTTACGGTTTCAACAATTTCAGCAAAATGATCTGAGGTAGGTTTATTTTAATACCGTTTTCAAAACAATGTAACCACCAAAGATCCAAGTCTCTAAGAGTAGAATAACGACCTCCAGATGGTCGAAACCACCAGGAAATCATTAGATAAAGAAAACGTTTGTGATGGTCTAAGACATTTGCACTATCCCTTCTTTTATAACGAGATCCTAAGATTTGTTTCTCATTTGAAATACCATCATTATCTAATACGAATGCATTGGCTATGTAAGCCGAGTCAATATATAAGATTGTCCAGGAGTAGGAACGAATTCCTATGGTTTCGGTTTCAGTTTTGATTTTTAACACAAACGATATTAGAATAGAAAATACGAACAAGTTGATGGTAGACAATGGGTTCAAGATCAAAAAGTTTATCAAATTTCCACTCCTGTAAAAGAGGAAGATATTTAAAATTAATATCTAACATAGCTTGATGAGAAGGGATATGTTCTTCTATAATTTTGTAAGAGTCGAAATATTGATAATACCAAAAACGATGATTGCTAGGACCAGGATGATTGAAGCACGAGTTTTGGATAGTCAAATTAGGATCATTGGGATTAGGAATTGGAATTTTAGGAATATGAGGGGGATTTGGAGGTGGATTTGGTTGACGGTGTGAGTGACTAGATGATGACCTAGCTCGTTTAGGATTGGACATGGTTTAGGAAATCGGAATAGGATGGATAACCTGCAATTTAGAAAACACATGTATGCAATTCAATTAATCCCAAAACTCAATTGAGTCCTCAATATTTCAAGGTTCTCTAATTCAATTCTAATGGGCAAAGTTTTTGAAAACTATTTGAAAAATAAGATTTTGAAAAACAATATATGTATAGTTTTCATAACAACAACATAATTCAATCAAAACACAATAATTTGAAAAACAAAATTTTTTATATTTCGAAAATTTTAAATATTTTGGAAAATTCTTGTGTTTTTGATGAAATTAGTTGTAATATCTAGTTTCTAATCACTAAACAATCAATGCTCGATCTAAAGTTCAACCTAGAACTAATTAAAACTAGTTCTATGTTCATAAATTGATGAAATAGAGAGTTTAGAAATTTTACCTTGAAGGACGAGACTGAGTGGATTTTGATGTTGTTTGCACGATTTTAATGATGATAGCAAGTTTAGAAGATGATATTTGAAGTGAATTCCGATTAAAACTGATGATTTGAGGTAAAAATGGAGATTTGAGAGGTTAGAGAGGAGAAACGGCGGAAGGAAGAAGAAGATAAGGTTTTGAGGATTTAAGGATTCTGCCCGTGTTAAAATCCAGAACCCTAGGGGGTATCGATTCCCCTGTGGGGGGAATGGGTTCCCCTTCAAAGGGGGAATCGGTTCCCTCATGGGGGTATCGATTCCCTCTGCACCAAAATGCTAAAATCTGATTTTGAACACATAAAATGCTAAATTAATTTTCTCTAGTGGTATTGGCAACTCATATATTGAAAATTAATCATGTTCAAATAATCAAGTTATTCTTTAAACGATATTTGAACATAAAATTAATTTTTCATCAAGAATCATAAACTCCCCTTAACTAATAGCAATGAATGCAATTAAAAATTAGCATTTTTCATTTAGTCTTAAAAGTGCTAAAATTATTTTAAACACTAAGTGAAGATAGGTTGGTTAAACCTAATTCTCTCCTAAGTGTCCAAAATCTTTCCTTGTCTAAAGGTTTTGTAAACATATCCGCTAATTGGTGCAAAGTATCAACAAATTCTAGAACTACATTTTCCTTAGTGACATGGTCTCTAATGAAGTGATGTCTTATTTCAATGTGCTTAGTTCTAGAGTTTTGGATGGGATTTTTAGTGAGACAAATAGACTAGTATTGTCACACTTGATAGGAATGGTACCAACTTTAATTCCACAATCAAAAAGTTGTTGTTTCATCCATAAAACTTGTGCACAACAACTACCAGCTGAAATGTATTCAGCTTCAGTGGTAGATAATGCAACACAATTTTGTTTCTTTGAAAACCAAGAAATCAGCATATTTCCAAGGAATTGACAAGTCCCGGAGGTGCTTTTCCTATCTAATTTGCATCCTCCATAATTCGCATCAGAAAAAGCATGCAAACTAAAGCTAGAGTCTCTAGGATACCAAAGTCCTAAACTAGGAGTGTCCTTAAGGTATCTAAAGATTCTCTTAACAGCTAGTAAATGTGATTCCTTAGGGCATGATTGAAATCTAGCACATAAGAAAACACTAAACATAATGTCCGGTCTACTTGCAGTTAGATAAAGTAGAGATCCAATCATTGACCTATATAATTTAACATCTACACATTTACCACATACATCTAAGTCAAGCTTTGTTGAAGAGCTCATTGGAGTGTCATGAGGTTTGCCATTTTCCAGTCTAAACTTCTTGAGCATATCTTTGACGTACTTAGCTTGATTGATGAAGATGCCATCTTTTCTTTGCTTGATTTGGAGTCCCAAGAAAAATGAGAGCTCCCCGATCATGCTCATTTCGAATTCACTTTGCATTAGCTTGGAAAATAAATTTGAACTACTAATAAATCTTTACCTTTATGCTTTAAAAACAATGTAGTGTCAACCTTCCCTTTTGAAAAACCTTTTTCAATTAAAAAATTTGACAATATTTCATACTAAGCTCTTGGAGTTTGTTTTAAACCATAAAGTGTTTTTGTCAATTTAAGAACATGATCCGGAAATTTTGAATCTTCAAAACCTGGAGGTTGTTCCACATACACTTTTTCTTTTAAAACCATTTAAGAATGCACTTTTAATATCCATTTGATATAATTTAAATTCATGAAAACATGCAAATGCTAGTAACATTCTAATTGCTTCCATCCTAGATACGGGAGCGTATGTTTCATCATATCTCTATGCCTCTTCTTGAGTATACCCTTGAGCAACAAGTCTAGCCTTGTTTTCACTATATTACCACTCATCAAGCTTATTCTAAATACCCTCTAGTATATAGTAGATTTATTACTAGGCCTTTCAACTATTGTCCATACTTTACTTCTCTCAAATTGATTTAATTCTTCTTGCATAGCCATAATCCAATGTTCATATTTTAATGCTTATTTAATATTCTTAGGCTCTATGCATGAAATAAATGCAACATAATTACAAATATTTCTAAGAGAAGATCGAGTTGTTACCCCCTTTGGATGGATCACCTATAATTTCACCATCCTTGACATAATTGTACTCTCTTGGATAAGATACTTCCCTTTCTTCAATGGTTGGATTCTCAAGAGGATCATGAGTTTCCTCATTTTTCGTTTCTTCCTTTGATGATGGTTCTCCAACGTCATGTCTAACGTCATTTGTATTTATAACACCTACATCATCATTCACACAAGAATCATTCCTCGGAAGGGGATTATCATCGAAAACAACATGTATAGACTCTTCTACAACTAAAATTCTTTCATTAAATACTCAATAAGCTTTAGAATTTAAGGAATAACCCAGGAAAATTCCTTCATCACTTTTAGCATCAAATTTGCCAAGGTTCTCTTTACCGTTGTTTAAAACAAAACATTTACATCCAAAAGGATGAAAATAGCTAATGTTAGGCTTTTTCTTTTTGAAAATTTCATATGGAGTTTTCTTTAAAATTGGCCTAATCATTACTCGATTTATAACATAACAAGCGATATTTGTGGCTTCCGCCCAAAAATATTTTGGCAAATTATTTTCACAAAGCATAGTTCTAGCCATTTCTTCTAAAGTTCTATTTTTCCTCTCAACAACTCCATTTTGTTGAGAGGTTCTAGGTGCTGAAAAATTGTGACTAATACCATTAGAATTACAAAACTCAGTAAATCCAAGATTTTTAAATTCAGTGCCATGATCACTCCAAACACTAGTTATAGAGTAACATTTATCGTTTTGGATTACTTTTGAAAACGTGATGAATTTTTCTAATGCTTCATCTTTAGTACTTAAGAATAGAACCCAAGTATATCTAGAGTAGTCATCTACCAAGACAAATGCATATTGTTTTCCACCCAAGCTAGTAGTCCTAGTTGGCCCAAAAAGATCTATATGGATCAATTGTAATACTCTACTAGTTTTACGTCATTAATGGATTTAAAAGAAACTCGCTTTTGTTTTTCTTTAGCACAAGCATCACAAATTTTATCATTATCAAATTTAAGCTTAGGCAACCCTCGAACTAAATCACCTTGAATTAGCTGTTGCAAAACACTCATACTAGCATGTCCTAGTCTCCTATGTCATAACCAACTATCATGTTCATCCTTAGCAACTAGGCACAAATTAGTCATATCAATAGAATCTAAATGCACCATATATATGTTTCCTATTCTATGACCAACAAGCATAATCCGATTAGATGCAATGTCAATGACTTTACAACCATTAATATCAAACATGACATTGAATCCCATATCACAAAATTGACTAATACTCAATAGATTATGCTTTAATCCATTAACATATAAAACATTCTTAATTTGTATGGAAGAGGTATTACCAATAGTACCAATACCTTCAATGTGACCTTTTGAATCATCACCAACAGTCACTTCTCCTCCATTTTTGGCATTAAGCTCAATGAACCGGTTTTTGTCTCCGGTCATGTGTCTTGAGCATCTACTATCAAGGTACCATGAATTTGGATTTGTTTCCCGTGCCTTGTAGCAATGCTCCTTTACCTACAAACATAGATTAATTTCTAATTTTTGGTACCCAAATTCTTTTGGGTTCATATTCATTAGTTTCCAAAATCCTAGTCCCCTTAGGTATCCATTTGTGTAGGATATCCTTATCTTTAGTAGTAATGAGCTCCTTAGGAACCCATATACTTCTAACGATTTTTCCATTAGAGGTTCTTTGGGGACCTCTATGATTGTAGTTTTTAAAACTTTTTCTAACAAAGTTGGATTTTGAATTTTCTCCATTTTCAAAACGTTTTGCTCCAACTTTATCAAAAGAAGCTTTAAGATCATCAATTTTCTTTTGATGATCATCATTGACTTTTGAAAGTAAATTTTGCAAATCTAAATTTTTCTTTTCAAACTCTTCTAGTTTGATTTGCAAATCTTTGATTTTACTTTCAAGATTGTTGTTGGTTTTGGATATGAGTTTATTTTCATTTTTCAATTTTTGAAACATCATTTTTATATTTTAAAAAACAATTTCTCATAATCCAAAGTCAACCCATTATATTCCTCTAATAGCTCATCATAAGATAAATCATCAAAATCAGATGAGTTAGAGGTTACCTTAGAATCTTCCCCGAATGCCATTAAGCACAAGTTTGCTACTTCTTGTTCCTCTTCATCGGAACCTTCTTCATCGCTCCATGTAGCCACATGAGCCTTGTGCTTATTCTTTGATTGACCATTTATCTTCAATTGTGGGTAATCATATTTGACATGCCTCGGCTTTTTGCATTCATAGCAAATGATCGGGTCCTTCTCTTTTGGTTCATTTTTGAGGCCTTTATTTCGTTTGAATTTTCTTCCTCGGTAAGGTCTTATCATTTTTCTGAACCGTTTGGCAAACAATGTCATTTCCTCGTCATTGTCATCTTCATCCGAATCACTCTCATTTTTTGTGGATTTGAGAGCAACTCCAATATATTTTTCTTCTTCTCCTTCTCCTTTAGTGTCTCTTCAATCTTATCAAGGTCCACCTCATCTTCAAGCATCATTTCATGAGTGAGGAGTGAACCGATTAGCTCTTCAAGAGTTAAGGATGTTAGATCCTTAGACTCAATGATTGCCGTCTTCTTTGATTGCCACGATTTTGGGAGGGAGTAGACTAACTTCCTCACAAGCTTTTCATTTGAAATGATCTCTCCATATGATTTGAGACCATTGACAATCGTTGAGAATCTATCCATCATAGCTTTGATATCTTCATTTGTTTTCATCTTGAAATTTTCATAACTATGCGTTAGAATACTAATTTTAGATTTCTTTACCTCATCGGTACCTTCATGAATGACTTGAAGTTTGTCCCATATTTCTTTTGCGGTTGTACAAGATGAAACTCTTCCGTATTCATCTGGTCCAAGAGCACAAAATATGATATGGATGGCTTTGGAGTTGAGCTGGAACATTTTTGTCTCTCCATCACTCCATAATCTTGGATGAGTGAGAGGCTTGAAGTATCATTCTTCTACGACATTCCATTCTCCCATGTCACTTGCTTGAATGAAGTACATCATTATATTTTTCCAATAGGCATAATTAGCCCCATTGAAGAAACGAGGCTTGTTGACGGGCATCGAATCGAGACTGGAGTCGAAGTTTGAAGTAGAGACCATTGATGACTTTGATTATCGATATAACTCTTCCCGAATTGACTCAAGAGGCGATTAAACCTTCAAATGAGTTAGGCTCTGATGCCAATTTTTGAGTTAATCGATTGACGGAATTGGCCAAGAGGGGGGTGAATTGGCAATAAAAATTTTGGTGGAAGCTTTTGCAGAAAATTGAAAGAAATTGCACAGCGATTTAGAGTGGTTCGACTTTCTCAACCAAAGTCTACGTCCACTACCTTAGCTATCCACACTAAGGATTTTCCACAAATTCACTAATTTATCTTTCTTTTGAGGACAAAGAGTAACCTTACAAACCCTCAAGAATTTTACCCCAAATTCTCGAGAACACTCTCTCCCAAAGAGAAAAATACAAATTTACAAACTTACAAGGAAATCCTCACAAGGTAGATTGTTTGTACAATTCTAGAATAAAGAAAAGAACACTAAAAAATGAATACAATTGAGCACAATAAGTGTTCTTGAAAGTAAGATGAATATTGAATGAAAAATAGGCTTGAAATACTCAAACTTGAGGTTTGATGCTTTCTCTTTGATTCTCTCTTGATTCTAGTTGCTTGATATTTCTTATTTTTGATCAATGGCTTCTAAGCTTGCTTAAATACACCTTGAATCACTTATGAACGTTGGGGATGATTAGAGAAGATAATATAGCTGTTTTAGTGTGAAAACAATTAATAAAACAACTTGGAGCGTGGGGGGAATCGATACCCCCTATGGGGAATCGGTTCCCTAAGTGTAAAATTCAAATATTTCGACCGTTACACAGGGGGGAATCGGTACCCCCTGGGGGGGAATCGGTTCCCTCCGAGCATACTGTAATTCTCGGAGCCAAACCATTCAGGGGGAATCTGTTCCCTCTGAGCAATCTGGAATTTTTGGCTTTGAAATGGTTTGAAATACTTTGTAAAATTATTTTGAAATTATTTTAAGATTAAAACTTAATTTTACACTTATTTTTGAAAGATTTAGAGTAATGTTTTGATATTCGAATAATTATATCGAATATACTTAGAAAATCTTTTTGGAAAATCTTAAAATTCATTTAACTTAATTTGTTATATTGAAATATCAAAATGTTTTCAACAATAACAATTATCAAAGTATGAGTATGGGTCTACATTGACATACATACACACAACAATCGCATGAGCGCATAGGTATTTGAAGAATTGAAATCGACCACAGTCACACAATCTTCTATTCAAATTATCAATTTAGGTGGAAGAATTCCCACTATCTTATGATCGAAAAAAGTTCTTGGACAATGTAATCAGAATTATGAAGATATATCACTCTTTCTATCAAAACCTTGGCCCTCTGAAGTAGCCTTGGCAATATCAGAAGCATCAATTGTTGGTGTGTAATCGTCTAGCATAAGTGGAACAAAAGTTTCATCTTCCTCACTAAAATTACCAAGGGTTTCACCAAATTGTCCGACAAGGTCATCTAGATCTTATGATAGTCTTACTTTTTCAGGTGCAATAGTTGAGAATGTAGGAAAATATGCAGTTTCACCGTATAACTCAACCAGTTGATTATTTGAAATATTGATGCAGGCCAACCATAATACCTACATCATCATCTTTGTCAAGCTGGATTGCTCCATATTTGATGGGATTCTCTAAAAATTAGGTGTTGATAACTCAAACATAATATAAAAGCTCCAAGTTTGCTCTCAATTTTTTTCTTCATTTGCTTATGTGATACATCGACAGGGAACATCATGTTTGCAAGCTTATGTGACATAAACATAACACCAAACTCATTCTCGGTCACTTGGCCATTTGAGTAAACGACAATGAAAAATTTGTTAGCCATAGTTTCAGAATGGTTTTTGTTGAAGATACATATGAAATAAGACAATTTAATAATGCAAAATGGGCCATTAATAATGCAAGATGCTAGAAAATGCTAGCAACTTTTCAGTGCCCCATCAATCATCTTCAACAACATTTCAATGAAATGTTATCTCTAATAATGCACCATGCCCGAAAATGTTAAAACAAGTCATTAATACTCTCCAACAACTTTTCAGTGCCCCATCAATCATCTTCAACAACGTTTCAGTGAAATGACAACTCCTTTCGGAAAAATTTCAGTATTGATATACCACTTCATACCAGGTACAATATGCATTTCAACAGCTATCTAATATAATGCACCATGCCATAAAATTATCAGTTCACAAACTTTTTTCCCTATAAATAAGTTTCTGATGAAACCTATTTTACCGGTCTAGAACAACCTCAGTTTTTCACTTCCAAATCTTGAGTTCTTTTGCAACAATGACAACTATTTGTGCAACTATTTTTTATGATTGCAAATCTATAACCATGTGTTTCAAAAAAAATCAACTATACGAGTTGAAGTTCAGTATACAAAGAAGGGTTCAACTGGGAAGCAGTAGAAGAATATCCTTGTTATATTATAGAATTATACTATCATGCATGAGGTTTCATCTAAGCGATGATATTGACCTTGCTAGTATGATTGAGACATACTTAACTATTCTTTGTTTAATGTTGATTTGTTTGTAGAGTTCGATGATTTCGACCTTGCTCGTTTGGTTAAAGATGGCCAGCTAAAACATCCCAGCAACTAAAACAAATGACAAAGCAACAAACATAGATGATGGAGACCCAGAAGCATGGTTCCAATTTGTACGTGAACGACAACAAGAAAAAGCATGGAGAATTGAAGAAATTAATATTACTTATTACGAGTCTACTGATTACGAAGAGTATAACATAATAAAGAATAATGCAACAAATGTTTATGAATTTACTATTTGATTTACTGTTTAGTGTGTGCGTAAGGTTTATCTTATTTATGTCCTTAAGGTAAAGTATTAATTGTGTTGTAATATTACTTCTTAATGTGCGTTTCTCATGTTTCATTATTTTTTCTCCATATATCAGCAGTACGACTTTCTTATTTAATTATAATATTAAACATAAAAAATCACGACAAAAACATTGTCAGAGTATTATTCAGAGAGACTCGTCACCTCAAGGTGACGAGTACCAACGACTTTTTTTCCAATTTTAATTTTAAGTATATTAACGAAAAAAAAATTAATAATATTTAAAAAGAACTCGTCACCTCGAGATGACGAGTTTCTTCTACACTGTAGAAAATACCATATATCCCTAATTAAAAACCAATGTTACCTAAATCTCTAAATTTTATTTGTGTTGGCTGTAATGAAAAAAAGAGCCCAATTTACTTTTATATTAAAATTGTGGTGAGAGAATATTTTTTCTCCCGATCAAAAAAATTTAATGTTTTTAGTTTTACGGTGAGAAAACTGATTTTAAAGTGAAATTATATTTTTATCTTTAATTATTTAATATTAATAAATTAATAATTATGTATGCATCATTATAAAACAATATATTTTATAATATTCATTTTGAATATAAAATTATTTTATTTTTAACTTATATTAATATTTTATAAATTTATAGTGGTTATATTCGTATGTATTTTTAATATCTAATTTTTTTATATTTTTAAATTGAAATTAAAAAATTATATAATTTACATAAACATATTTAAAATTAATTAAATATATATAATTTAGTTTTCTTATTGAACTATCAATTATATTTTTCCGGGTATAAGTTATTTCTTTCCTTCACTATACTATTAATACATATTTACGTAGGGTTGTAAACGAGTCAAGTTAAGCTCGAGTATTGTTGAGTTTGATTCGAAAATTCGTAAGTTTATAGTTTTTAAACTTGAATCAAATTCAAAACCATGAATTAAAGTTCAAAAAAGCTCAAAATAATTTTTTTTTAAATTAAACTCGATTGAAGCCTCAAACTAAACCTAAACCTTAAATATATGAAAAACTTATATTATATTTTAAAGAAATCAAAACATAAATATTAATTTTATTACTAATATATTTTTTAAAAATAAAATCTTAATATATTATATTTTCGAGTTATTCGCGGGCTTTTCGAGTCGAGTATCAAGTTGCTTGTTTCATCTCGTTAAGGACTCGAGTCGAGTCTATTGAAATCGAGTATTTATCGAGCTTTAATCGAATCAATCTCAAGTAACTCATTTACAGCCCTACATATTTATGTCGATAAAAGTTGACTATTTCATTTATAGAACTATAAATTTATCATTATACAAATATGCATTTCTCTCAATTCTGATAATAAAATCAATTTTGTGGTTAATTAAAAGAAAATATTATTTAGGTTTTGATCTCACCTCAGAATAGATGAGTTTTTTGAAATCAAGTGTTTTATGTTTATCGTTGCAATTTTTTTAAAAAAAGAAAACCATTTTTATATTTTATTATAGTTTAAATTAATTTATTTCATATATCTTAATATTAACGAATTAAATTATTTATTTTATTTTATAATATTATATTTAAAATAAATATTTTATCTATTTACAATTATATTTTAATAACAACATCAAACATTTAAACTTTAAAGTTAATTTTTTAAAATACTTTTTAGTCATACTTCTTAACTAAGTCCATTGTTCCACCATTTTCGAGATTTTTTTTTATAGTTGTAAACGAGGAGCTCCAGCAACGGATAGCTCAAAGTGGTCAGCCCCCAATTCACAATCAGTTGGTTCAGCAACGGTGTCCACTTGCCAGGCAACTGCTGCTCCTGCACTCTGCACTCCCTTGTAGAAACCTACATATCTGCAAGTTTTATGTGGAGAATCTCTATTCTGGACTTTCAATCATATGCGCGTCATATATAATTTAACTATTTTAGCCATTACCTGCTGAGAACCTCTGAGTTTTCAGCTAATGCTCCAATCGTCCAATAAACCGACTTTGAAACATGGCATCCAATAAACCATAGCAAAAGTACAATACGAACGGTTTGGTGAAATCACTGCCGGATCTTTTGAAGTCCAGCCGCTTGGGAGGCTTGTCGAAAGAGTAATTCAACTGGTTGGCAAGGCCACCGGCCCAAATTGTGGTCCCGAGCACGGTGACAATTCCTACCCCAACCAAGCCTCTTGTTCTTCTGCTCTTGAAACTGAATCTAAAACGTATCCTATTCCGACTGAACCGATCATTTGAGATCCCCAATAGAACACATTGTTCAATCCTCTTGTTCTCAGATTAAACATCAAGCCGTTGACATTGTTGAAGTGGTAGGTGTAGAAGAAGTTGCTAGCCCAGGCAGCTGGGGTGATGAGTTGCAGCTTCCAGTTACGAAAGAGCTCAAGGATCTCGTTGGCCTAGGTGGCAAGCAACATTCGAGTATTTGATGTTGGTGCAATGAGTACCATCGTCTCTGACAACTCGATCAGGGGAGAGAATTGCCAATGAGATGAGAGCACCAACTGACATGATACACATGAAAGCAATATGTGTCCCTTCGTTGACGGTTTCCGAGTCTTCCCGGTGGTAGTTCAGGATGAAAGGTATGAGTCCACCCAAGTTGAAAATTGTCCAGAAGAGAGAAATATAAGTGCCTTTACGACCAGCAGTAGGATAGGAGGTCATGATAGCACCTTGTCCGTCCCAAAGAAGGCCTGCACCGATGCTGAGAACAGCACCGGCAATGATAGCAAAAGTATGGTCTCGGTAGTGATTGCAGTAGAGGAAGGAGCCAGCATAAAGGGCATAAGCGGATCAGCCCATGGCAAGGGTAATCTTAGGTCCAAAGATGTTGTAAACACTACCACTAAGGATTCCAGAGATCGCGAAGGTCGTGTACAGAGCCGTGTTAGCATTATTTGCGGCCGTAGTATCAACTTGGCCGCCACCTCCCATGCTGGAAAGGGCGTTGAACATGCCGGGACAACAGAAGCATACTAGACCTATTAAGCTAACCTGGACCAGGGGCGAGTTGTACCTGAAAAGAGATATTGCAGGTGCTTTGCAGCTGCAGCTGCTTCTTTATCTCCTTGGAATCCCATGATTGAATCAGATTCAGTTGCTTAAACGTGGTTCTCCTGATGCCAGAAAAGAATCTTATATAAGAAGAAAGCATGGAACATCGGTTTCGCCGTGGGAATTTTGGATGGAACTTCCATCGTTCTCATTGTCTTCCGTTAGTAACAAAGTAGGCAAACATCGAGCTCTTTTTTTCTTGTTTTTTCCATTAATTTCATAAACGTTTTATCCCAAACACGATAACTGCCAGTGCCATGCCAATATTGGGCTGGATTTTGCTGAGCAGTAGCTGTTCAGGAGACTTAGTACTCTAAGAGAATCTGAATATTTTAAGTTAAGAAAACGAGTAGAAAGGTTCCAAAATAGCAATAAAGCGAAGATGATTAAGGGTAAATGAACTGACTTTGGACGAACTGAGTTATATCTATATTCGATTTGGCTTCGTTTAAATAGCCCGATTTCGGGTCGGGTTATCTCCGGCGGGTTACTTTGTATAATCACATACCATAAAAGAGAAAACCGAAGCCATTGGATCCAAAGGAGTACTGTAAGCCAGTAATTAGTCTGTAAGATAAACAAAATAAGCAACAGTTAAGGCTGACAAAAATGGAACTCAGAATTCTATCATTTTATTAACTGGATTCGGTTTCTTCATTTCATCAACTGTTGTTTTGGGAAATAATCTTAATCCCCATTGTCGCCCAATATCTGAAACATTATGGAATTAGCATTTGCTGCTTCGATATACCCGACGCATGGAAAGAGAGGTATCTACGAGATAAGACCTCTCAGCTCAAAACTCGTTACCAACAAGAAACGGTCTTTTTACAACAAGTTTCTATGCACAGTTGCTGTTGCTCCTTACGGGAATAGGGTTTGCATTCTTGTATCCTTTTCCAGAACATTTCTTTATTTAATTTTCTTCGAATTTGGGGTAGTGATGGGATTTGCTTTTCTGGGTTCAAGGTATCTTTGGTTGAGCTAGAGAGCAAGAAACATGATCTTCTCCTTGCTGTTCAAGACACACAACGAAGTCTTGTTACAACTGCTGATCAACGTTCAATTATCGAGGAGGCTCTGGTATAAATAATCTCTTCCCCCCAAAACCCAAACTGGAAATAGTGCTAATTTTGAAGTAGAAGCCATTTTCTTTTTTGGGTGTGCTGTGAAATTTTGTAGCTCAGCGTAAAGGGATACAACATGGGTGCACCGATTGACATGGCGCTGTTGGACGGAACTTGGCGCCTTCAGTACACTTCTGCCCCTGATGTTCTCGTTCTCTTCGAAGCTTCTTTTTTCCAGGTACCACCGATTCCTTTGCCTTTAGTTTTTTTTTTGAAAGGTGTTGCCTTTAGTTTTAGAATGCAGTTGTCGTTTAGATTGATTGAATTCAATCCTAGGTAGTAGGGTTTTCATGTTTTAGGATAAGGTTTAGTTCTCAGATGTTACAAAGTTCATGTAATGTTAACTAAAGAGATTTGTTTTGATACCTTGCTTGTCAAATTGGGTTAGGTTGGGCAGATCTTTCAGAAATTCGAATGCCAGGATCAGCTCCGTGGAGGTGTTATCAGAAATGTTGTTCGGTGGAGTGTTCTGAATTTGTTAGAGGTAAACTTCAACTTTCAAATTTCAATATGTCCACCGTTGTTATCTTGAATGCTAATATACTTGAGTAAGATACAGATCCTGAAGCAGTTTGTTTTCCTGCACCTTTATACTCCAAGTAAGGTATTCAAGTATTCAACTGATTATTGTTGTAAAAAATATAGTACCAACAAATGTTGTCTTTCTTTTACTTTACAGGAACAAGAAGGTGCCACACTGGTTGTTTCTGCAAAGTTTGATGTTGTTTCTGTGCGAAACATCTATCTTCAGTTCGAAGAGGTTAGCTTCCCATTTTCCACTTCAAAAATCATTACTTCCTAAAAGGTTAAGGTTTGTCACATGCAACTATTTCTCAATCCGGGACATTAGTCGAACATTGAAGAATATGCATGGCTGCAATTCATGGCCATTTAAGTTCGATTAATCGGTGAGATCTTCCCAGGTTTGCACTACCAGAAAACAATTTTGCTTGATAAAATAGCCTTAAACGAGCCTAGTTAGTCGTTAAAAGGAATGCTCAGGTGATCCCCAGTGCATCACTAGCTTCTTGTGAGTCATTTATATGCATAAACTCATCTATAGTGAGTCCTTTGTGACCATGCCCTTCTATTTGCAAAGAAAAATTAACTTTATATTGATAAATAGGCCTTTTGGTACTGTTTCCAGACCATGCTTAAAGATTCTTCTAAATTCTAATGGAAGTTAAAACTGGTCATATATACATACTTGTATATTTGTTTTAACTGATCTCAGGTCTGCAAGATGTATTTGACAGATAAAAATTCAAGATATAAAAATCAGTGAACAGCTGCAAGCTCTGATTGCTCCAGCTCTCCTTCCAAGGTCATTTTTAAGTCTACAGGTACCTAATCATCGTCTGCATTTCTGGTTAGAACATGTCATAATCATTTTTTTAAAAATTAAATTATTATTTTAAAAAATAATTATGACTTTAATTTTGGAAAAATTGGTGATTTGGAATTAATTTGGATTAAATTGGAAGTGAGTCGATATCGACCTTTGGGTTAGGTAGGTCGAATACCTAAAAACGTCTTTTAAAAACAATTTAAAAAATTATTTTATAAGATAAAATTTGGTCTGCATCACCAAAGATTCTATTAAATGGATTCGGGAGTCGATTACGTGTGGGGAATGATTAACACCCCCACAATGCCCAAAATTAGTATTGTATCGCTTACACGTTGTCGTAATAGTGAAAATGATGAATCGAATATAAAGTTAAATTGTGATCCATTTATTAAAATTAATTTAATTTGCTTCGAATCAATTAATTAGAGAAAATTCTTTAACTTGAAAAGAAATCTCGAGATTAACAATCTTCAGTCGGGAAAACTATTTCGACTATTTCTTATCCGTAAAAGATATTCCCTCTTCGATAAAACACAAATGGAATATAAATTGAAAACCGACATTGTTTTTTGCATACAACAAAATAAATTGTTATTTACTTTATCATGCATTATACTATTTGAAATAAAACAAATTAATTAGCGCTAAAAATTAACTTCGATTTATTTCAAGCTCTCATTTTGTTCAAACGTCGTATCGGATTGTACAACTTCGATCAAGTGATACTTTCTACGCCCGTTCTACAAATACAAGTTCTTAAAAACATATTCGAAGAAATTCAACATATATTATAATTGAGTAAAGAAAATCGACAAATGAACATTTTGTAAACTAAAATAAAATAAATAAACTAAATAAAATAATAGAATGAAAATACAAAATATGGAAGCGTATAATGATTAAAGATATGTATCTACGTATACACATATATACAACATCAAACAATGTTAAGAAGACTAAGAACCGACACATAAAGACGTAATAAAGACGAAAATAAGATTGCAAATATCAAACACCATGTAGAAGTTAAGATAAAGCTGAAGAGTTACTAATACTTGATAGAGAATCTAATATTAAATATTATACATATATAAATATATATATATATATCAAATACAAAGAAGTAAATAAAGGATTAAGAGCACAAATAGAACACTCATTTCTTGCATTAATCACAAAGGACTCAAACGAAATATATAATACGTATATTTACATATATGCGAAATAAGCAAAATTAAAATAATGACTAGATAATAACTCAACAAACGTGGAGTGACTGATCTTGTAAAAAAACCTAAGGATTGACTAAAATGAACATTCTACATATTAGATATCCAAATCAAAAAATATTAACAGATCAATGAGATAAAACAAACTGGAGACTAAAATGAAAGCAAATAAAAATAATTACGTTTGCAATATGGTCCCCCAACTTAAACCACCGTTAGAAATTAGGGTAAATTATATAAAAGGTTATTGAACTTTTCAGACATTTGAATTTAGGTCCCTCAACTTTTAAAACTTGCAAAACAGTCCTCAATTTCATTTTAAACCCCAATTTCCAAAGTAATTCAATTTCATTCTAAACCCTAAATTTTAAAATAATTCAATTAAATTCAATTATGTCAGATTTATTATTATTTAATTTCATCTTATTTCATGTGATACGTATTTTTTATATAAATATAATAGTATAATTCTTATTTGTTGAAGAAATTTTTTAATTAAAAAAATAGTTAGGATATAGAAGAGGTTGAAAATAATTCGAATTTTAAATTTATAAAATGTTATTTTGACGTATAAATAAAAGTGTAAACTACTAGGTTGACAACTTAACTATCTAGCCCTTTTTACTTTTGTCATCGATCTTTTAAATTTATCAATCATACCACATAATTATTTAACTGTTTCAACTAAGCCACTAGTCATTACCAATTGATACAAATGATGAAGTGGCAGTTAAAAGGAATTGACATTATTATACATTCAGTCTTTATTATTTATATAATCAATTTGGTCCTAAATTAAATAGAATTTAATAAACTAATCATTTAATTAGGATCTGACATGTGTTAGCACATGATCATGACACGTGTCATTGGTGACACATGTCACCACCTAGTTATTTATATATGCTATCAATTTGGTCCTAAATTAAATAAAATTTAATAAATTAATCATTTAACCAGGATCTGACATGTGTTAACACATGATCATGATATATGTTATTGGTGACACATGTCACCACCTAATTAGAAGAAAATTAAGTTACAAAAAAGTAAAATTTGGGTCTTGGGCAAACTCAAACCTGAGTCACGCAAATGAAAGATACAGGGTGGAGCCACTAAGCTAACAACATCGTTTGTGTTAAGAGATATACAATAATACATATACTAATAGTATGACCAATGCCAGAAAAAAAAGAATATAATGGAAAATGGAAATAATGAGATTTGAACTTCGGCAAAAAATTTGAAAGCAATAAATGATGGGAAAATATTATATTTTTTTACAATAAAAAATATTATATTTGATAAATTGTTTGATAGATTTAATATAGTTTTTAAATATTAGTTGATACAATATTTTAAAAGAATAAATTTAAGATTTATATATTTTTAAACTAAATTTAATAATTATATTTTCATATTTATAATTCATTATATATATAATCTTAAGTTGAGTATTTCTAATATAATTAATAATTTTAATTTCTTATTAAAAATAAAATATTCAAAAAATATAAATGATTCATACATTAATATATGAATATTTTTTTATTTATACATCTAAATATAAATATACATTTATATAAATATATTTTTATTCGTATATTGAAATATTTTGATTAAAATATAAACATATTTTAAATACTAGTTTATACAAGAAAAATAAAATATATCAAAAATATAAATGATTCATACATTTAAATATAAATTGAATCATTTATATTTTCTATACATCTATATTTAATAAGAAAATAAAATTATTGGGGGACTGTTTTGCAAGTTTTAAAAGTTGGGGACCTAAATTCAAGTGCCTGAAAAGTTCAATGACCGTTTATATAATTTAACCTAATTTTCTAACAGTGATTTAAGTTGGGGGACCATATTGCAAACGGAATAAATATTGGGGGACTGTATTGAAAGTTTTAAAAGTTGGGGGACCTAAATGCAAGCTTCAGAAATGTTCAGTGGCCATTACTATACTTTACCCTAAAAATAAATAACCAAATAAAAAAACATCAAAGATATATAACTAACTAAATAGGGACAAAAATACACTAAACCAGAAGTAAATAGATCGAAATAAAATGGATTAACTTTTCATTCATAACTGAAATGTAAGGATTTACAAAACGAAGGGACCAAAAAACGAATTATCCCCAAAAAAATAGAATACACATGTTATATTTCAAGGCTACAGGGACCAAATATAACATTAACCCCTAAAGTCCAAGACACGGGTATGAGTTTACAAAGAAGTAAGGACTAAAGCTGAGATTAACCCTTTTATAAAAACACGCTGAAACCCTCTACCCACCGAATGGCGTCATTTAGAATGAACTATAAAAGCCCAAAATGGGCTTTGTTTCCCATTCTTCCCCTCATTTGGTCACTTACTTAAAAACAGAGGGAGGGAGAGTTCTTAAACTCTCCCGATTTCATCTCGTTGGGGAAGATGAAATGGCAGCCGCCGGCGATGATCACGGTGACGCACGGCAGTCGGAGTAGATCGAAAGTCCTCAAAACGTCCCCTCTTTCACCCTAAGCCCAAATCCTCACTCATCTTAGCCTAAAAACCTCCCTAGATCACTAGATCTACAAATTTACCTTTCGAAGAACGAACGACAGTGACTTTTGGGCTTCCTGGTTCCTCGAACAGAGGTAAGAACACTCTCTCCCTCTCTCTTCTTCTCGATTTTCTTTGTATTATTTTTTTCGTTTTGGGTTCTCACCGAAGGCCCTTTTTCTCTATTTATTTTCTCACTTTCTCTTTTCCTCCTCTTTTTTCTCTCAAACCCCAATGGTTCTTGATCTCCTCTGATTTTTTCTTTTTATATTGCCATGTGATTGATTTGTTGATGCCTCTGATATCTGTTAAATCCCCTTGAGATTTTAGGTGATTTGTTTTCTATTTTTTATTTGGTTTTTTGATGTATGTTATCCTTTGACTGATTTGATCACTGTGGGAGTCACTGTAGGTGAAAACGGCGACGGCAGAATGGTCGAAGGTGACAGCAACAGTAAGAGGCGGCATCAGCAGCTACCTAGGGTTATGATGAAACCCTAGGTAGTCGGGTCGGGTCGCTGATCGGGTATGGAGCTGGGCTAGTTCGGCTTCAAACGGGTCGGGCTCCAATGGGTTACTGGGTTAGCCGTTGAATGGGTTAGGATAGGTTGGGCTCCAGTATTGGGCTTCCTTTGTATTTGGGCTTCAATTGGACCATGCAAAAAAATGTAAATATAATATTAATAAAATAATAATAATAATAATAATTAAATGACAAGAAAGACCCGAACAAAAACGGGTGTCTACACATGCCATTGTTCGATTTTGTATTTGGCCATTTGCATGATGTCCATGTTAAACTTGAAGTCCACTCAATTACATCCATTAATTTAGATTTTGGATGATCTTCTTTGACGCTCAATTAGCGACTGATTTGAGTTCAAAATGAACAAATGTAATACATTTTTCTGGCTTTGATGTTTCGTCATCTTATGTACTATTAGCTTATCTCCGGAAAGTGATGTTCTTAAAATTCATTTTGGTGTCTCAGCATATTCAAATCATCCGATTGTCAGGCAATCAAGTAGAATCGTGTGTTTCCACATCTGTTTACTGTTGATCATACATTAGTCTATGTTTATGAAAAATAATTTAATGTTTTGTATATGCAGATTTTGTAGTTTCTCCGAACATTCACAGCTCAAGTTCCTGTAACAAACCCCGGGACTGGGAGGTATATCATCGACCCATGTATTGTCATGGCTTAAAACTGATCTGAATCTGGTCCATATGAATTTTCAAGCATGTCTTATTGCAGAAGATCGGTGGGAGGACTCTATTACCTTCCGTATCTGGACCGGAACATGCTGTTGGGTAGAGCCGTCGGTCGTGGCAGAGTATTTGTGTTTACGAAAGCTCAACCGCTTCAGCTGTAAAGAATGAGGACCTGGAAACTATCAAACAGAAGTTCTCATTACTCATGAAATCCTAAGCACCCAAGGCTAAGTGTAGCCCGAAATACCTTCATCATGTCTCTTCGTTTTATCGGAGAGTTAAACTGATTAGAATATTTAAAATTAAAATGAGGACCAAATTGAAAAGATCTGTAACTATTTAAGGTGAAGTTTATTTAATTATTTTTTAATTATGACCAAATTATAAAATATATAAGCTTCAATGATTAAAATTATCATCATATCATTTAATGCCATCATTTCGTGAATGTTTAAACAATTCATGACCATTTGCAAATATTTAAGGTGAAATTTATTTAATTGTTTCTGAATTATATCTAAATTGATAAAATATATTATTATATCATATTATGTCATCATTTATTTTAATTTTATAACAATTGATGCCATTTTAAAATAAAAATATAGCATGAGCAACCAATTTACTAAAATAATTAGTGACCAAAACAGAAATATGATAATAATTGGATGACCAAATATGTTGTATACCCTAAACAGACGGACTTGAGAAAAGCGAATATTGTTTTCATTTTTCAAGCCAAAGACCTAAGGGGAAGTGAGGTAGTTCTGCTGTGCAGCGGTTAAAAAACGGCTAAAAAATGGTGTGATCGGTTAAACAAGTGACCGGTTAAAATTTAGACCGTTTATGTTATATCATTCAACCGGAAATATTATCAAGTAAAATAACAAATTAGGTAGCGCTTATATAATGTAATAGGTAGCGCTTATATAATAAAATAAGTTAATTACTAGAAACATTATCTAGCACAATAACATATTAGGTTAGCGTTTATATAATGTAATAGGTAACGCTTATATAATAAAATATGTTAATTACTGGAAACATTATCAAACACAATAACATATTAAGTAGTGCTTATATAATGTAATAGGTAACGCTTATATTGACATATTCTATCATAAAACCGGTATATTTATACCGGTAACATTGCAAATTTATTTTAATAAAATATAATAATCATAATTTTTTATTTATAAAATTATAGATATAATATTTTAATAATAATATTGACATAGATAATATTAAATAAATTATTCTAATATTTTAAAAATAATAATATTATTTTATTAATAAATAATATTATTTTATTGTATTTAATGCTTATAGTTATATTGTAATTATGAATATTTTCCATCATTTTATTATGATTATTTTTTAAAATTATATTGTAATTATATATATATATATTTTTATTTTTTTTATTTTTTTTTATTTTATTATTAGAAAGCTAATATCGAAATAGAAATACCATGTCTTTCTTTCATTAGTTATATGGTGGCAACTTACAAACTAAAAAATTAAAATTAATTTGTATAATTTGTGTTTACTAATTTTATTATTAAAAAGTCTATTTTTACTGGTTTTGTTATTGTTGGGCATAACAAAATCCATAAAAAATACCTAAAAATTATTATTTCTACCTAAAACATCAATGTTTTTTAACATTTTCGGTAAAATCGATAAAAAAATAACAAAACCGGTAAAAAAATAACAAAATCGGTAGCGCTTTACCTAATATATTGAAAGTATCGATCTTTTTATAAAAATGATCGATATTTTACAATATAACCGGTAAAAAAATAACAAAATCGGTAACGCTTTACCTGCTATATTGAAAGTATCGATCATTTTATAAAAAGGATCGATACGTTACAATATAACATGTAAAAAAATAACAAAACCGGTAAAAAAATAACAAAACCGATAGCGCTTTATCTGATATATTGAAAGTATCGATCCTTTTATAAAAAGGATCGATACTTTACAATATAACAGGTAAAAAAAATAACAAAACCAGTAGCGATTTACCTGATATAATGAAAGTATCGATCCTTTTATAAAAATGATAGATACTTTACAATATAACAAGTAAAAAAATGACAAAACCAGTTTTATTATGACAAAACCGATAAAATTTACCTGATATGTTGAAAGTATAGATACTTTTTGTAAAAAGAATCGATACTTTTTTTAAAGTTATGTAATTTATGTTTCAAAAATTTTTAATAGTGTTTCATGTTTTCCACCTACAATATAAATTTAATAATTTCATTTACACAAAAAATTATTTAATTGTTTTGATATTTTATAAAATATTATTTAGAATTTAAATTTAACAATATTAACCAAAGATAATAATAAATATGTAATATATATGTTTATTGTTTTTAATTTAATAATAATATATACCGTAACATAAAAAATAAATCATTAGACGCGTATAATTACTAAATTTATATATTTTAAAACTCACTCAAAAGATAACCTTAAATTAATGTTTTCCACAGTGAAATAAGTATGGACACTTTTATAAAAAGGATAGATACTTTACAATATAAGCACTACCTATTACATTATATTTTTACCTATTATATTGTAAAGTATCGATCCTTTTTATAAAAAGGATCAATACTTTCAACATATCAGGTAACATTATGAAAAAAAGGTAAAATTTACCTAATATGTTAATTTACCTATTACATTATAATTATTGGTTTTGATGTTTTTTGGGTCGATACTTGTAGAAAATGTATTGACACATATTTAGGTAGTTATTGTACATACCTAAATATGTACTGCGAATTTAATGTTGTACCCACCCTTTAACTACCACTACCAATACCACATCCTATTGAAAGCAACACGACTGAAACATGTTCAAAATGAACCTTTGCTTACATCTCCATCAACTCCGGGACCACTGAACTTGCCCAACAAAATTTTTGCCATGGATCATACTGATGTAGATAATGTTAAACCAACCGAGGAATACCATGAAGTACATAATGTTGATGAATCTGACAGATTGGTTGGTCAGCTCTTCTGTTCACGTGATCAAGCTTGGTACTTTTACAAGGGATTCACACGGGAACATGGGTTTAGTGCACGTAAGGGAACAACACGGCTTGACGTGGAAGGGAATGTGAAGACACAAGAATTTTGTTGTTCCAAAGAAGGGTTTCGAGTATCAAAAGTCAATACTGTTGATCGTCAACGTGCTCATACGCCAGTCACAAGAATAGGATGTAAGGCTAGAGTCTTAGTTACATCAACAAATACAAACGATCAGTGGGTTATAAGCAAGTCTGATCAGAAACATAATCATGCATTGTGCACACCTATTATGACACCATTAATGCGTTCTAATAGAGCTGTAAGTAAGGTTGATATCGATGAGGCAATAACATTGAAAGAGGTCGGTGTTGGCACGTTACAAGTAATGAACTATTTAACGCAGCAGGCAGGGGGCTATCATAATGTTGGATTTACACATAAAGACCTCTACAATGCACTTCAAAGAGGTAAAGCAAAGGAAATCGTCGATGAGGATGTGAATGCGCTTATTGCCTACTTTGATTATAAGAAACATGATGATCCCGAGTTTTTTATGACATACTCGGTAGACGAATCGGGGGCATTGTATAATCTTATTTGGTCGGATTCTATATCGAGATCGGATTACACATGCTTCAGTGATGTAATTGCGTTCGACACAACGTACAAAGATAATTTGTATGGTCGACCAATTATGCCTATTGTCGGTGTCAATCATCACCATAACACAATTGTGTTTGCCACTGCCATAATCGCTGACGAGACGTCTCAACCTTTCGAGTGGGTGCTACAGAATGTTTTAGAAGCCATGATGAATAAATCACCTATTTCAGTTGTCACCGATGGGGATAGGGCAATGCAGAGGGCTATCAAATCTGTTATCCTTTATGCTAAGCACATATTATGTTCTTGGCATCTTTCTCGCAATGCACAAGCTAACATTGGTGACCCGAAGTTTACAGCAGCATTCTCAAAATGCATAGCTTCCTGGTGGACAACCGAGGAATTTGATATTCAATGGTGTTCGGTTGTTTCAGAATTCAACATCCAAAAGCATCCATGGGTGATTGATAAGGGAAATACACGACACTTATGGGCACAAGCATATCTATCCGGTCATTTCTTTGCCAATATTCGCTCAACACAAATTTGCGAGTCTATGAATGCTTCACTAGCGATTGCACTGAAACACAAGAAGACATATTTAGATGTTGTTCGTGCAATTGAAGATGGAATTAGTAGAATGCGTATGAACGAGTTGAAAAAACGGATTGCTTAAGTTCACATACGAAGCCCTTCCAGATCATAAAACTGGTTGACCTTGAAAGCCATGCCGCTGCGATTTTTACCCGCGAATCTTTTCGTGCGTTCCAAGATGAACTTATACGGGAGACATTGTACCGGATTGAGGCAGAGATTAAGTCCTTATAAGATGAATGTCAACATTATATTTTGTCAAAGTACGCAGCAAAAATTTAGGAAATTTGAAATTAGTTTTGATTCTCGTACGAAAACTCTAATTTGCTCATGCAAAAAATTCGAGACCGTTGGATTTCCATGTCGCCATCAACTTCACATTTTGAAGCACTTGGATTACACATATTTTCCTGGGACTTTGATTCAAAGTAGGTGGACTAATGATGCGAAGGCTTCTTCACCCAGTTATGTTGACATGAATGTGTCTCTAGAAGTGATGCAAATGGCAAGGTTCGCTGCTCTACGTTCAACGTCAAGTAGGTTATGCTACATTGCATCAAAGACAAACGAGTCTTTCAAAACCGTAAGAGATGAGATGAAAAAACTAATAGAAGAATTAGAAAACTCGTTTGGTTTGAATGATTCAGTCAACCAGAGCATTGTAGTAAACAACATTCGTGACCCTCAACGAAAACAACGCAAGCGAAAAGAAGTGCCGAAGAACAAGGTCGAGAAGAAAATTAGGCGATGTGGGTACTGCAACGGTGAGGGACATAAAAAAACTAACATGTCCTCAATTCAAGCTCAGTTTGAGTACAAGCACACAGCCTACATCAACTGATATTTTCGAAGACGGAATGGAATGACAACGATCTCCATATATCGTAAGTATCAATATGACTCCTATTGTGTATAAGAAACATGTACATATAAATATTGAATGAAGGAAGAAAAACCGCGTTACTTAAAAGTATGGACACAATATTAAAAAGTGTCGATATAGGTTGTAGACCTATTCTCTCATAAAACCGGTATATTTATACCGGTTATATTACAAAATTACCTATTACATTATAATTATGGGTTCCAATGTTTTTTCAATCGACACTTTTTGTAAAGGTATCGACATTTTTTTCATCTATTCTGGACATAAAGTAGCGACACAATATTAAAAAGTGTCGATATAGGTTGTAGACCTATTCTCTCATAAAACCGGTATATCTATACCGGTTATATAACAAAATTACCTATTACATTATAATTATGGGTTCCGATGTTTTTTCAATCGACTGATATTTCTAAGTATGAAAACTTTGTCGTGGATATCATGGAAAACAATTCTTTAATAATGTGTTTCGATACATTTGCAAGCAGATGTAAAATACATTAATAACTAGTATTGATATTTCAATAATCCTCAAATGTATATGTATACAGAGAAACAAATATGGAATAATTAATGAAAATATACACACAATATAATTAAACCAAAAGATACATACACAACAATGTTCAAATAATGTACCGACAAACGAAATTAATCCGATGAAAAAGGGTTATTTCTAACGAAGTCTGGAGCATTAGGGGCCTTCAACAAATTTTCCAAATACTCTCGTATGTTTCCGCCTTTTTCTGAGGACATACAGAAATAATTTCAATTATCAAACTAATGAGGTGCAATTTTACTAACAATTAACTAAATTCGCATAAACATGAATAAATTTGTGTCATACCTAGAGCATTGTCGTTCGAATGGGAAGCAACGTCAAAGGTATGTGGACATATGTAATTGTATTTCTATATAAACACATAAGTTGTTAAAATAATCAATGTCTGAACACATGTTCAACTGGAAAAACATATTGCATAAATGCAACTTACCGGATTATAAATCATTTTTTCTGCTGAATCATCGACCAAAAGTGCATTTAGCTCGTTAAAATCAGGACACACGTTCCAAACATCATTGAGATCTTTACAGTAGGTAACGTTATCGTATGTTTTGCATTTTGCTTGATCTTGTTCACAAACAGTCGAACATAGATATGTAGGAATCATAGACAACGAAAAGTCAGCAAACTGTAATGACATTCATCTTACCCAAACGAATAGAAAATGCTCAGAAAATAAAGGTAGTTTCTCAAGTACACGGTCGACGTTATGCCTGAGATTGTAATCAAGTTTGAATCTTAACATTCAAATGTATATTAACGATTTTGACTATAGTAATTCAATTGCTCCAAACATGTTCTAACCTCATCTTTGAAGACCAAAGGGCAACAACAAAATTGTCGACACAAAATTGCATAAATTCAAATAATCCTGTTCTGAGGACAACATCTACAACATAGAATTAAAACCTGCAGGAAGTCTTGGGATGTAGGCAAGGACACCATTGAGATCAAAAATTAAAAGTTTTCTTGAAGGCGACGTTGCAGACACGATATACTTGTTTGGATCATCATCATCATCATCGTCAGCTTCATCTTCATTGACCACTTGGTTGTCCACATCTGTTAAAAGAAAATAAAATACAGTTCAGAACGTGTAAAAATTTAGAAACATAAATAATGAATTACCTAACTCGTTTGATGTCGCTGACGTAATTAGTCACGCAACATGGAGACTTCATCGCGCAATGATGAAATATCGGCTCGCATTCCACTCACAAGGGAATCAATATGCTCTCAAAAATTGACCATGTATTCCATCACGGTCTTAATTGTGACATCCTCTGCAACTGGAGCTTCTTCCATCATTGCGTCTCCAATTGGTTGCTCTTCTTCATGGCCAATGGGGTCCATTTCCTCCCTCTCTTGATCTAATCCGACCTCATTGACACGCTTGCAACCGAGTTTTTCCACAAAATCATATCCCGCTTTTTAAATAAATAACATGTCAATCTTGCGGGTTAATCGAACAGGGGCGTCATGCGAAAAATCAACTTCTTTCTTCTTCAACAGATGGGTGATGACACATCCATATGGTAGTGAAGTTGAAATTGTTGCTCCCTTTGTGACCATATATATAATTGTATTAAATATGAGTTTAGCAATGTTTGGAGCCATTTTGGATTTGGATTTATACTTTGCTATCCACCAATAATCGTTGTCTCGAAGCGTTGAATGTTTTCCCCCACTAGGTTGGATATACCATATGAGCATTTTGTGAAACATTCTCGACTCAACATCTAGGTGAATTGGGCTATTTCTAGCAACCCGTTTAATTGTAGACCAATCTACATCATTTTCATCTGAATCCCCTTTATTCGCTACACCTAAACCCTCCGCAATAGTTTACGAAAATATATATATATCATTCCCCATGACATGTGTATTAATTCCTATTATATTAGTCTTATTAGGCTCGTGCTGTAAGGAAGCATTGTTGTAGAAGACTCTAACTAGGTTAGGGTAATATTTTGGTTCTACACCAAGGAATTCAAGTCAACCCCAAGATGTAAATGTGGATTTAAAACTAAATGCATATTTATCATCAAACAAGAAACCCAGGTCAATGACACGTTCGGGACGAATCTTCCTTACTTTAAAACTCGTCTGCCATCTTTGTTTCTCCATATCGGATCTAAAGTTCAGAGTTTCGAAGGACCTGATTTCCTCAGAAGAATCGTTTGTTTCAGAAGGATGTTGTGGTTGAGAAGAACTAGGTTGAAAAGAGCTTTGAGAAAGACCGCGCTTCTGATGCTGACGTTTTGGAGCCATTTTAGTTGGATGCTATTACAATGGAACACAAACACATTCAGGAAAAAAAACTCCAATATAGAAATCAATCAAACCCATAAAATATCGATTCATTTACTTGAATATCTGATCGTCACTGTTATGATAACGCTAGTATTCTTCGGAGAGGAAGAGTTCTCTTCTGCCTGCTTGCTTTTAGGTTTAGGGTTTGTTAATTTAGAGTTTGTATACTATATATAATGAACGGGGAAAAACACTCGATATTTAAATTAGTATCGACACAAAATTAAAAAGTGTCGATACATATTATACACCTATTATAAAATAAAATTGGTATATTTATACCGGTTAGATTGAAAAATTATTTATTACATTATACTTATGGGTTTCGATGTTTCTGGGATCGACACTTTTTATATATGGGAAACAGCTTATGGTTGCACCCTGTTTTCCATTCATTCTGGACCAATAGTATCGACATAAAATTAAAAAGTGTCGATACATATATTACACCTATTATCTCATAAAACTGGTATACTTATACCGATTAGATTGAAAAATTACCTATTACATTATACTTATGGGTTTCGATGTTTCTGGGATCGATACATTTTATATATGGATCGACACTTTATGGTTGCACCCTGTTTTCCATTCATTCTGGACCAATAGTATCGATACAAAATTAAAAAGTGTCGATACATATTATATACCTAATCTCTCATAAAACCGGTATACTTATACCGGTTAGATTGAAAAATTACCTATTACATTATACTTATGGGTTTCGATGTTTCTGGGATCGAGACTTTTTATATATGGATCGACACTTTATGGTTGCACCCTGTTTGCCATTCATTCTGGACCAATAGTATCGACACAAAATTAAAAAGTGTCGATACATATTATATACCTAATCTCTCATAAAACCGATATACTTATACCGGTTAGATTGAAAAATTACCTATTATATTATACTTATGGGTTTCGATGTTTCTGGGATCGACACCTTTTATATATGGATCGACACTTTATGGTTGCACCCTGTTTGCCATTCATTCTGGACCAATAGTATCGACACAAAATTAAAAAGTGTCGATACATATTATATACCTAATCTCTCATAAAACCGGTATACTTATACCGGTTAGATTGAAAAATTATCTATTACATTATACTTATGGGTTTCGATGTTTCTGGGATCGACACTTTTTATATATGGATTGACACTTTATGGTTGCACCATGTTTGCCATATTGTAAATTTACCTTTTACTTTAAAGTTAATTTTGTAGTTATTGTACATACCCTCAATATGGAATGGCCATTCAGTCTCGCACATGATGACAATTATGATGACATTTGGTATAATACAGTCAACAATCTCCATATATCGTAAGTATCAACATGACTCTTAATGTGTATAAGAAACATGTACAACAACCTACTGCTAACTTTTCTCATCTCATTCATAATTACATTCACATACAAAATTATAAATCTTATACAAAATTAACCCTACATTTACATCATTGCATCCTTTTGTTATTCTTATGTCTCATGGCAGCTTTTGTTATCTACTGTCTTCGTTGATTTTGATTGTGGCTTACGAGATCGTTTAATATTCGCGATCGATCCCACTCTCCAACAACCTATATTCAAATTGTCAGAACGTTAAGTATTGTAAACTACAGCATTCAATCTACGACTTTTAACAATTTTACCACAAACGGATTTTTCTTTCCACTTACAAAATCACCAGTTGCCCCTGTAGAACCGATCGATTCCATCCACATCATCACATACATGCCTCAATCATGTCTGTTACAAAATTTGAAAACCACACATGTCAATTATGATGAATCCTGCATAAATTAAGCTTTCTATTTATGATAACATCTCATACCCATTCAATTGCTTATTCTTCTTATGCTCCACAAATTTGAAATTTTTCAAGGGAAACTTTCATAGAGATCCACAGTATTCAAACCAAATGCGTTTCTTATTATAAAAATCTAATATTTTAATCTGCATTAAAAAAGAAGAAGTTATGATCCAAAAAAAATATGCATTATAATTTACATAATGTGCTTTCATACATACATACATACATACATACATACATACCAATCTCTTAGCATCCTTCACTCTCTGTTTAGATGCTTCAGATGTAAACATACTATCATATATTGTTGCAACACGATCTATCATATCCAACACCAACAGATACCAATGTGAATTATGGTAGTTTATTGTGATCATGATCTGCAACAAATTTCACACCCAATTTGACAAAATTCAACATTCTATATCCGAAAACATCATTTGCAATTGGTATGGTGTCTTACCTTCTCACAGTCGGTGAATTTCACATAGTTATCCAATATGGGACCCCAGAAGGTAGCAATACTCTCAAAACTTTCTTTGTTGTTGGCATCCAACGCCTGTTGCTGCAATTACGCAACAAACATTATTAATTTACCGTCTATAACACTACTTTTCAACATTTATTAATTTAACTCACCGCTAAGAGGTATGGAAGGTAGTCAATCCTCCGGATTGACTTTTGAGAATCGTAGCATATTGTCCAGGCGAGCAAATAAATAACCTAACAAAATTAATTACACAATCAAAACATATTCAATAAGTTTTAACATTTTCTACTTTCTACTTACCACACCGCCAACCCATTCCATAGGCTTCAACGTTGCAACGTCGTATACAATAGCGAATTGATTTCCCATTGAGATTACAGAATATCTGTATGAATCATTAGGATTAATATGTTGTCATGAAATATTTAAATATCACTTACAAAACAATATATTTCACTTACCCCGATTCTAACTCACTATTCCATAAATAATCACAAATTACAGCTTCGATGTCATCAATTCCGCTTGGAATATCCGCTTTTTCAACCTACAATTTTGCATACAATTTTTTGTCACAACAACATAATAAAGATCAAATTAAGTTTTCTTTTATTCAACTTACCTTCTGCTTCTTCTTCTGGGGTGCAGGACATTCCGAATCCAAATCTGCTGCTATAACACTCTCCAATGTATAAATGACATCGACTTCCTTCCTCCTCATTTCTTCCATCTCTTATTCTTCCTCCTCCCTCTTTTCTTCCATCTCTTCTTCTTCCTCCTCCCTCTTTTCTTCCATCACTTCTTCTTCCTCCTCCCTCTTTTCTTCTTCATATTTTTTCAGTTCATCGTATTTTTTTCTCTACATAGTTCTTCATCTCTTTTATTTCACCCTTCAATTGATCTCCTTCATCCAAGTATTTATCAACCACCCCCTTCTCCCCCGTAAATTCACTCCTCAATTCAACAACCTCCTTTACCACTCCCTCAAATTTTTCACCCGTCACCATCTTAAGATCACCCCTTAACACCTCAACTTCTTTCACCACTTCACCCCTCAACACCTCTACTTCTTTCACCACTCCATCTATTTTTCCTTCCACTACCCCCTTATGCCTCTCAAGTGTATCTTCGACTCTCTCAAGTTTCTCTTCGACTCTATCAAGTTTCTCTTCGACTCTTGATTGTCTTTGCATGATATAAAATTGGATTTTTTTGATATCAGCCAATTCAGACATCAAAATGTTGAAGTTACTATGTTTTCCCTCACCGTCGTCCCCCTCACCGTCATCCCCCAATACAACCATCTCTCCTTTCTTCTCCTCTGTCTCCACTACCTCCTCTACATCCTTGCCAATAACCTTCAAAATTAAATTACAATATTAAGACATTGATTATTTTCTTAATATTATTTAATTAAATTTATTACCCTTTCTTGCTTCTTCGCTCTATCCAACTTCAACTTCACCATCACTCTAACCACCTCTTCCTTCCCCCATGCACGAATGTGTGCCACTCCGGTTCTTTCATAAGCCGGCACTGCCTCACAGCCCGACCAAAAATCGAACAGTGCAACCTGCATTTATAATAAAATTTATATTTTTATATAATAACTATACTATCATTTTATATAAAAACACAAAAAAGTTCTTCAACTCATTTACCTCTAAGATTGTTATGCACCCTTTGAGGTATCTCTGGCTGCCCTTTTTAAAGGTGATTATTGATTCAATCAATCTCGAATGGATATATTCAGTCCAATTGAATTCACCCTTCAAGCCTTCATCGTAAATGAGCTTCATATATTCCTTGTTCGTTGACGTATCACCCGTTGGACAAAGAAAGATACCGACAAGGTATAATAGAACTCTGGCCTTCAGCTCATCCCCCCTGTAAGATCCACTTTTTATTTCCTCTTCAATTTCAGCATATGTCACCTTCTGCTTCAAACCATATTTGGAGGCAAGTGCTTTCTGGTCCTTACTCTTACAGACTTCTACAACACTTTTGCCTTCATTTTCTACTCCCAATACGGCTGCAGCACATGGGATCCCGAGAGGAAATGAAAAATCACCATACTTAGCAATACATTGTCTGACATCAAATTGCGCCATCAAGGATTGACAGTGTTTAATTAATGAATTCACCCTTTTAATGCTGCATCTTGTCGACACTTCCTACATTTTTTAACAATATATAATGTTATAGTTCTTATATATTTTGTATCAACGTATTTACAAGTTTAATGAATACCTTATTTTCATGTGCTTTCCTCCGTTTTTTGTATTCTTTACTATCATTCCTTGACTGTGTGATGTAAGGTTCCTTTTCAGCATTACTCATCGAATTCCATTTAGACCTCACATCTTTTGTCACCTAATATTAAACATAAATGTTTCTTAATCAATACATTAACACTAAATAATACTCAATGTCAATTTCATTTTACATACCAAACCTCTCTGTGTGCCATCTTCCTTCATCCTTTTGCATTCGACTATACTGTCAACATTTAAAATTTGTAATCAATTTAAAGTTTATCGATACTTTAATCCAATTACCATTTCAACAATAATAACAAAAAGACATTGATACTTACTAGAAGTACATATATCCACCCTTTGGTTGCTTTCGAGTCTCGGCCTCAATTTCAAAGTCATCTGCGCCACCAACAATTTTCCAACACATTGACTCCATTTTTCCTTCATATATCAGTTTACGCAAATCAAATTATTTTGTTACATACACTTTATTCAATATACAAATATAGATAACTACTCTTGTGGTAAAATGGTTTTCTTCAAAAAGAATTTGAATGGCCACTACAAAATGTGTCGGCACATTTATACAACCTATAATATTATTTTCTACTTATAATATTTAATAAAAGTATCGACATTTATATTTTACCTTGAATATCACTTTCTACCTGCAATCGGTCCCAAATGCTTCTTTACTCCAAAACCCCAAACAACACATAAAAACCCTATTCGCGATTACTGTAATAATAAAAAACTAGGGTTTCGACAACATACTTTTCGATTCGACTGCAGCAACAAACAAACAAACTTCGCTTTAGAAACGCATTCTGAAATGCAGCAACAATTACGCTTCGATTTCAAAAACTCGTCCGTTCTATCTATTTTCAGAGGATATTTAGCTATGGCCTTTATATTTTCATCGGATATGTTATTTATATTTAATCGATACAAATATAAAAGTGTCGATACTTTTGAAAGGATAATTACGTATTTCTTTGAAAGTATCGATAATTTATTACACGTACTTACGAAAGTATCGACACTTTCAATATATCCGGTAGCGTTATATCGATTTTATCATTTTGATACCGGTTTTATCATATTTTTACCTGTTATATCGTTGTGGATCGATACATTTTTTTAAAGTATCGACACTTTATAGGCGCTAAAACTGCTTCTCTTTTAAATTCACAAAGTGTCGATCCTTAAATAAAGTATCGACACTTTCAATATATCCGGTAGCGTTTTACCGGTTTCATCATTTTGGTACCAATTTATCATATTTTTACCTGTTATATCGTTGTGGATCGATACATTTTTTAAAGTATCAACACTTTATAGGCGCTAAAACTGTTTCTCTTTTAAATTCACAAAGTGTCGATCCTTATATAAAGTATCGACACTTTCAATATATCCGATAGTGTTTTATCGATTTCATCATTTTGATACCGGTTTTATCATATTTTTACCTGTTATATCGTTGTGGATCGATACATTTTTTTAAAATATCGACACTTTATAGGCGCTAAAACTACTTCTCTTTTAAATTAACGAAGTGTCGATCCTTATATTAAAGTACCGACACTTTAAATATATCTGGTACCGCTTTACCGGTTTTATCATTTCAATACCTGTTTTGTCATAGTTTTACCTGTTATATCGTTGTGGATCGATACATTTTTAATTTGGATCGACACGAACCGACAAGTTAAGTTTGCCGGTTGCACAATTTTTTAATATTTCTTCATGACTTAGACTTACTACATTATTATTAGTCAACATTTCCGATAGCGCTAAACTAAATTTATTAAATATCTTTTAATATATCCGATAACACCATATATTAACAGTATATTAACCCGTATTTCTCTGAGACATTCCCGAGTCACGCAGGAGACTGGACGTACAGTGCATGTACAACATCAATAAAAATTGCACATTTTCTCTCGAAATGCAACAAAAGGTAAAGGTGCGAAGCCACTCATGAATACCTAGATTCACGCTTTCCTTTACTGTTGCCTAATTTTCTTTCGCTCAATTCCCCACTGTCCCACCACTAATTCTTCTCTGGTGGATTTGCTTCATCCTTTGATCATCTCATTTGTTTCGGCTTACCTCCAATTCCCCCACTTATCAGTGAGTGTTTCCTTTTTCATCGTCTTAATCTCAACCTATCGTTTGCTTTCATCTTTCCCAATTCTTGCATGTATACTTTATATTTTCTTCAATTCTACTGAATTTTTCAACTGCTTAATCTTATTATATCTTTATCTAATCCATTGGTTTCTCAAGATGAAGAATTTGTGATCTTATTGTTAGAAATCAGTTTGAACCGAAATTAACAGTGTATATTAGCAATGTTTTTTTCCACTGGAGTATTGTGTTGAAATTTTTATCATGTTTATGTTGTATGTATCCACGAATTTCTTTCTGCTGTGGAAGCTATTCTGAATTGCTGATAGTAAACTAAGGGAAATTGAGTTTACTGTTCAGGTGCATTGTTCTAGTGTTGGTGGCTAAAGCATCGGTGTGCTTTGCAGGTAGATTTAGTGCTGCAATAAAGTTTTTGCACGGTTGTTTTCCTTGTCAATGTAACTAGATTGTGGACCTAAACATCCTTCTGGTGTCCATGGGCATACAGAAGATTTGGCAATGGAAATCAGGGGTTAGTAGTTGCCATGGTTGGTTTCCTGTCTCATTAAAAGGTGAGGGCAAGGAAAAGGAACATGATGACCCTCTTAAGGGGGCCAACTCGGGTGATGATCTGGATGACTGTGATTTCGAGGGAATTGGCTGTGAGCTTGGCATGGTGGAAGGTCAGATATGCAGTATACCGTATGAACTGTTTGATCTACCGGATTTAAGGGAGATACTGTCGTTAGAGACATGGAACTCGTGCTTGACAGAGGAAGAGTGGTTCTCTTTGTCAGCCTACCTTCCAGATATGGACGAATGGACTTTCTGGTTGACTATGAAAGATCTTTTCAGTGGTAGTGATTTTTATTTTGGGAATCCCGTGGCTACATTTTTCAAAAGATTGAGAAGTGGATTTTATCCTCCAAAGATTTCTCGACTTAGAGATTCCTTGCAGTTTCTTGAGAGGAGAAAATATTACCATGCAATAAGATCTTATCATCACAAAATGGTACAAATGTTCATAGACATGGGAAGGTTGTGGGATGAATGTGACATAAGTGTTGGCATCCCCGAAAGATTTTATATGTGGAGAACAAGGATGAAATGTGGGGATGCCAATACCATTTTGCTTGACCTTAATGCAGTGCCTAGTGATGGATATTTGTTAACTGAGGATGTTAACCCGGATGCAGTCATGCCCCATTTACCAAAGAGAATGAAAATTTGGGATAGTGTTAAAGAAAAAGCTAATGTTGCCAGTGCATCTGCCAATGGAATGAACACTATTCTGCCAAACTGCAGTACAAAGGGTGTTCTGGAGGTTAAGACTACTGGCAGTGCGACTCACAGTTACAACCAAAAGATGGTTGTGGATGACCTTTTGGAACAAATTCGACCGGTACCAAAGGGACTATTGAAAGTAGTTCCCAAAGTTCCTTATGTCTTACTCCAAGTATCAAAAGTGTTCTCAAGAAGGTCACAGAAGGCATTGCATGTGGGTGCCCAAAATTTACAGGTCCGCGTAGTGCCTAATTTGCCAGCACCTGCGTACATGGAAAATGCAGGTAACTTTAGTGGGCCACTGTTTCTATGGGAAAAGGTTTCCGGTGGCCAAATGAACCCTGAGCAATCTCGAAGTATGTTAATTCATCAGGATAGTGCTTTAAGAAGCCGTAGATATTTACAGGACTCTAGTGAAAGTAGAAGCAAGGAAGTTGACATTGCTGATTTAGGTAAACATAAATTGTTTGAACTTGATGACGAAAGCGTAATTGACTCAAAGGGATACAAATTTGATCAGAATATGGGGCATAACCTCGACATGGGGAAGAAAGGATTGTTTTCATACCCATTCACCAACCAATATCATGAAGGAGAGAGGCATACCAGAATCATGCAAAAAGAGTGTATGGCCATTCTTCCAAGAGTTCCTGGGGCAGTCTCGGGTTCAGGAATTGAAGGAGGCATGCAGGACAAGTTGATGGCTTTTCCCAACCAAATGAAGAACCCAAGTGATTTTAAAGTTGAAATTACAGAGAAGCCAAGTAAACCTAGTGGTTCAGAGATCAAGTATGATACCCATCCTTTGACATACAAACGAAGAAAGCCCCAAGCAAAAAACTCGCCAGGCTTCACCAACTCACTGATAACAGGTACTGATATAAGTTCTGTTAATCCAAATTAACCAAACCAACCTTTGGGGAGAATGTGAAGACATTGAAGATAAAATTCATGGGTTGGGAAAACATTCCTTTGAACAGGGAATCTTGAACAGCATGTAAGGCCTAGTATGTAGTTAGCTCCTCCATCCGAATATAAAAACCTCCCACATCTTGTGGTAAAATCACCCCTCTGTTAGAGGTTTCTTTTGTATGTTTTAAGTCGGTATATATGTCAGAAAGTTCTTATTATCGTCCTCAGATTTTTGTCAACTTTTCTCCACATATATTTTCACTGTAAAATGTCAATTAAGGGTAATATCAATCCGATCACGGCCATTGTATTTTCATTTCAGTGATATGCACTATAAGATCTGATGAAAGGTTTAGGACCAAAATATAAATAATGCATATTTATGGTGGAACTTAAATCAGAAAAAAAAAAAAAGAAAATCTAGAGTTTACATAAGATGAGATTTACAAAATTTGAGGATCTCGACCTTCGAAAACTATTGCATCAGGATTAAGTTAAACAGCCCAGTGACTAGTGATCTTTCATGGAAGCAGGGAATGTAAATGGATAGACGGTTTGTACAGCGTTGTTTATCTTTATTTATTAAGTTAAATAAATGAGTATGAATAAATTTTTTTTGTTCATTTAAATAAACGAACGGTAACAAATAGAGATATGATCGGTTCATTTATGATCACGAACGAGTTCGCCTGAAAGCTTATTTACTCAATTCTCATTTTTTTTAAATTTTAAATATTGGTGAATCATTAGAAAACTTGAGGTCTAATAGTATAATTTCTAACATTTTTCTTTGGCTCTCAAAAAGAAAAGGTAAAAAGAGTGTTGATTGCATAATATAATGTTAAACAAATATGTACGAAAACATTAAATGAACATGTTTGTTAACTTTAAACAAATTAAATATAAATATTTTAAACAAAAACACATAAATTTAAATATAATTTTATTCGTTCAAATTCGATTTACTATACCTTATATGGAAGTATGTATAATTTAATGTTATCCAATAAACCAGCTAACATTATGGTTGATCAGGTCGTGATCAATTACCTTACAATCGGGTTCTTAGCTTGGCAATATGATACGTCAAAATAATGGCAAAAAAAAAAAAAGAGAGAGAGAGAAGGAACAAAAACAGGGGCATCTTTGAAAGATAAGTACCTTTAGTGGCTTACATTCTCTGCTCCTATATTCGCTGCCTTTTCCGCAAATTCTATTCCGACTACTTATTCCTTTCCCACACCATCAACATGATCGAACAGTCCAAGGAACTGAGCCGAATTCATCCTTTTGGAAATTCTCAGAACCCACAATTTGATTTTAAAAAGGCTTAATTTCTCTAGTGGAGAAGCCAACAGGGGAGAAAAAAAGAAGCTTTAAGCATTTGTAAAATGACTACACGGATGATACCCCAACCTCAAGCTCCATCTTCTTCCTCCAACCACCAATTCGACATGGCTTCTCACAACAACAGTCCTTACCTCTCCATTTCACCAGTTCCTCCATCCGGCAGGAGTAAGTTTTATTTGATCTTTTAGATTGTTGGTTGATCTTGAAACTGCGCTTGTTGACTGGTTGTTGGTTTTACAGGGGTTAGTATATGTGATGCCTTGAGCCGATGTGGGAAAAAGATCGAAGACCTTGCTGACAACTTTTGGAACCACCGTAAGTTTTTCTCGATACAATTATTTAGCAATAAATTTGAATTCCTCTTGATTTTATTGTACATGTACGTGTGATCAGGGATGTACAGAGGGACGGGACGGGACAGACGTCTCTAGAAATTTTGAATTATCGTATATTTTAGATATTTTTTATATTTTGTATCAGTAATATGTTTTTGCCTTCTAGAATGTTCTAAGTTCGTTCCCGTACGTGATTCTTGATCTTACATGTAATCTTTTTTTGTCTGTGGAAGCAGTGAAGGTGAGTCCTAGTATCACTGAAGCTGCAGTGGCAAGGCTTGCTCAAGGGACAAAGCTGCTTGCAGAAGGAGGCCATGATAGGTTGTTCCAGCAGACATTTCAGATCTTGCCTGGGGAAAAGCTCTTACATTCATATGTTTGCTATCTATCGACGTCCTCCGGACCGGTGATCGGTACTCTTTACATATCCACTAAAAGAGTTGCTTTTTGTAGTGATTATCCCCTCTGTTACTATGATTCACCAGGGTACCAGCAGTGGATGTATTATAAGGTATCTCCATTACTTTAGAATCATCATATATTTCTTTTAATTTCTAATCGTCTGTACTGATATGCTGCTATTGTATTGCCTTATTGCCTGCTATGTAGGTGGTGATCGAGCTCGATAAGTTGGCAGCGGTTAATCCTTCAGCAAACAGATTGAAGCCATCTGAAAAGTATATTCATATGATCACCAGAGATGGATATGAATTTTGGTTCTTGGGGTTTATATCATATGACAAGGCACTCAAGTCTTTGACTGAAGCTTTGCAGCCCAGTCGACATGCGTTGCGACTGTTCTAAGGAAATCAGTCGGGTATTGTTAGTATAGAGAAATGACTATCAGGCCATTGGAAATTGCTGAAATGATTTGAGGGTCTGTTTGGACACTGCGGTAATTTGTGTTTGTGTTATTGATATGCTGTAATAGATTGGTTTGCAGGAGTAATGGAATGTAATATATTGAATGTGTTGAAAAAATATTTATGGATAATATTATCCATTATTAAATCCAATTCAATATTATGGAACTAAATAGATAGAGATTGGAAGTCACATAACCTCCGATTTCTCTTTCTTTATCTTGAAAAAAAACTATTAAAAAATGGAATATGGAAAATAACTAGACAGATAAAAAGCTTGAGAAACTTTACACTTTGTTAAGATTTAAGGTAAAAATGATATCATTTTATAATAAATTGATGACTTGATCGTTAACAGTCGGACTCTTATCTTCATTGTCGTCCTAGTGGTTATATGGTAAACTGGGACACAATCCAATGATCGTAGCTCCGGTGAACAATCAGGGGTAGACCTCTCACCCTTAATGCCAATGATATGGCAAACTGGAGTATCTAGTGATTAATGGATGCCGACTTTAGTTTGATCAAGATTTTAAAGGGGTTGTATCTCAACTATCTAAATCTACTAATGACATTCAAGCCAACTTTTGAAACGACACCATACAATACGATTACACGAGGAATTATATTTATTGTTGACCAATGACTCCCAGATTCAGATGCTATGCATCATGCGACAGGTTAGCAGCGACAATAGTATACAGGTAAGGGAAAGGTATCTCTTGTAAATGGTTACTACTCTTAATCTCTCATATAGGAAAAGTAGTCATACCTGCTGCTATACGACATTAAAGTCTTGGCCATATGCTTTGTGCTCGCCAGATTACCAAAAATCTATTATTTGTGCTAGGTTTACATAGCTTAATCTGATTTTTTTTTTAAATTTCATTCTGATAGATATTTTTTGAAGGATGAAATAGTAAGGACACTTTTACTGACTTTTCTGCATCTCATGACTTGTATTGTTTTGATTTAACCTCTACATCTCATGATTTTCTGCATCATACCATCGCATTCCCTATTGTTACTCAGATAACTGACTTTGTGACCAATTATTGATTGTGGGACAGATATTTAGGCTCAAAGGGCCTAGTTGTCTCTACTACAGCAATAGAAGTTCATCTATTGTGTTTTAAAGAGTGTTAAGGTGTCTTTGTCCTAGCAAGGGGAATCCCCTATTGCTTCTACCAAGGTGAAGATACCTCAATAAATGTTGTAGTATTTCTCCGAGTACACGAAGACGTCTCTGCTCATCCTGTAGTGCTTCTCCAGGAGCTGAGTTGTTTCCTCTCGAGCCGAGAGTATTGAGATATCTATGCTCTTCTATAACTAAAAGGACTCTTTTGCTATCTCTCTAACACCATACAAAAGAGAACCGAGATGATATATTCTAGCAAGATGATTCTATCCATTGTTGCTCACAGAATATTTAGAGGCCTACACCTCGAGAGCGTCGAGATGACTCCACTTCTTATGCGATAGTCTATTGGGATGCCGAGTTGCCTCTCACTTTAACTGCTACAGCTTAAAGAATCTTCCAAAGAGCTAAGATGCCTCCGCTCGGCTCTAGTAATAAGACTCTCTTCATTGATATAAATGAGTATCGAGATGCATTTACCCGATAAGGAATTCCCACATTACTTCTACCAAGGTGACGATGTCTTTTCCCACCTATCAGACTTTTTTAAGGGTGTTGAGTTGCCTCCGATAATTTCTTTGACAATCGGCCAAAAAGAGTTGAGATGCCTCCACAACGATTATAGAAACTTATCTTTGATCCCTATAGAGCGTCGAGATGATGTCACATTCTTCGTTATCTCATCAGAGCATCGAGAATCATCCACTGACCATATGTGTAGACGTGAAAATAATTCTATCCAAACGAACAGTTATTTGCTTAAGTTCCACAAAAAATTGAGATAATAATACATCCAACTACTAAGATTGTGATTTGTGAACTTAGACAAACTTATAAAAGAATGTCGAGATCCTCCACCTCACGTTTAACGCAGAGGTACTTTCGGATCTGATTGGAGTTTAATATTATATATTTTATTATCATTTATCGCTTAGATATTACTGATTTATCTTTATTTTGGGTTTATTTTGAACATGAGCCTCATTGGATTAATTAGCCTAAAACTAATAGATGTCGAAGGTCCAGTTCATCTTCTAGAAGATGAGTAGAATTATTTTGAATATTTAATTTGGAATTTACATGAGACAAGGTCATCTAAAAGATGAAGTTGAATTCAACCAGGACAGTATGACTTAAATAATTATTTTTATCTTTTGTGATAAACCTTGTAAATTTAGGATTTTAGTTTGATTATTTTATTATTATTATTTTTATTTATTTAGGAATCGATACTCTTGAAAGAGTATCTGCTGCAGAATGGGGCTTAAATTATCTGCTACCTTTATGTATCACATACTGGATTCGGTGGAATCGCATATGCAGACTTGGTGCCGAGGTGAACTTTGGGACATCCAGTGCAACACAATCATTGGCAGATGCACAGCTAAATTCTTCACTTGAAGAAAGCATGGCATCTTGGACTTCTGAAGAAGAAGCACGAAGGATGGTTGATTACCGTGACATACTAAGCCTTACTAAAGTTCTCAGTCATGGTCCAAAAAGCAAAGCAGATATTGATATCATTATTGGAAGGTCTATATCATTTATTTGTTCATTCTATTTTTTTTTAGTTTTAAAGGAATTGGAATGAATTTTATCTTCACTATTTTACAGTACCAGCAGTATGCATATTCAGGTCATTGATCTTTATATTATTATTTTTCTTTCTAGACTAAGTTGAACATGAGCTCGTGTTGCTTGTTTTATTTTTCATTTCACATCTTTTAGTTTATTTCATATCGTTTAACCAACTTATTGGTTCTTTTTCACCCTTTGATGGTGTTGAGTTTCTTCCATTTTGTGAAGGTGTGCTGGTGCAGGGCATTTACGAGATGATATCCTTCATTATAGCAAGGAACTTGAGGCAGTTCCCCATGATGACGATGAACACCGAGCATACCTCATGGATATGGGCATTAAGGCTGTTCATTCGCAGGCGTTACTTTTTCCTTCTCACATTCCGGTCTTACCTTTACTGCACATCTCCAACTGAGACAAAATTCACATCTTGGATGGATGCAACGCCTGAACTTGGACATCTCTGTGATAATCTTAGAATTGCATGATAATCCTTTTCATTAGAGGTGTGAACAAAACTTGATTTGATTTGAAAAAATAACTTTTTTTTTTCTTTTTAATTTTGGGTTATTTAAACTTAACATTTAGGGTCTGTTTGTTTCCCGTAATTGGAATTACGGAATTGGTTTTCCCCGAATTCCCGTGTTTGTTTCACGTAATTCGTTTTCCGGAAAATGTTTTCCCGTGTTTGTTTCACGTAATTCGTTTTCCGGAAAACGTTTTCCCGTGTTTGTTTCACGTAATTCGTTTTCCGGAATGTAATTCATTTTCCTAGTAACAGAATTTCTTTTGTGTTTTCTGTAAAATGACTTACGGATTCATTTTCCGTAAGTCATTTTCCGAACTTTTCACTTCAAAGCAAAAATACTCAAAATAATTTTATTTTATGAATTTAATATTAATAAAATATTTTAATATCATTTTCATCAAAATATTAATTATTAAAATATTTAAAATATATTTATTAATATTTATAATAATATAATATTATATTTTTAATATTATATAAAATAATCAATTATATTATAATAATATAAGATATTATATTTTTATTTTAATAATATAATAATTTTTTTATATATTTAATAATGAATAATATTATTTATATATTTCAATAATATTTTAGTAAAGATATTAAAATATACTAATTAATATTTTTAAAATATAATATAGTACTATTACTTTAATAAATAATTAATATAATTTATAAAATTTTATTTCAGTAAAATATACCGAAAAAATGTTTAAATAACATCTTCCAAACATCATAAAACGTTTTCCAGATATTTTCCAGAAATGTAATTCATTTTCCAGAAATGTAATTCATTTTACAGAAATGTAATTCATTTTCCAGAATTCAAATTCCAGTAATTCAAATTCCAGTAATTCATTTTCTGGAAAACCAATTACAGCTAAACAAACAGACCCTTAGTTTGATTTTTGGGTTCGAGTATTTGCAAAATTTAAATATCCAAACAATTGAAAAATAAAACCATGTCATTTTGTTTTTTTAGTTTACGGATATTTGATTTTTTTTGTTTATCTAATACTTCCTTCGTTTTGAGTCCATTTTAACGAAAATGAAACCACATACTTATCAAATATGGAGATTGAATTCTTTGTATTCCTTTGTATATAGAAAAGCTTCAACGATAAGCAACAAGATAACATAGGATATTAATCACAATAATTGAGAGATGTTTGGCATTGTCGTTTGCCTAAACAATACATAGGATAACTGACATTCCGTAAAAGTATGTTACGATAATATTGGGTTTTTCATTGTTGCAGAGGATGATGATGAAATAAAGAGAAGTATTAGAGAAACAAAAAAATCAAAGATCCGTAAACTAAAATCAAAGCTCTTTGCCCTTTTCTTCAACCTCGGAGATGAGGAAAATGGCGACTCCTCTGCGCTTTTTGACTACCTTCCAGTTACTTCTCTCCATGGTTCACCCAAATGTATTTTGAGATTTCTTTTTCTTAAATTGGGTCCAATTTAACTTCTTTTTCCATTCGATTGTTTCGATATATTATGTGAAGCTGACATGATGCTTGGCTTTGAGAAATGGTAATAATATTTTAGAATACGAGTTCTACCAGATTGGCTTCAGTATTTTCGATTGAAACTCTTAAAATTCTGCCTTTTTTGAGTGGAGAAAAATACCATTTTTCAAAATGTGTTCTTTAGGATTCATAGAGCTTGCTTATATACGATTGAAACTTATAACCCAGTTTTACATATGGTTTTCTCAAAGGGAGACTTTAGGGGAAGCAACAGAATTCTTAGTGTAATGCCCGTAGTTTTGCTTTTTATCTGTGGTTGACATCATTGATGTGCTAGATTAGCTATTGATGGACTCTTGTGCTAGATTAGATATTCTTCATGTCTATTCATTTTCAGTTGTTGCTTTATTGGACAAAAATATTTTTAGAAGTTCTAATCGGTAATCGATGGATAACCGTATTGTTAGCAGGTCATCACCGTGGAACAACTTTCTAAGGTCAAGCTTAACTCTCGAATCCTTCAGGTATTTCTCAATTGAATGACTTAAAGTGAAAAAAGAGGTGCATGAAAAATGATTAGTTCTTCACTCTCACCATTATGATGTAGGATTCGGTTGTCAAAACAGTAAATGAAAACCCACAGGCTGGATGGAAAGCTGCCCTGAATCCTCGGTTTTCGAATTACATAGTAAGTTGGCTATTTTGCACAGGGCCTTTTAGTGATCATTCTCTTTCTAAGACGTATGTGTGTAGTCCTGGAAACTTACTAGTTCGAAATTTGTCATTTTCGCTGCAAAGGTTGGTGAGTTTAAGCATATACTTGGAGTCAAGCCAACACCAAAGAAGTCACTTCTGGGCGTCCCTGTTATAACACATGACAACTCCTTAACGTTGTCTGATAATTTTGATGCGATAACAGCTTGGCCACAATGTAGCACAATTGGAAGAATTCTTGGTGAGTCATGTGCTAGTTTATAAATTTTGCTATCTCTGAACGAAGAACTGATCATTTCCCTCTTTGTACGATGAATCAATTCTTGGAATGATTTCGAAATTGAAGATCAGGTAACTCCATTTTCATTTCTCTCGATTTTTATATCTCATGTTTATGTAGATTCTTATTTTCTTGAGTTGCTGATGGTTGAGGGTCACTGTGGTTCTTGCTGGGCTTTTGGTGCTGTTGAATCACTGTCTGATCTGTTCTGTATTCATTTTGGCATGGTAAATGGAACTTTTTTTTTTTTGGAAAACAGGATATCGTTTGCTCAGTTCACGGCAAATTTGTTCATATTTATAAATATTTCAGTGCAGAATATATCTGTCTGTTAATGATCTTTTCTCATGTTGTGGCTTTCTATGTGGAAATGATTGTGATGGGAGGATTCAGATATCTGCATGGCAATACTTTGTGCGCGATGGTGTCGTCACCGAGGAGGTACTATTACTATTAAACTCTGAAATTCTAACCTGATTTTATTACTGAAAATTATTGCTATATTTTACTTGCCTCTTATTCACTTGATACATTGTTCTATATTATGTACTCCTGCATGGTGACGGAAGGATGCACTTCTTTCTCAGTAATGAGCAAATTCTTCGTCCTGCAGTGTGATCCGTACTTTGACGATATTGGCTGTTCTCACCCTGGTTGTGAGCGTGCATATCCTACTCCCAGATGTGTGAAGAAGTGTGAGAAGGGAAACCAGCTCTGGAGTCGGTCCAAGCGCTATAGCGTCAGTGCATATAGAATCAACTTGGATCCAGCTGATATCAATGAGGTTATAAGAATGGACCCATTGAGGTCGCCTTCACCGTTTATGAGGTAAAGAAAGCAAGCAGTTTTTTCTAGTTAAATTGGCCGCTTTGTTTTTTCTGATGTGTGCAATTTTGATGGGGTAGCTTGGCTTTGAAGTTAAAACTTATGTATGAATTCCAAGCAAGGGCCAGGATGCTTTTGGTCCTTAACAATCACAGTAGTTATCAGTCTTGGTTTTTCTTCACAATGGCTACTTATTGCACGTTACTTGGCTGTTCAATCCCAAAATGCATGAACACATAACATATAGAAGAGATAAGAAGTAATTGGTTTTCTAATTTCTTCTCATGATTCTCCAGGATTTTGCCCACTACAAAACTGGGGTTTACAAGCACTGACCGGTGGTGTTTTGGGAGGTCATTCAGTTAAGCTTATCGGGTGGGGAACTTCAGATGATGGCGAGGGTTACTGGGTATGTTTGAATGCTTCCATCTTTTTTGAGAATATTTAGAATCATGTAAATGACCGAGTGGATTTCTTCCTATTGCAGCTTCTTGCAAACCAGTGGAATACAGGCTGGGGTGATGTATGTTTTCCATCAATATTTTTCTCCACGTTCATTTAGGGGGAAAATGTATTTTGGATGCTTAAATATTGATCATCATATTCGTATTTCACATTGCAGGAGGGTTACTTCAAGATAAGAAGGGCATCCAATGAGTGCGGTATCGAAGAAGACGTGGTAGCTGGATTGCCTTCCACCAAAAATATTATCAGAGAGGTAACCGATGCTGATATTCTCAAAGATACTTCATTGTTATGGTAATCATCCGTTATCAGCATGAGATTCTATCTTCAGATCTTGTGCTTCACACTGCAAGAACTTCAGCCTGTATTGTTGCGGAAGACGGCTATTGGATAGAGCAAAATCGCAACTGGTAATTTTTAGAAAATAAAAATGAAGATAAAAGAGACATAAAATTTACGTGAAAAACCCCTAAATAATATAGGGTAAAAACCACGGGCAACGGTAGAAGAATTTCACTATGAGAAAATAGGAATTACAACCTCTCTCGATCTACCAAGGAGAAAACAATGATAATTTTCTCTTGATAAAAAGGAGAAAACAACTCTCAAGAAACTCTCTAAATTCTCTCTAGTATTAGAAGAAAGCTAGAATGCTTTGGGATGATTTTGAAGCTAAATGAGCTAGGATATTTATAGTTAAAGCCTAAGGACTAATTTGTAAATACTCTAAAGTTTAGTGATTAAATGAGTGATTTTACCATGCCAAATTTCAATATTTTCAGCTACTTTTCGGTGCATTAATTGCACCACCGAAAGCCACCTAAAATTTACTACTTGTTGTTTTGACTTTTCAACAAAATGTAACCATCTTTGAATTAAATCAAAGTAGTTGGCTGCCATCTAGAAGATTAGCCGCCCATGATGACTTTTAACAATCTTCCACTTGAAGATTTGATTGGAACAATCATATCTTCACACCATTCTTTCTACCTTGTACCTTCATGTTGCTTACATCTCTTACAGACCACAAGAGGATCGACACCAGGTAAATTTATCGGCATTGATCGCCTTCGTCATGAAATCTGCTATGTTGTCTTTGGTATGGATATTCTGCATATCTACCGACCCTTCTTTCACTTTTTCACGAATGAAATGGTACTGAACTCGTATGTTCTTTGTCCTTGAATGAAATGTTGTATTTCTTGCTAGATGCAAGGCGTTTTGACTGTCACAAAACAGAGAAACATACTCTTGATTGTGCCCAAGCTCCTCCAATAGCATCTTCAACCAAATTGTTTCTTTACTGGCTTGTGTAGCTGCTACATATTCTGCTTCTGTTGTGGATGTAGCCACAACTGACTGCAATTTTAAAACCCAGCTTACAGCTCCACCAGCAACTTTGAACACATATACTGTAGTAGATTTGCTTTTATCGAAATCCCTTGCATAGTCAGAATCGACATACCCATTGATAAGTAAGTTTGATCCTCCATAACATAATGCAACATTTGAGGTCCCTTTGATGTATCTCAAGATCCTCTTCACTGTATTCCAATGCTCTTTGCCTGGATTCACCATGTACCGACTAACCACTCCCACTGCTTGTGCAATGTCTGGTCTTGTGCATATCATAGCGAACATTAAACTTCCCACTGCTAATGCATACGGTACTCGAGACATCTCCATCATCTCTTCTTCACTGCTAGGACTCATCTTGGAGGATAATTTGAAGTTAATAGGAAGAGGGGTAGAAATTGACTTACAATCTTGCATGCTGAATCGTGATAAGATCTTCTTCAAGTAATTCTTTTGTGAAAGCCAAATCTTCCTATTACTTCTGTCTCGGTGAATTTGCATCCCTAGAATCTTATTTGCTGATCCCAAATCCTTCATTTCAAATTCCCTAGCCAGTTGTGCCTTCAATTCTTCAATATGATCTTTGTTGGGTCCTGCAACCAACATATCATCCACATACAACAACAATATAACAAAATCGTTATCACCAGACCTCTTGAAATAAGCACAAGGGTCTGTATTAAGTCTTTTGTATCCAAGGCACATAATGAAGGAATCAAATCTCTTATACCAACACCTCGGCTCATGCTTTAGACCGTACAGAGATTTGTTCAACCTGCAAACCAAGTTCTTCTTTTCTTTTTCTTCAAAACCTTCAGGCTGGAGCATATAAATCTCTTCTTCAAGATTTCTATAAAGAAAAGATGTTTTAACATCTAGTTGCTCTAGATGTAAGTTCAATGTAGCACACATTGCCAAAACTACTCGAACTGTTGTTAGTCGAACCACAGGAGAAAATATTTCATTGAAATCAATACATTCTTTTTGAGCATATCCTTTGACCATCAGTCTTGCATGATACCTCTCAACTTGATCATCACCATTTCGCTTGATTTTGAAGACCCATTTGTTACCAATTGGCTTCCTTCCTTGTGGTAGTGGCACAAGGTCCCATATATTATTTTTATGAAGGGCTTCGATTTCTTCTTGCATCATCATCCACAGTGAAGCATCTGAGTTGTTTATTGCCTCCTGGTATGTTGATGGCTCACTGTCCTCTGTTAAAAGACAGTATGCAATATTACCTTCTATAACATAATCTGAGTGCCAATTGGGATGTCTTCTCACATGATCTGATTGACGAGTTATTGGAGCTTCAGAACTCTCTGGTTCTTATTCATCATGTGCTGGTTCTACTTCAGAAGAATCTCCTTGTTCAAACTCCTTTTCCACATGTATCTGTGTAGTCTCTGTCTTTTCAGCGCTACCATCTTCTTCTTTTCTTTGTAGCTTATCTTCTACAAAGATAACATACTTGCTAATGATCACTTTGCGGGCAGTGGGATCCCACAAACGATACCCCTTTACACCATCAGCATACCCTAAGAATTTGCATTTCCTGGATTTTAGATCCAACTTTGAAATTTCTTGGGAGTTGTACATCACGTACACAATACTTCCAAATACATGGAGGTTTGAATAATCAGCTGGTTTACCAGTCCACATCTCCATTGGTGTCTTCAGCTCTATTGCAGTTGATGGAGCTCGATTCACCAAATAACAGGCAGTATTGACTGCTTCTGCCCAGAATGATTTTTCTAGGCATGCATCCCTCAACATTGCTCTTGTTCTTTCTAACAAGGTTATGTTCATCCGCTCTGCCACTCCATTTTGTTGAGGAGTGTTCGCCACTGTGAACTGTCTTTTGATGCCTTCTTTCATGCAAAAGTCATCAAATTCTTCGCTTGTGTATTCTCCTCCATTATCTGTTCAGAAACACTTGATCTTATTTTCAGAATCAAGTTCCACCCGCGCTTTGAAGTTTTTGAAAGTTTAAAACACATTTGACTTCTTCTTAATAGGGTACACCCAACATCTTCTGGAGTAGTCATCAATAAATGAGACAAAGTATTTTGCTCCGCCTAGGGATGTAACTGGTGCTTGCCATACATCAGAGTGAACCAAATCTAGAACACTTTTGGCTCTAGAATTTGACATGTTGAATTTCAACCGGTGCTGCTTACTTGTTATGCAATGCTCACACAAAGGAAGTGATATCTTTGTTAAGACTAGAAGTAGCTTTTTCTCCACAAGGACTTTTATTCCTTGTTCTGACATGTGTCCAAGTTTCTGATACCATAGCATTGCAGAATCTGAACTACATGAGCCAACAGAGGCTTCTGCTTCTAACAAAGTTTCTCCCTTCAGCATGTACAAGTTTGCAACTATCTTTTTGCCTTTCAGCACCACAAGCGCTCCACGGAACACCTTCATGATTCCTTTCCGTGTTTCAATCTTACTTGCATTATTATCCAACAATCCGTAGGATAATAAATTTTTCTTTAGGCCTTTCACGTGCCGTACATCTCGAACAACTTTAATTGTTCCATCATACATCTTCAATTTGATGGTTCCCACGCCAACGATCTCTAATGCATGATCATTGCAACTATACACAGATCCTCCTGAGACAGGTTCATAATTATGGAACCATTCTCTTCTTGAGGTCATGTGATATGTTGCTCCCGAATCAATGAGCCATATATCTGCAAATCGTTTTCTTCCTTCCACGGTGGTTGACGCTTCACAGCATAAAGTATCTCCATCATCTGAAGTGTTTGCGGTATTGCCTTGTGGATTGGAGTTTTTATTTAGACTCCAACAATCCTTCTTCAAATGACCATTCTTTCCACAGTTGTAACACTTTAAATTCTTCTTGCTCCTCGACTTCGATCTACCATATTTGTGACTGCTGCTTTGGCCACGTTCTGTTGATCTCCCTCTCATCGTTGTCATCGTTGTCAATGCTTCTGCTTGTTGCAGATTTACTTGTCTGTCTTCCTTGTTCTTGTACCGATTTTCTTCTTGTAGAACAGCAGCTGTAACGTCATCGAAGACTAGACTGGTGGCATTATTATTTGTCAAGTTGATGATGAGTTGATCATACGAATCCGGTAGACTTTGAAGTAGAAGTTCATCACGTTCTTGTTCTCCTATTTTACAGCTTAAGGATGTAAGCTGAGAAAATAACGTGTTCAGTGTATTTAAGTGTTCCGTCATTGAAGTAGATTCTGACATCCGGAGAGTGTACAATTTCCTCTTAAGGAAAATTTTATTGTGCAACGATGTGGCATCGTACAATTTGGTGAGATGATCCCATATCTCCTTAGCAGTCTTCTTCTCCTCGATGCTTGACAATACTTCATCTGCTAATGCTAGATGAAAGTTTGCCATAGCATTCCCATCCATCTCGTTCCATTTGTTGTCATCTGCGAAATCCACCGGCCTTTCATTGATAGCCGCTAGACACCCGTCTTTCCTCAGGATGACCTTCATCTTCAATTTCCACAATGAGAATTTTCTGCCATTGAACTTTTCAATGTCAAATTTTGTTGACATAGCTTCTATTATTGATAGCTCCCACTATTTCACTATCGTGAATAGTTCTCTAGAACCTCAAAGAATGGGTAATACCTTCTTATTTTTTTATGTTGGAGGATCCATCTTTTGGTGGCAACCACAAAGACAATAAGCAGATATTACACACTCAAATCTGGCTCGGATATCAATTGTTGCGGAAGACGGCTATCGGATAGAGCAAAATCGCAACTGATAATTTTTAGAAAATAAAAATGAAGATAAAAGAGACACAAAATTTACGTGGAAAACCCTAAATAATATAGGGTAAAAACCACGGGCAACGGTAGAAGAATTTCACTATGAGAAAATAGGAATTACAACCTCTCTGGATCTACCAAGGAGAAAACAATGATAATTCTCTCTTGATAAAAAGGAGAAAACAACTCTCAAGAAACTCTCTAAATTCTCTCTAGTATTAGAAGAAAGCTAGAATGATTTGGGATGGTTTTGAAGCTAAATGAGCTTGGGTATTTATAGTTGAAGCCTAAAGACTAATTTGTAAATACCCTAAAGTTTAGTGATTAAATGAGTGATTTTACCATGCCAAATTTCAACATTTTTCAGCTACTTTTCGGTGGATTAATTGCACCACCGAAAGCCACCTAAAATTTACAACTTGTTGTTTTGACTTTTCAACAAAATGCAACCATCTTTGAATTAAATCAAAGTAGTTGGCTGCCATTTAGAAGATTAGCCGCCCATGATGACTTTTAACATGTATTACATGTGCTTCACCGCATAGATAATGTAACCCAAATGAATTCTTAATTTCTAATACATTCATTAAAAATGGCTTCTTACATCACTGTGTTCCATTTCCTGCCCGAGAAGATCTTCTAATCTTTTTTTGGAAGGTGTATTTTTATCCTACCGATTTCCTCACTCTTCATAAGAATCAATTAAATTTGTCTACCACATTGACATCTCTTTTCTTCCATTTTTAGGATCACATTGAATATAAAATAAATCTAGAGGTCACATTGATTCTTTTTAAAGAGTTTGAGAATCTCATATATCATTAAACCTATTATTTTATGATTATATTTTATCTGTCCTCGAGATTAAACCAGCCATCTTTTAGTTAATGACTTAATGAAGTTTATGAGGTTGATAGAAAACAAAACGCAACAAATAACAAATACAGTGTTACGAACAGCATATTCTCTCCACTCCAGCTTCTTATCTTGATTCTGCAGCCAACCCATGGCAGCATGCCCACTTAAATTTCCCGACCAATGAACCACTGAGTTTCGACGAATTTCACTAAAAAAACACAAAACCCAGAAAAAAAGAAGCGAAAATACTGTCTTTGGTGGGCTGTTGTTTTTTTCCCCATTTAAAACACGAGCAAAATTTTTCAACCAAAAAAAAGAAGCAAAAGAAGGATTAGAAAAACACACGAGGAAGACAAAGTAAAAGAAGGATTAAAGCGGTCAACAACAAATGGCCAGCTTTTGGCAAATGAAATATTTAGAACGTTTACAAAAATTATATTAGATGTACTGAAAAAGAGAAATTAGATGGATGAAATAAGTATACTCCTAACACTATTAATAATTATATCCGTCCAAAAAACAAGTCTTTCACGTTGTGTTCGGGAAGTCCTAATACTATTGATAAGTATATCCGTCCAAAAAACACGTCTTTCACGTTGTGTTGGGGAAGGCCGAAGGGAAAAAAAAGCATCATTGTCTCTCTTTATTTTATTGTGGACTCTAACACATGCACCAAAAATCCTTTATTCTTTTTATATACTGTATGCTCATGCTACTTCACTTGCCAGTTTTCAAGCTAAAAGGTTTTCATTTTATGCAATTGGTTTCTTCGAAATATACAGGAAAAGAGTCTAGTTCCAACCTAGAAACGATTGAAGGCCAGCCCTTCTCCTCGCATTGTTCAAGTGCAATTCTTTTTCATTTCATTTCTAGCATTGGAATTTTTAGAATTATCAAGGGTGTAGTTGGGATCTTTGTGGTGACTGAAGTGAATTTCTCTTAACACTTCATCATTGCATTGTCTTTCCCAAGTACCCAAAAAAAAAACTGGTATTGGGTCCATCAGAATTTTAAGGAGAAGGGTATAGTTGAAATCTTGAGGAGGATTGAAGTAATTTTTTGCACGAGAAAATGGTGATGCCAAAGGAGGTAGAGCAAGTGATGAAGATGAGAGGGGGATCTGTGTTGGGTAAAAAGACTATCCTCAAGAGCGACCATTTCCCTGGTTGTCAAAACAAGCGTCTGTCTCCTCAGATTGATGGTGCTCCCAATTACCGCCAGGTTCTTTCTCTTTTCTCATTTTAAAACCTTTCTATAGATTTCTGGACACAGTTATAGGTTAATAAGTAAAAGGGTAAAGCAATTCACGTCCTTATTGGGTCCTTGGTGAGTTCTTCATGTTGGATATTGCTTGTACTTACAAATGCAGTGTGGTAATGTGAATATCATAGGTGATTTAAGTTGTAATTGTATTTGTAGGCTGAATTATTGGACTTATTCATATGTCCTCTAGGTATCTTGTATGATGCAAATGCTGCAATGCTTGCATATTGACGTGCCAGTTTGATTGATAACTCCTTTTAACTTGTGGCATGGTCTATTTTGTTAAATTTCATGCTTTTGTTTTCCCAAATCATTTCCTTGTCCTTTTTTTGTCTGATATTAACAGGTAGATTCATTGTGTGTTCATGGTGTTGCCATTCCGACAATTGTTGGAATTCGAAATGTTCTTAAGCACATTGGAGCCGAGAAAAATGGGAAGCAGGCACGTGTTCTTTGGATTAGTCTTCGAGAGGAACCGGTAAATAGATATCTCACTGAATGATTTTTGTTTGTTGATGAGGACATGGACAGGGACGCTGTATTATTTTGGTTGACGTTTATGACACTGATGATTCTGAAAACATTACTATTTTATAAATAAAAAAAATTGAGGATTGCGAGAAAAGTAGAAATCTGATTTAAGTTTCATGACTAGTCATGATGCTGAAGATAAGATAATATGGAAGCAGGGAAGAAGCTGAAAGCTTAAAAGAAAATCATTGCCCTGAAAATAACCAAAAAATGGCAAGCAACAATGACTCAGTTGTACCTGGCTGATCCTGCTTCATCTGGCAAATAGTTTTCTCTTTGCTTCTTACCCCTTCATTTTTCATAGATGCTAGGTTAACTCTTATATTTAAAGGTTGTAGATCATTGTTACTGTTGTCTCAAATCATCTTTTTTTTTTTTTAAATTATGTCAATGAATTAACTTGGAACCATAAGTTCTCTCATCCTTCTGGAAAAATAAAAATAAAATTATGCCAATAAAAATAACATATCTTATTGTTTGCTATAATTTTTTCGATTATAAAATGGAAATATAGTACGTGTATTCCCTATTCATCCAAAACTTTTTAACAGAAACCTTCTTGATTGCATCTTGCGTGTTGTTTTACATGAAGTCATTAACTATTTTAGACTGCTAATTTCACATTTGCTTCTTCTAATTTATATATATATATTTTATTCTTAAATAGGTTGTATATATTAATGGGCACCCCTTTGTTTTGCGTGATGTTGAAAGGCCCTTCTCCAACCTTGAATATACGGTATGGTGGAAACTTTTAGATCATTGCTCTATTTTTGGCATCTGGTTTTTGGCTTTGTCACTGTTTCTTTCATGAACATGAATGGAACCAATAGAGTGTTTCCTTTTTGTAGTGCTGCCATGTATGTTTTAGGAGTTTGTTTTTCTAATATATTATCAACAAGTCATTGTGAAGAGCTTTTAGTTTACTTGTCTCATGTGAGTTAACGGTGCCCAAACTATGAAAAATATATTGTGGCTTCAAATACAGTAGCTACACCAATATCATACAATGTACATGCATGTACTAAAGGCCTGCTGACATATAGCATTTATATTGATTAGGGAATCAATAGGGATAGAGTTGAGCAAATGGAAACTAGATTAAGGGAAGATATTTTGATGGAAGCAGCAAGGTATTTCCATTGGTTCCACATTTTGTTTATTGTGACTTGTAAATGTCATGTTCCTTTGCTACTTTTACCAATGGTTGCCGTGCTACATATGATAGCAAACTTTATTTGGAAATCTGACATAGCAGATATGGAAATAAGATCCTTGTGACTGATGAACTGCCGGATGGTGAGATGGTGGACCAGTGGGTACGAGTATCCTGTAATTCGGTGAAAACACCATTGGAGGTATAAGCTTTGGAAAACAAGAAACCCGACTGATCTGCAAAAAATTTGAATTATCATCTCAAACTCATTTTTCGGTTGTACTTGTACAGGTGTACGAGGAATTGCAACTCGATGGATACCCTGTTGACTATGAGAGAGTGCCTATAACAGATGAAAAGTCACCGGAGGAGCTGGATTTTGATATTCTGGTAAGTTTCATGTATTGGCCTTACTCAGCTTGTTTTGAATCATTAAAATTTAGTTAGCCTTTTGAGTCATCCACCTTCCACTTGTTTCCTACTAATATTCTGCCAGTACTATAATACATGGACAACCAATATTGCTGCGCCAAATTTATGTCTTGATTTTGGTTTGGTAATACTGTTTGACTGCAGCTTTTCTTTAACATTGATGGTGAGAAATTTTTTTGTGAGTTTTTCTCTTGGGTTGATTGATTGGAAATTAGTGGGTACTTTTCTCCATGACTTGTATAGAAACATATGGAGGTTCTATAAAAGGTCTCATATAGCTAAATAAATATCTAGTTCTCAATGAATTTATTAAGATAGTTCTATTAAGAAATAAGTAAATAATTGAGAGAGACTTACCTATTTACATGTTTTGCATGTGCTAGGCATATGGTGACTCAAAATCTTGGTTTTAATTTTAAACTTAAGATCATCATAGAAGTGCCTTTATTTGGTTCTCGAATATCTTTTATATGGAAGCCTGGGTCTGACCATGGAAGTGTTTTTATATTTGATAAAATTCTTTTGTTGCTTAATTTTATTGTTGCTATCTTTTGTTCTGTGCATACGGGTTATTAGGATATGAAGTCAAAGTTGTGGTTTTATGATTTTACTAAATATGGGAGCATTGATCTGAACATTAAACTTTGCTGATAAATATTTTAGTTTCTCTTATTATTATCTCTCCCTTTCTGTTTCCAGGTTAATAAAATTTCTCAAGCTGACATAAGCACAGATGTTATTCTTAATTGTCAAATGGGTCGAGGAAGAACCACAACTGGCATGGTTATTGCAACTTTAGTTTATCTCAACAGAATTGGAGCTTCAGGTACCTTGGTCTCTTTATTTGTGCAATTTTAATGCAAAGCTATAATTTTCCTACTATTTATGTCATCCCTGTCTCAGTATAAAAATCTTTATGTTACGCTATTTGGATATTCAGCTTTTGTTTGCTTGAATTTGCTGTACTCATTAAACTGCTTTACACTGTCTTCTGATAATATTTGACTTATATTTACTTCATCTGTATAGCGTAAATGTTAAGCCCGTCACTGAATTTAATGTAACATTCTATTATCTAATGTTTTTATATTTAATAACATAGGCTTTCCCAGGACCAATTCAATCGGGAGAGTTTTTAGCTCTGGTTCTAATATCACTAACAATCTTCCCAATTCCGAAGAGGCAATTCGTAGAGGAGAATACACGGTCATAAGAAGCCTAATTCGGGTCCTAGAGGTATTTAATACAGCTACATGCTTGGTTGATTCTTCAACAATCTCCTGGGTCTTTTTTTCTTATAAATAGTGTGATATTCCTTTAGGGCGGTGTCGAAGGGAAAAGACAAGTAGACAAGGTCATTGACAAGTGTTCTTCCATGCAGGTATGCTTTTTAAGTATCCCATTTCACTCAGGTTTAGCTTCCAAGTTTCTGTTCTAAACTTAATGCAAATCTGAAATTTTAGATAAAAGTTTTACTGAGAAGACAATTGCCTTAATATATTCCTTGTTATGAGATTTTTTTGTCTTTATCTGCAAGGCTTATTTAGTTTTCTAATATATAAATACAACTCACAAAATTGTTGCTTTAACTCAATAACAGAACCTCAGAGAAGCAATTTCCACTCATCGCAACAACATTCTTCGTCAGCCAGATGAGATGAAGAGGGAAGCATCACTTTCATCTTTTGTGGAGTACTTGGAGAGATATTACTTTCTCATATGCTTTTCTGTATATATTCATTCCGAGAGGGCATCTCTATGTTCTAGTTCCTTTGATTATACCTGTTTTTCTGACTGGATGAAAGCAAGGCCAGAGCTATATAGCATTCTTCATAGGTAAAGATATAAATATAGTATCAGAAGCAGTTTCCTTATTTAATTTCAGGAACATGTGTGAAACCCTTTATGATACTAACCTTACAGAAGCTGTAAATATACAACTAATACAAATATTACTTATTAAATGAAAAATGCCGAGTAGGCACTCTGTTGAACAAACACCTGTTGAATAGAAGCTGCTCTGTTGGTTAAATTTCATATTATTCTAATTCAGCCAATAGATATTGAGTTGATTTGGATTAGCCTGCAACAGGTTGCTTCTCCCCAACCCCCTTTTTTCCTTATTCATTTCTTTCAAAGGAAATGCTTTTGTGAAGAAAGGAATGAAGAACAGTAAATGCACTTTTAGCAACTCAGTATGCCTAGAAATTGGATGAATGTTAAACTTGGCTGCATTGTGAAAGTTTATTTTCTCTTTTCCAATGCAAAGAGAAATTTGTTTTGAAGTTTATTTTTAAAAGAAAAAGGCCCAAATATGGAATTTGAGTTGGCACATGCATTAATTGGTTATCTATCATCTCAGGTTGCTTCGGAGAGATCCTATGGGTGCACTTGGATATGCAAGTCTGAACCCATCTTTGACAATGGTAGTTGAATCTTCTGATGGTTGCCCTCATGAAGTGAGTGTCGTTGCTCTGAGGAATGGAGAGGTTCTCGGGAGCCAGACTGTCTTAAAAAGTGATCACTGTCCTGGTTGTCAAAATGCAAGCTTGCCAGAGAGAATAGGGGGTGCTCCTAATTTCAGGGAGGTCTCTGGATTTCCAGTTTATGGAGTTGCAAATCCAACTATTGATGGAATTCGGTCTGTCATTCAAAGGATTGGCAGCTGCAAAGGTGGTCGTCCTGTTTTTTGGCACAATATGCGGGAAGAACCTGTCATCTACATTAATGGAAATCCATTTGTGCTCCGTGAGGTTGAGAGACCCTATAAAAACATGCTGGAGTACACGGTAAATTATGTTTTCTATTGTTTTATCTGTTATATGCTGGAGTATACATTATTTGTGTAGAAAGAAAAATACATTTCCATGTCGCTAGGCAACATTTTTCTAAAAATTCAGTGGACTCTCGAGGTGCCTTAATAATACTCTGCTATCTTGACTGTTTATTGCAGATTTATCATTCTGTACTCGTATTGAGAAATAGGCTAGGCATGTTATAAACACAGTTAGTCTGAAAATTTCTTAGAAACAAAGGACATGAATGCACACACTTATGAGTTTGTACACATCTGAGATGGTGGAGTCATTCATTTTATTTAATCCAAAAGGCTGTAATAACCATATGGACTATCCTACTACTTTCTAGTGTGCATCAAGAACATGCCGCATAAGGAATTGAAATGGACTATACTCCCAAAATGGGCACATCTGAATTGGATTTTCTAGGAATGTAATCATTTTGATTCTTGGTATGCGCATCAGAAACATGCTGCTTAAGGAACTGAAATGAACTATACTTGTAGAATGGACACATCTGAATTTTGTATTCTAGGAATATAATAATTTGATTGTCAGTAGTTGATTGAAATATTGGCCGTTATACATGAAATAAACATGGTTTCTCAAAAAAGAGTACATGTTTTATTTGTGCTAATTGTTTTTGAGTATTCATTACCTCATCCAATTGTAAAGAAAAGAGCCAATTGTTACTGGAGTCTAAATTGATATATCCACTCAGGGAATTGATCGTGAAAGAGTGGAGAGAATGGAAGCCCGGCTGAAGGAAGACATCCTGCGAGAAGCTAAACGCTATTAGGGTGCTATAATGGTCGTTCATGAGAAAGATGAAGGGCAAATATTTGATGCTTGGGAGCATGTCAACTCTGATTCTATACAAACTTCACTGGAGGTTTTTAAATGCTTAGAGGATGATGGTTTTCCTGTCAGGTATGCACGAGTTCCCATTACAGATGGCAAAGCTCCCAAAAGTTCTGACTTTGATACAGTGGCCGCAAACATTGCTTCTGCTTCCAAGGATACTGCTTTTGTATTCAATTGCCAGGTATTTCATTTTAAAAAATGCTTTAATGCATTATATGGATTTGAGAGGCTTATTAAGTTTCTCTGGTTGCCTCTTTTCCATTCTCTCCTAAATGTTATTGTCCTCTTTCTTTTCATAGATGGGAAGAGGGAGGACAACAACTGGTACTGTATTAGCTTGCCTTGTGAAGGTTCGTATTGATAGTGGGAGACCAATTAAAGTTCTGGTTGAAGAGATGTTCCGTGAAGAGTCAGATGGGAGCTTCTCAAGTGGTGAAGAAAACGGAAGTAATGCCACCAGATTGATCTCTAGCTCTGCTAAAGTAAGAACTAAAAATGAGCAAGACCGTGCATTTGGCATTGATGATATACTACTGTTATGGAAGATAACAAGATTATTTGATAATGGGTTGGAGTGCCGTGAGGCCTTAGACACAATTATTGATAGATGTTCAGCACTACAGAACATACGACAAGCAGTTCTTCGGTACAGGAAGGTATTCAACCAACAACATGTTGAACAAAGAGTGAGGAGACTAGCACTGAATCGTGGAGCTGAGTACTTGGAGCGGTACTTTCATTTAATTGCTTTTGCAGCATATCTTGGTAGTGAAGCATTTGATGGGTTTTGTGGACAAGGAGAATACATGATGACGTTTAAGAATTGGTTGGATCAGAGACCAGAGGTTCAAGCAATGAAAACGAGTATAAGACTAAGGCCTGGACGATTTTTCACTGTCCCTGTAAATCTTTTTTTCTGTCTAGAATCAAGCTAAAGGCTTAATGAATGCTTAGTTTCAAACAATGTTACAGTTTTTACACTTTTTGATCTTTTTTCCTTATAAAAGAGATGCTTTGTAACTAGTTTTAATTTTTTAATGAAGGAGGAGTTGAGAGCATCACTTGAATCCCAGCATGGAGACGCTGTTATGGATGCCATTGTTAAGGTACGCAATGGTTCTGTGTTAGGAAGAGGTTCTGTTCTTAAAATGCACTTCTTTCCTGGTCAGAGAACTTCCAGCCACATCCAAATCAACGGTGCCCCGCATGTGTTTAAGGTATTCTAAAAGAAGTATGACTTTCTTGAATTGTATGCAATGCATAAGTTAAGGCCATCTAATTATTTATTTCATTCTACCTTGGAGTTGGATATATTTAGCATTTGATAGACGTTTTAAAAGTAATATTTTTTGTTATAATGGTGTCCATGAGGTAGGCATTTCTTGTTAAATCTACCTATGTACTGCAGTGAATCATCTTTATATTTACCTTTGCAAGAGTCCATATCAAGTTTACCAGAATGAGAGATGTAATAGCTTACTCAATGTGGTCTGTTATATTGTGCCAAGATTTTTTTAGTTCTATGGTAAATGGAAATATAGTTTTCCTTTTCGTGATCTTTTTCTTGTATTAGATCTTTCAATTTTGGCTTGCATTCAACATACATGGTTAGTTTAGTTCAATCCCTCTTATCCTATAGATCTCGGCATTCCTTGGAAAAACCCTTATATGTCTTCGAACCTATTTGTTCCAGGTGAATGGATACCCTGTTTATAGCATGGCTACTCCAACAATTACTGGTGCCAAAGAAATGCTGGCATACCTTGGTGCCGAGGTCAATGCAGAAGGATATGCTGGTCAAAAAGTGGTGATAACTGATCTGAGAGAAGAGGTGGCTGTGTACATTAATGGCACACCATTTGTATTGAGGGAGTTAAACAATCCTGGTGATACCCTAAAGCATGTTGGAATTACTGGCCCTGTGGTATGTCGTCCATGATGTGGTGTATTGTTTATGGTAAGTTATTTAGCACCAAATACTTAGCTAACTTCTTGCATTGTGACCATGATGCAGGTGGAACACATGGAGGCACGGTTAAAGGAAGATATATTGTCTGAGATTAGACAGTCTGGTGGACGAATGCTTTTGCATCGTGAAGAATACAACCAGTCATCAAATCAGTCAAGTGTTGTGGGATACTGGGAAAACATCTTTGCTGATGATGTGAAGACACCTGCTGAAATATATGCTGCTTTAAAAGAAAAAGGGTATAATATAGTGTATAAGAGGATACCATTAACTAGAGAAAGGGAGGCTTTAGCTTCTGATGTGGATGAAATTCAGATCTGCAAAGATGAGTAAGTATATATAGCTAATTGAAAAACTTTTTTTTTATTGCTTTAGGGAAGCTTTGAGGTAAAGATTTTATTTTAACCAAAAAGAAGGAACTGTAGTCGTGGATGTGTTCTAAAGTGATTCCATTGAATTAAATTATTGTTCTGAAGCTGGAAGGATGTCTTCTGCAGCTCCTCTGGGTGTTTCCTTTATGTATCACATACTGGATTCGGTGGAATCGCCTATGCAATGGCAATTATCTGCTGCAGACTTGGTGCGGAGGTGAACTTTGGGACATCCAGTGCTACACAAGCATTGGCTGATGCACAACTAAATTCTTCATCTGAAGAAAGCATGGCATTTCGGACTTCTGAAGAAGAACCACGAAGGATGGGTGATTACCGTGACATACTAAGCCTTACTAGAGTTCTCATGCATGGTCCAAAAAGCAAATCAGATATTGATATCATTATTGAAAGGTCTATCTCATTTATTTATTTATTAATCCTTTTTTTTTAAGTTCTAAAAGAATTGGAATGAATTTGCCTTTACACTGTTTTGGAACACCAGCAATATGTATAATCAGCTTAGTTATTCAGATAATACAGAAAAACGAATTGTTCAGCTGATCTTTATTATTCTTCTTCTAGACTAAGTTGAACATAACCTCCTGTTGCTTGTTTTATTTTTTATTTCATAGCTTTTAGTTTGTTTTATATTTCTGGGCTGTCAATTTTTTTATCCCAAATCATTTAACCAACTTATTGCATCTTTTTTCACACTTAATGGTGCTGAGTTTCTTCCATTTTGTGCAGGTGTGCTGGTGCAGGGCATTTACGAGATGATATCCTTCATTATAGCAAGGAACTTGAGGCGGTTCCCCATGGTGATGATGAGCACCGAGCATACCTCATGGATATGGGCATTAAGGCTTTAAGGTTAAGTTCTTGCATAGTTGCTTGATCTAAGCATCTCTTTAGTCATTGCTAATTGTATTTGATGGTGCCAAAACTTGCTCCTTTCTCATTCATTTACAGTCACGAGAATCTTAGTATACCATTAATGGTACTACGCCAAGTGTGCGTTTTTACCATCCATAACCTTTGTATTTGTTTTTTCACAGGCGTTACTTTTTCCTCATCACATTCCAGTCTTACCTATACTGCACATCTCCAACTGAGACAAAATTCACATCTTGGATGGACGCAAGGCCTGAACTCGGACATCTCTGTAATAATCTTAGAATTGTATGGTAATTGTCTTCATAATTCAAAATGTATGGATGTACATTACAGGTCTTAATAATGCCTATTCTAGGCTTTCTCCCATAACATTACCCCTCCACTTCTTCACCCCATCAGTTTATGGTTGATCGATAGACATATTCAGATGGTTGGTGATATGGTGATGTGAAATCTGATTACTGGGGCAATGGTGTTCAGAAACCATTTCTTATAATGTAAGGGGTGGCAGGTTAAAAAATCATAGGATCATAAGTTGAAGCCCCTCAAAAGACTAGGGAAGAAGTTTCCAAGTTCTGTGTTGCCGAGATTCATGTACTAGAGTCGGTAGACACACTTGGACACAGGACGACAGTTGTTGAGCTAGAGAAGTTGAAACCCAAACCGAAAACATAGAAATATTTGGTAGTATGTAAGAGTTGTTAAATGTTTATCAGTTTCAAATTATGGAATATGTATTGTTTTGGCTGATAAGGGTAATCTAAACGTCAAATGAAATGTAAGGCTCGTTTTTCTTTTCAAAGTGAAATCGAAAAAAATAAATCTTGGAATAAAATATTCATTAAAAACCCAGATGATGCATATATGAAAGTCAACAATCCGATTTTAACCATAAAACAAATGATGTTGTAGAAGGTATTTATGTCTTGATTTCACCGACATATCTGCCTTGTATTGCTGTAATTTATAGCTCTAATAACCTGAGAGCTGGTCCCAAAATCTGAAAAGATGAAGACAATAGGGAATATATGATGTCTCTCATTGCAACGTACAGGCGAATCAAGCGTTAGAAATGGAGAAAAATTTTAAATATATGTTTTTGGTATAAACAATTACAATACAATCATCAAAACACATTATATTTGAACATTAATCATTATCAAAACAACAATTTTAAATATATATTTTTGGTATAAACAATTACAATACAATCATCAAACGACTAAGACGAGATGAGTTATGTTAGCTAGAGATCGAAGCATCGGCGTATTACTCTCGTTGTAATGTTATTGTTTTAACATTATTATTAAATTGCAGCAAGATGGATGATATTTGTGATTTTAGGTTAACTTTGAGAGAATTCAGTTGTTCCTACCCAATTCTTTAGATTCACCGGCATTATTTACTGAAGATCCATCCATCCTCGAACCTTAACAAACACCATATACAAACATCGGATATCTCTTCTTCACATACAAATGCAGCTTGTGAAGATAAAAAGTCTTTTTCTTGTGTGAGCACTTCCTCGCTCTTAACATTGGTATGAAAAATTCTTGACCTTTACCTGTTCGTTTAAATGTCTATGTCAATCCACCTGATGATTTATTCAACGTGTTTCAGTCGCATAATTTTCTGCATTCTTGGTGCAATCTCTCTTTTATGAAATAAGTATAAGATATAATTGAAGTAGAATATGATGACACCAAATTTACAACTGCTCAATGGCATGGAGCAAAATAGAAATTTATAGAAGTTTGCCTGAGGTTTGAAACTCAAAAGTAGAAGTGCATGTTATCTCCTATGAAAGTTTAGTTTGGCTATACCATAGGTAAAAACAGAAGTAAAGAGAAGAGGAAAAACAAGGAGAGTGTCTATTATGGGTAAATCTTGATGTTTATACCCATGTTGACTATTTAAGAAGGCATTGAGTGATTTTCGCTCTCCAAATGCTACAATTTCTTCTTTAGTATCTCCATATTGTGAAGTAAAGAGGCCTTTCAGAGACCACGAAGTTGGACAAATCCAATAACCCCAAACCCACCATTTAGGAAATTTCTGCTAGAGAATAGCAGATGTGGTATTTCAGATATCTAAAAATATATGAGCGGAAGTATTAAAGGTTGTTATAATGCAAATAAAGAATCGATCTTGGTTGGTAAAGTATTTAAGTAGAAGGTTGCTCTCCTCATTATTAATCTAACCCTTCTTCTATTTACATTTACAGGTGCCCAAGTGAATAATTTTAAGCAATACAAAACATAATTGGCTTACCGGTCCTGAGGTGAGGTATCCTGAGAACAAGCTCAACAATGTGAAATTGAGGCTTGCAAATATTGTAGCTACTTGATAAGATGGAGTCCAAGAAACCATCACCATGCCTAAATATTTGCAATAAAGCAGTGTACAAAACACAGTGTAGAAGTACCAAAATACTTTGTAAGCCGATCCATAGAAGTTTACAGTTGGATAAGTGATTGTCACGAGTAATATTACTTCTAGAAAGATATAAGGGATATCAATAATCAACTGCAAATATGAAGAAAATTTATACCAAGATATGTGACATTCAAAAACGTCATAGTACTTGTGAATGCTTAGAAGGGACATTCTATGAATTCTTTTACCTGTGCCAATGAATATGTCCATGACGAGTATATTCTGGCAAATCTTTCACGGTGGACAATTGTCTGTTGGGTAGCTACAAATGGAAGAACATATGAACAACTGCTTGTTCGGATAGCATGAAGATACACATTGATCCCATTATGTTAAAAAATCTTGTTCGATCATGTCTTCAGAAAGGGGAATAGAATGTCAGCATGTCACACAGTAAGTATATAATCTAACACACTTCAAACAATTACTTTTTTTTTTTTTTAAATTCAGCTTTTCATTATACAATTCTAGTTTGAACTGAAATTCATTTGAAACCTGATTCTTTTATCTTTCCACCAAAAAACTTCCATAACTATGTGCTAACCATTTAATGCATTCTTTTGGAACAGTAGTTGTCAGTGTATGCTTATTGCACTTACTAGCTAACTTGATAATTGATATGAGTCATGACTTGATACCATTTTTTAAATTTGTGTTAATCTGCTAAATTTTATTTTGTATGTCCTAGCTAACTTCTCTTACTCTTGTATGCTCTATCTTCTTTAGATTTTAGCATAGGAGACCAGTTATTAGTACTAGTACCTTTCCCTTGTCTGTTTAGTATTCTATTTATCCAGACAAATAAAGCCAGCAACTTACTTTATGAAGATACATTTTATGTTAACTTTATGGAAAAAATCTTGGTGACGCTTCATAAATGAACATTTCTTCCTATAGCTATGTGATCAAGGAGAAAAAAGAGCTAAAAAGCAACTTACAAGTTCTGTCCTTTTTACCAGAGTAAGGCTCCATATAACAAAGAAGATGAAATTATAAATGCCAAGCGTACTAAGATGTATTTCGGACTTCTCCAATAGGTCAAGTGTTGTTTCCAAAGGCAGCTTTAAGTTGCTCCCATCCGTTCTGTGGAAAAGGTGTTGAAAAATGTAGTTTCTCTGAACCTTGTGCTTGAAGACTTTGGCTTTTGACTATTTCTTTGTTTTCCCTATTGGGAAGGAACATTAAATCACTTGGATTCATAATCAAAAGTCAGGCAAAAAAAACCTTTAAGAGTGTTTATAGCTCCTTGAACTAGAACCAAAAGAAAGCAGTAGCCATATGTGATGTCTTAACCTGGTTACTGGTGAAACAGTGACAACCTAATAGTTTTTAAACACATTTAAGATAATGAACTTACTTGTAGAGATAAAATTCTTTGTACATACGACCGAAGTCTATTCCAAGATGAGCCTCCACAAAAGGACTAGTAACTTCTAACAGCCGTGTTGCTGGGTTATAGTTTTCTTTAGTTTTTTTAGTTAAAACTTCTTTTGACACACCATATTTAAACTATTTATAGGTTTATTTTCTATAATTTGATTTTATATATTTTAATACTTCACATAAAAAATAGATGACATTTAACGCCAAAATTATTAGTTAAATTCACATAAATATCTAATTGAAATATTATCAATAGTTTGAAGATTTAATTTAAACATTTTAAAGTTTAAAAATTAATTTAAAATATAAATCAAAATATAGTGTAATTAGCTCTAAATTAAAAATCTTTATAAAATATAAAAAATAATATTTTATAATTTGTTGAGTTAATCGATTGACGAATATGGCCAAGAGGGGGGTGAATTGATAATAAAAATTTTGGTGGAAGCTTTTGTAGAAAATTGAAAGAAATTTGCACAGCGATTTAGAGTGGTTCGACTTTCTCAACCAAAATCTACGTCCACTACCTTAGCTATCCACACTAAGGATTTTCCACAAATTCACTAATTTGTCTTTCTTTTGAGGACAAAGAGTAACCTTACAAACCCTCAAGAATTATACCCCAAATTCTTGAGAACACTCTCTCCCAAAGAGAACAATACAAATTTGCAAACTTACACGAAAATCCTCACAAGGTAGATTGTTTGCACAATTCTAGAACAAGGAAAAGAACACTAAAAAATGAATACAATTGAGCACAATAAGTGTTCTTGAAAACAAGATGAATATTGAATGAAAAATAGGCTTGAAATGCTCAAACTTGAGGTTTGATGCTTTCTCTTTGATTCTCTCTTGATTCTAGTTGCTTGATATTTCTTATTGTTGATCAATGGCTTCTAAGCTTGCTTTAATACACCTTGAATCACTTCTGAACGTTGGGGATCATTAATGAAGTTATTGTAGTTGTTTAAGTGTGAAAACAATAAATATTTCTGCTTGGAGCGTGGGGGGAATCGGTACCCCTTCATAGGGTATCGGTACCTGTAGTTTAAAATTTAAATATTTCGACCGTTAAATGCCTGAGGGTATCGGTACCTAAGTAGGGGGTATCGATACCTACTAAGGGGTATCGGTACCATCCGAGCATTCTGTTATTTCTCGGAATCAAAATGTTCATAGGGGTATCAGTACCCTATAAGGGGGTATCGGTACCATCCGAGTATTCTGTTATTTCTCGGAACCAAAATATTCATAGGGGTATCGGTACCCTATATGGGGGTATCGATACCATACTAAATAAAACTTATTTTTGGCTCGAATATGGCTCGAAATACTTTGTAGAAATTGTTTCAAAATTGTTTTAAGATTTAAACTTAATTTTACACTTGAGTAAGGATTGAAAAAGACATTTGAAAACTCAGAGTAATATTTTTGATATTCAAAAAAGTTAATCGAATATATATTTTAATTTTCAATATAAAATCTTAAAATTCATTAACACTTAATTTGTTATATCGAAACATCAAAAAGTTTTCAACAATCTCCCCCTTTTTGATATAACAAAACATTTTAGTATTTTTAAGATTTTCTAATTGAAAATTATTTTTGAAAATCAAGATTGAAAATTACTCCCCCTTACTCTAACACTTCTCCCCTTTAAAAAAAACTTTAATATTTTCTCCCCCTTTTTGTTAAAACAAAAAGAAGACTAAATTTTTTTTATAAAAAACAAGTTCTTGCCAATTGATTTTAATTAGATAAAGCTTAAGCTACTAAGATCAAAATCAAGAGAAAGATTAGCCATTAATTCCATAATCAATATTCATAAATATGTAATGAAAATTGGTCATATATATCTAATGATGCAATAATAATTAAACAAAAGTTCAAACATTCATAAAACATCCAACAACCAAAGTAAAACAATCCAAAAGTATTCAAAATGTTTTAACAATTCAAAGATCTGTAAACCTAAGTTCAATCCAAACTTTTAAAGCAAAGTGAAGTTCAAGCATCCGTAGGAGGATCGGGAGGAGAGAAATGAGCTCGCATAGCTATCATTTCATGTGAGAGTGCATCAATACGAGCATTTGTTGCTTCATTGTTCGCACGTATCTCCCGGAGAATTTCCGATTGTTGAGCTCCCGTAGTGGATAAATGGGTCTCAATAGAAGTAAGGCGCGAATCCATAGATGCATATCGAAAATCAAATGTCTCCATAAAAAATTGAAAATAAGGAGGCATTTGATCCATTTGTTGTACTTGCTCTACAGGCTGCTTCGGTACATCTTCATCGTCAGAATGTGCTGGAGGTGCTCGTGAAGAGCTAGCTCCCGGAGTTTGTTCAGCGGATCGAACTCATTCACCAGTTTCCGAATCCTTTGTCCATCCCGATCGAGTTAAGGAAAAGAGATTAATTTGATTTTTGAGTGGAAAGGCAGCTTCAAGTCCAACTCTCAGACCGGCTTTAGAAAAGAGATTACTAAGAATACAACCGTAAACAAGAGAAGAACAATGTTTGTTATTAGGAACAAGGTTTACGGTCTCAACAATCTCGGCAAAAATAATTTCAGGAAGGTTAATTTTTGTTTTGGTTTGGATACACTGTAGCCACCAAAGATCTAAAGCACGAAGGGTAAAGTATTTACCTCCGGATGGTTGAAACCACCAAGTGATCATAAGATGAAGGAAACGATCATGAATATCTAAAATATTTACACTATCCCCACTTTTGAATCTAGAACCTACAATTTGTTTTTCATTGGATAAACCATCATTATCTAGACCTAATGCATTAGCTATGTAAACCGGATCAAGAGAGATAAATTGCCTTAGAAGGTAAGAGCGAATTCCTATAGTATGAGATTGATCCTGATTTTTAATACAAACGACATTAGAATAGAATATACGAACAAGTTGATGGTAAACAATTGGTTTTAGTTCAAAGAGCTTGTCAAATTTCCATTCCATAAGAGTAGGAAGATATCGAAAATTGATATCTAACATGGCTTGAAGAGATGGAATTCTTTCTTCCCAAATTTTGTAGGACTCAAAGTATTGAGAGAACCTAAAGAAAAGACTTCTCCTAGGACCGGGTTCATTGAAACAAGAATTACGAATGGTCATATTTGGATCATCGGGATTAGGATTAGGAATTTGAGGAATAGGTGGAGGATTTGGAGGAGAGTTTGGAGGTTGGTTAGACCGACTCAAACGACTCGAGGAAGACCTAGGACGTTTTGACATGGTTTGAAAATCGGAACAGAAAGGATAACCTGCATTTATGAAAAACACATGTATGCAAATATATCGATCCCAAAATTCAAATGAGTCATCAATATTTCAAGGTTCTCTAAAACAATCCTAATGGGCAAAGTTTTGAAACTATTTTGAAAATATTGTTTGAGAATCATAATATGTATAGTGTTCATGAAAACAACATAATTGAATCAAAAACATATGAATGAATCAAAGATTTTCGTTTTTTATGTATTTCGAAATTCAAAGAAAATCTTGAAAAAAAAATTGTGTGTTTTTGGCAAAATTTGTTGTAAAATCTAGTTTTTAATCATTAAACAATAAATTCCCGGTAATTATTTCAAACTAGAACTAATCTAAACTAGTTCTAAGTTCAAAAAATCAATAAAGTAATAGTTTTGGAATAATACCTTGAAAAATTGGATTTGAGTGGAATGTAGTGATGTTTTGCACGTTTTAATGATGCAAGCAGGATTTGGAGTTGAGAAACAAGTTAAATCCGACTAGAAACGAAGATTTTGAGCAAGATTTGAGAGTATGGGTAGATAGAGAGCAAACAACGGGTATGAGGGTTTAAAGAGTTTGAGAGAATGAAGAAGAAAATAGGGATTTAATACCTAAACCCGACAGGGGGTATCGATACCATCAGGGGGTATCGATACTCATTCAAAGAGTGTATCGATAGCTATTCAATGGGTATCGATACCTATTCAAAGGGGGTATCGATACCTGTATCAGGTCTATGCACATAAATGTCAAAAATCCGTTTTTGAATACTCAAAATGCTAAATTAAACTACTTAAGTGGTATTGGCAAATCATATAACATCAATTAATTATAAAAAAAATACTCTTTTAACTGTATTTGAACATAAAGTTAATTTTCACCAAAAAACATAAACTCTCCCTAACTAATAGCAAAGAATGCAATTAAAATTTATTATAAGCATTTTTCATTTATTCTTAAAAGTGTTAAAATTATTTTAAACACTAAGTGAAGATAGGTTGGTCAAACCTAATTCTCTCCTAAGTGTCCAAAATCTTTCCTTGTCTAAAGGTTTTGTAAAGATATCCGCTAATTGGTGCAAAGTATCAACAAATTCTAGAACTACATCTTCCTTAGTGACATGGTCTCTAATGAAGTGATGTCTTATTTCAATGTGCTTAGTTCTAGAGTGTTGGATGGGATTTTTAGTGAGACAAATATCACTAGTATTGTCACACTTGATAGGAATGATACCTACTTCAATTCCATAATCAAAAAGTTGTTGTTTCATCCATAAAACTTGTGCACAACAACTACCAGCTGAAATGTATTCGGCTTCAGTGGTAGATAATGCAACATAATTTTGTTTCTTTGAAAACCAAGAAATCATCATATTTCCAAGGAATTGGCAAGTACCGGAGGTGCTTTTCCTATCTAATTTGCATCCTCTATAATCCGCATCAGAAAAGGCATGCAAGCTAAAGCTAGAGTCTCTAGGATACCAAAGTCCTAAACTAGGAGTGTCCTTAAGGTATCTAAAGATTCTCTTAACAGCTAGTAAATGTGATTCCTTAGGACATGATTGAAATCTAGCACATAAGCAAACACTAAACATAATGTCCGGTCTACTTGCAGTTAGATAAAGCAAAGAGCCAATCATTGACCTATATAATTTAACATCTACACATTTACCTCCTTCATCTAAGTCAAGCTTTGTTGAAGAGCTCATTGGAGTGTCGTGAGGTTTGCCATTTTCCAATCCAAACTTTTTGAGCATATCTTTGATGTACTTAGCTTGATTGATGAAGATGCCATCTTTTCTTTGCTTGATTTGTAGTCCCAAGAAAAATGAGAGCTCCCCCATCATGCTCATCTCAAACTCACTTTGCATTAGCTTAGAAAATTCTTGGCAAAGAACATCATTAGTAGAACCAAATATTATATCATCAACATAAATTTGAACTACTAATAAATCTTTACCTTTATGCTTTAAAAACAATGTAGTGTCAACCTTCCCTTTTGAAAAACCTTTTTCAATTAAAAAATTTGACAATCTTTCATACCAAGCTCTAGGAGCTTATTTTAAACCATAAAGCACTTTTGTCAATTTAAGAACATGATCCGAAAATTTTGAATCTTCAAAACCTGGAGGTTGTTCCACATACACTTCTTCCTTTATAAAACCATTTAAAAATGCACTTTTAACATCCATTTGATATAATTTAAATTCATGAAAACATGCAAATGCTAATAACATTCTAATTGCTTCCATCTTAGCTACGGGAGCGTATGTTTCATTATAGTCTATGCCCTCTTCTTGAGTATACCCTTGAGCAACAAGTCTAGCCTTGTTTCTCACTATATTACCACTCTCATCAAGCTTATTCCTAAATACCCATCTAGTACCTACAGTAGATTTATTACTAGGCCTTTCAACTAATGTCCATACTTTACTTCTCTCAAATTGATTTAATTCTTCTTGCATAGCCATAATCCAATGTTCATCTTTTAATGCTTCTTTAATATTCTTAGGCTCTATGCATGAAATAAATACAACATAATTACAAATATTTCTAAGAGAAGATCGAGTTGTTACCCCTTTGGATGGATCACCTATAATCTCACCATCCTTGACATAGTTGTACTCTCTTGGATAAGATACTTCCCTTTCTTCAATGGTTGGATTCTCAAGAGGGTCATGAGTTACCTCATCTTTTGTTTCTTCCTTTGATGATGGTTCTTCAACGTCATGTCTAACTTCATTTGTATTTATAATACCTACATCATTATTCACACAAGAATCATTCCTCGGAAGGGGATTATCATAAAAAATAACATGTATAGACTCTTATACAACTAAAGTTCTTTTACTAAATATTCGATAAGTTTTAGAATTTAAGGAATAACCCAGAAAAATTCCTTCATCACTTTTAGCATCAAATTTGCGAAGGTTTTCTTTATCGTTATTTAAAACAAAACATTTATATCCAAAAGGATGAAAATAGCTAATGTTAGGTTTTTTATTTTTGAAAATTTCATATGGAGTTTTCTTTAAAATTGGCCTAATCATTACTCGATTTACAACATAACAAGCGGTATTTGTGGCTTCCACCCAAAAATATTTTGGCAAATTATTTTCACAAAGCATGGTTCTAGCCATTTCTTCTAAAGTTCGATTTTTCCTCTCAACAACTCTATTTTGTTGAGGGGTTCTAGGTGCTGAAAAATTATGGCTAATACCATTAGAATTACAAAACTCATTAAATCCAAGATTTTCAAATTCAGTGCCATGATCACTTCTAACACTAGTGATAGAGTAACCTTTTTCGTTTTGGATTACTTTTGAAAATGTGATGAAATTTTCTAATGCTTCATCTTTAGTACTTAAGAATAGAACCCAAGTATATCTAGAATAGTCATCTACCAAGACAAATGCATATTGTTTTCCACCCAAGCTAGTAGTCCTAGTTGGCCCAAAAAGATCTATATGGATCAATTGTAATACTCTACTAGTTGATATGTCATTAATGGATTTAAAAGAAACTCGCTTTTGTTTTCTTTTAGCACAAGCATCACAGATTTTATTATTATCAAATTTAAGCTTAGGCAACCCTCGAACTATTGAATTAGCCGTTGCAAAACACTCATACTAGCATAACCAACTGTCATGTTCATCCTTAACAACTAGGCACAAATTAGTCATATCAATAGAATCTAAATGCACCATGTATATGTTTCCTATTCTATGACCAACAAGCATAATCCGATTAGATGCAATGTCAATGACTTTACAACAATTAATATCAAACATGACATTGAATCCCTTATCACAAAATTGACTAATACTCAATAGATTATGCTTTAATCCATTCACATATAAAACATTCTTAATTTGTATGGAAGAGGTATTACCAATAGTACCAATACCTTCAATGTGACTTTTTGAATCATCACCAAAAGTTACTTCTCCTCCATTTTTGGCGTTAAGCTCAATGAACTGACTTTTGTCTCTGGTCATGTGTCTTGAGCATCCACTATCAAGGTACCATGAATTTGAATTTGTTTCCCGTGCCTTGTAGCAATGCTCCTTTTCCTACAAACATAGATTAATTTTAATTTTTGGTACCCAAATTCTTTTGTGTTCATATTCATTAGTTTCCAAAATCCTAGTCCCCTTAGGTATCCATTTGTGTATGATATCCTTATCTTTAGTAGTAATGAGCTCTTTAGTAACCCATATACTTCTAACAATTTTTCCATTAGAGGTTCTTTGGGGACCTCTATGATTCTAGTTTTTAAAACTTTTTCTAACAAAGTTGGATTTTGAATTTTCTCCATTTTCAAAACGTTTTATTCCAACTTTATCAAAAGAAGCTGTAAGATCATCAATTTTCTGTTGATGATCATCATTGTCCTTTGAAAGTAAATTTTGCAAATCCAAAATTTTCTTTTCAAACTCTTCTACTTTGATTTGCAAATCTTTAATTTTACTTTCAAGATCGTTGTTGGTTTTGGATATGAGTTTATTTTCATTTTTCAATTTTGAAACATCATTTTTATATTTTAAAAACAATTTCTCATAATCCGAAGCCAACCCATTATATTCCTCTAATAGCTCATCATAGGATATATCATCAAAATCAGATGAGTTAGAGGTTACCTTATAATCTTCCCCGAATGCCATCAAGCACAAGTTTGCTACTTCTTGTTCCTCTTCATTGGAACATTCTTCATCGGAACCTTCTTCATCGCTCCATGTAGCCACATGAGCCTTGTGCTTATTCTTTGATTGACATTTTCTCTTCAATTGTGGGCAATCATATTTGACATGCCCCGGATTTTTTGCATTCATAGCAAATGATTGGGTCCTTCTCTTTTGGTACATTTTTAGGCCTTCATTTCGTTTGAATTTTCTTCCTCGGTAAGGTCTCATCATTTTTCTGAACCGTTTGGCAAACAATGCCATTTTCTCGTCATCGTCATCTTCATCCGAATCACTCTCATCTTTTGTGGATTTGAGAGTAACTCCAATGTTTTTCTTCTTCTCTTTCTCCTTTGGTGTCTCTTCAATCTTATCGAGGTCCACCTCATCTTCAAGTATCATTTCATGAGTGAGGAGTGAACCGATTATCTCTTCAAGTGTTAAGGACGTAAGATCCTTATACTCGATGATTGCCGTCTTCTTTGATTGCCATTATTTTGGGGAGTAAACTAACTTCCTTACAAGCTTTTCATTTGAAATGATCTCTCCATATGATTTGAGACCATTGACAATCGTTGAGAATCTATCCATCATAGCTTTGATATCTTCATTTGGTTTCATCCTGAAATTTTCATAGCTATGCATTAGAATACTAATTTTAGATTTATTTATCTCATCGGTACCTTCATGAGTGACTTGAAGTTTGTCCCATATTTCTTTGGCGATTGTACAAGATGAAACTCTTCCGTATTCATCTGGTCCAAGAGCACAAAATATAATATGGATGGCTTTGGAGTTGAGCTGGAACATTTTTGTCTCTCATTCACTCCATAATCTTGGATGAGTGAGAGGCTTGAAGTATCATTCTTCTACGACATTCCATGCTCCCATGTCACTTGCTTGAATGAAGTACATCATTCTATTTTTCCAGTAGGCATAGTTAGCCCCATTGAAGAAAGGAGGCTTGTTGACGGGCATCGAATCGAGACCATAGTCGAAGTTTGAAGTAGAGGCCATTGATGACTTTGATTATCGATGTAACTCTTCCCGAATCGACTCAAGAGGCGATTAAACCTTCAAATGAGTTAGGATTTGATGCCAATTGTTGAGTTAATCGATTGACGAATATGGCCAAGAGGGGATGAATTGGCAATAAAAATTTTGGTAGAAGCTTTTGTAGAAAATTGAAAGAAATTTGCACAGCGATTTAGAGTGGTTCGACTTTCTCAACCAAAGTCTACGTCCACTACCTTAGCTATCCACACTAAGGATTTTCCACAAATTCACTAATTTGTCTTTCTTTTGAGGACAAAGAGTAACCTTACAAACCCTCAAGAATTATACCCCAAATTCTCGAGAACATTCTCTCCCAAAGAGAACAATACAAATTTACAAACTTACAAGGAAATCCTCATAAGGTAGATTGTTTGCACAATTCTAGAACAAAGAAAAGAACACTCAAGAATGAATACAATTGAGCACAATAAGTGTTCTTGAAAGCAAAATGAATATTGAATGAAAAATAGGCTTGAAATGCTCAAACTTGAGGTTTGATGCTTTCTCTTTGATTCTCTCTTGATTCTAGTTGCTTGATGTTTCTTGTTGTTGATCAATGGCTTCTAAGCTTGCTTAAATACACCTTGAATCACTTATGAACGTTGGGGATCATTAATGAAGTTATTGTAGCCGTTTAAGTGTGAAAACAATAAATATTTCTGCTTGGAGCATGGGGGAATCGGTACCCCTTCATAGGGTATCGGTACCTGTAGTGTAAAATTCAAATATTTAGACCGTTAAATGCCTGAGGGTATCGGTACCTAAGTAGGGGATATCGATACCATATCATGGGGGTATTGATACCTACTAAGGGGTATCGATACCATCCGAGCATTCTGTTATTTCTCGGAATCAAAATGTTCATAGGGGTATCGGTACCCTATAGGGGGGTATCGGTACCATCCGAGTATTCTGTTATTTCTCAGAACCAAAATGTTCATAGGGGTATCGATACCCTATATGGGGGTATCGATACCATACTAAATAAAACTTATTTTTGGCTCGAATATGGCTCGAAATACTTTGTAGAAATTGTTTCAAAATTATTTTAAGATTGAAACTTAATTTTACACTTGAGTAAGGATTGAAAAAGACATTTGAAAACTCGGAGTAATATTTTTGATATTCGAAAAAGTTAATCGAATATATATTTTAATTTTCAATATAAAATCTTAAAATTCATTAACAATTAATTTGTTATATCAAAACATCAAAAAGTTTTCAACATAATATTTTTTACCTTTTCATTCTTCTCGTATTTTCCTAAGTTAATTATACAAAAATTGACTAAAATAATGGAAGATAGAGATTCTTACCATCGCTCTCTTTCCTTTGCAATATATATATTGTTTAATTTTTGTTTACCGTAATCCAAACAGACCTACAATATTACTTAGCACAAATAATGACAAAGTTTTCATTTTCCCTATAAATTTTAAAATAATAAATTACTCATTACCATTATTAATTTATAATAAATTGATCACTCATCGTTAATAGTTAATATAAGTAACAGAAATTCCATTAACCTGAGCTGTCCATTTACCTAGGCCGTTTACCGGTAACTATAATAGCAACGTCTACTTCTTCATCCTTTGGAACCTGCAAAACATGAAAATTTCTTACTAAAACTCGTTTACGACACTTCCGTTTTGAAACTGCCTCCAACAAGGAACATCCAAGTCAATTTCATCCACAATTAAACCCTTTATATTGCTATTAAGTCTAACGAACTCATATGGGGGCACTCTCAACTGTGAACCTTCCAGAATCCGATTGTGGCGGGCACCTTCCAGAATCTCCATACGGGCTCTCACTTGGTCTTGTCGCAACCAAGAGCAAACTGCAGCAACAATCCTGGATACTTATTTTCAACGACTCAAGCTCTAATGCATCTAACCATGGCTTATAAGTAAATCTTACCAGGGTTTCAAATAGTAGCCTAATAGCGGTATCGCGATCGCAGCAGTATCCGAAATCGGTATCGCGAAAAATAACGGTGTGGAACAGGATCACACCAGTAGCAGTGGATCACGGCCATAATTTAACGGATCGCGGTCAATCACTGTAATTACAGACCGCTATTCCGTTATTTTTTCGTTATTTTAATTTTTTTAAAAAGGTTTTTTTATTAAAAAAAATCAGCTCAATCGGAAAAAATTCACGATCGCGACATCTGCAATGATCACAATAGTATCCGTTATATCCGCAACCATAATAAACACGACGCGACCGAAACATGACCGCAAACGTTATTTATTGTTGATTTTTTGGCAAAATCCCACATTGGTTGTGTATAAGGAGGAGGGGAAATTCTTTTGTTATAAATAGAGTCATCCTCCTCCTTAGTTAAACATCCCACAAATATAAGTCTTCTTCTATATTAAAGGCTATTTGTATTCTTTCTTTCTCTTTGTAATATTTCCTCTATTAGTGAAATATTATTTTAGTAGTGTTCGAGGAGGTAGGTATAATTTTGGCATAACCTCGTTAAATTTTGGTGTTCTCTTTATGTCTATTTAATAACTATTGTCGGGTATAGTTGTTGTTAATTATTGTCCTATTAAAATTACTTGTCTTGGTAGTTCTGTATAAGGAAAGTGGGTTTTAAGAGGGATCATTGTGACCCCTCATCTTTCCTGATAATCTACCTTGGTGTGATTTTTAGTACAATCGTTTTCATAATAGTTACCTAGATAATAGTTTGAAAGGTGAATTTGTTATTATTGGTGGAAATTAACCCGAATTCTACAATAATTGGTATTAGAGCTCTTAGTTTATTTTAGTATGCTCTGTGGTTGCGGCTTAGGCTGATCTTCCACATCAGAAAAAATTTCCTTGGGATAATTGGCATTCCGCATTGACAGTTATTAAATAGAATTTGTAGCAGAAATGACAGACGCAACAAAAGCATCCACATCATCGTCAACAGCTGTGCCAAATGTTAGATTTGCAGTGGAGATTTTTTATGGCACTGGTCATTTCGGCATGTGGCAAAGTGAGGTTCTAGATGCCCTATTTCAGTAGGGTCTAGACATTGCTATTGAAGGAGAGAAACCAGATGATGTTGAGGAGAAAGAATGGAAGATGATCAATAGATTGGCATGTGGTACTATTTGATCGTGTCTTTCTAGAGAGCAGAAGTATGCATTTTCTAAGGAAACTTTTTCAAGTAAATTGTGGAAGGCACTGGTGGAGAAATTTTTGAAGAAAAGCGGTCAAAACAAGCTCTACATGAAAAAGAGATTGTTCCGCTTCAACTATGTACCAGGTACCACTATGAATGATCACATTACTAGCTTTAATCAGCTGGTGACTGATATGATGAATATGGACGTGACTTTTGAAGACGAAGATCTGGCTATGATGTTGATGAGATCACTTCCTGATGAGTTTGAGTATCTTGAAATTACTCTACTTCATGAGAAAGTTGATGTGTCTCTCAGTGAAGTAACTGCTGCCTTGTATAGTTATGAATTGAGAAAGAAAGACAAACAAGAAAACACAAGTGTCGAAGCAGAAGCTCTTGTTGTTAGAGGTCGTTCGAAGAGTCAGAATAAAGGAATGAGAGGGAGATCAAAGTCAAAGTCCAGATTGAGCAAAGATGAATGTGTCTTTTGTCGAGAAAAAGGGCACTGGAAGAAAGAATGTCCCAGGCTAAAGAACAAAGGCAAACCTGAAAAGGGAAAGGCTATCTCAGAATCAAATGTGGTCGAGTATGATGATGCAGATTCAGATTTCGCATTCGCTGCTACGCCATCAACCAATTGTTCCAGTTCATGGCTGTTAAATTTAGCTTGTAGCCACCATATGACCCCCAATAGAGAATGGTTCTTTGATTTTAAAGAACTAAAAGGTGGAATTGTCTACACAGCAAATAATTCCCCTCTTGACACACTTGGGATTGGTTTTATTCGCTTGAGGAATCAGGATGGATCAATCAGAACTTTAACAGGTGTCCATTATGTACCATATTTAATGAGAAATCTCATCTCTGTGGGAACCTTAGAGTCAAAAGGTTTAGAAATGAGGGAAAAAGATGGGATTATGAGGATTATCTCTGGTGCACTGGTGATAATGAAGGGAATCCGGAAAAGAAACAATGTGTATTACTTTCTGGGTAGTACAATTGTTGGGACAACAACAATGGCAGCTTCTACTGATGAACAGGAGTCAGAAGCAACCAGGTTATGACATATGCGCTTGGGGCATGTTGGTGAAAAATCCTTGAAATTGCTGATAGATCAAGGATTATTGAAGGGTGCTCGGGCTTGCAAATTAGCTTTTTGTGAGCATTGCATCAAATGGAAGAAGACGAGGGTGAAATTTGGAACAACAATCCATGATACTAAAGGTATTTTGGATTATGTTCATTCAGATGTATGGGGGCCTTCCAAGACAACTTCATTGGGAGGAACACACTATTATGTCACCTTTTGTTGATGATTTTTCCCGGAGAGTTTGGGTGTATACAACGAAGACAAAGGATGAGGTGTTAAGATTTTTCCTTAAATGGAAAAAGATGGTGGAGACTCAAACAGGCAGAAAAATCAAACGTCTCCGTATATACAATGTTGGAGAGTACAAAAATGATCCATTTATAAAAGTCTGTGAAGAAGAAGGTATTGTCAGGCACTTCACTGTCAGATCTACACCACAACAAAATGGGGTGGCAGAGCGAATGAACCGGATATTAGTGGAGAAGGTTCGGTGTATGTTGTCTAATGCTGGGTTAGGCAAAGAATTTTGGGTTGAGGCTTTGGTCTATGCTTGTCACCTTGTTAACCTCTTACCATCGACTGCTATTGGTGGTAAAATACCATTAGAGAAATGGTTTGGAGTACCTGCTACAGATTATGATTCCTTACATGTGTTTGGTTCCACTGCATACTACCATGTTAAGGAGTCAAAGCTGGATCCAAGAGCAAAGAAGACGATCTTTATGGGGATTACCTCTGGTGTGAAAGGCTATCGTCTTTGGTATCCAGAAACAAAGAAAATAATATTCAACAGGGATGTTACCTTTAATGAATCTACCATGTTGAGAAAGGTGACTTCAGAAAAATTGGAGCAGACAGATGGAACTCCCAAACAGGTGGAGTTTGAAAGAAGCAAAATTGACCCAGCCAGTAAAGAAACTGATGATGACTCTCCTATGGTAGAAGAAGAGTCAGATGAAGAAGAGGTTCAGACCCAAGAACCTCCACAGCAACATGAATCAATTACACTCAGAAAGGGAAAGAGGACCATTAGAAAAACTGCTCGTTATGCTGATATGGTCTCTTTTGCATCACCAATTGCAATTGATGACGTTCCTGCCACTTTTAATGAAGCAGTCCAAAGTTTAGAACATAAAAAGTGGAGGATCGCCATGAATGAAGAAATGCAATCCCTTCAAAAGAATCAGATGTGGAAACTAGCTAGTCTTCCGAAGGGAAAGAAGGCAATTGGGTGCAAGTGGGTATATGCAAAGAAAGATGGATTTCCTAACAAGAATAACATCCGCTACAAAGCAAGATTGGTGGCTAAAGGCTACGCTCAAACGGAGGGAGTTGATTATAATGAAGTATTTTCTCCAGTTGTAAAACATTCCTCCATCATAATTTTGTTGGCTTTAGTAGCACAGTTGGATTTGGAACTAGTTCAGATGGATGTAAAAATTGCATTTTTACATGGAGACTAGGATGAGGAAATCTACATGACTCAGCCAGATGGATTCAAAGTTGCTGAAAAAGAAGAGATGGTGTGCAAATTAGAAAAATCGCTATACGGATTGAAGCAATCTCCAAGGCAGTGGTACAAGTGATTTGACAAGTTTATGATAGGGCAGAAGTACACAAGAAGTAATTATGATCATTGTGTGTATTTATGCAAGCTACAAGATGGATCCTATATAAATCTTCTTCTTTATGTTGATGATATGCTGATAGCTTCCAGGAGTCAGACAGAAATTGCGAAACTAAATACTCAATTGAACAGGGAGTTTGAGATGAAGGATCTTGGTGAAGTAAAGAAGATTCTAGGCATGGAGATATCAAGGGATAAGAAATTAGGGAGGCTTTTTTTGTCTCAGAAAGAATATCTGAGGAAGGTACTAAAACGTTTTGGCATGAAAGAGAAGTCAAAACCAGTTAGTACACCTCTTGCTCCTCATTTCAAGCTCGGTGCATCCATGTCACCTAAGGATGATGCAGAACGAGAATACATGTCAAAGGTTCCGTATGCAAGTGTTGTTGGTAGCTTGATGTATGCAATGGTGTGTACGAGACCCGATATTTCATAGGCAGTTGGGGTTGTGAGCAGGTATATGCATGATCCTAGAAAAGAGCATTGGCAAGCTGTGAAATGGATTATGCAGTATATTCTGAACACCGTAGATGTTGGTTTGGTCTTTCAGCAGGACAAACAAGATGGTCAGTGTGTTGTTGGGTATTGTGATTCAGACTATGCAGGTGATTTGGATAAGCGTCGATCAACTACTGGTTTTGTTTTTACATTTGTAAAGGCACCAGTCAGTTGGAAGTCCACCTTACAGTCAACAGTGGCTTTGTCTACTACAGAGGCAGAGTATATGGCAGTTACAGAGGTTGTGAAGGAGGCAATTTGGCTTCAAGGGTTGCTTGGTGAATTGGGAATGGAACAGAAGCATATCAAAGTGCATTGTGACAGTCAGAGTGCTATTCATTTAGCAAAGAACCAGGTTTACCATGCAAGGACGAAGCACATCGATGTTTGATATCACTTTGTACGAGAGATTCTAGAAGAATGTGGAGTCATAATCCAGAAGATTCGGACCACTGAGAATCCTGCTGATATGTTGATAAAAGTGGTAACTGCGGTCAAGTTTAAACATTGTTTAGACTTGGTCAATATTGTTACAAATTGAAAGATGAATTTACAGACACTATTGAAGATTGGATTTTTGAGAGATGTGTGTGGAATTTTCCAAAGTGGAGATTTGTTGGTTTTTTGGCAAAGTCCCACATTGGTTGTGTATAAGGAGGAGGAGAAATTCTTTTGTTATAAATAGAACCATCCTCCTCCTTAGTTAAGCATCCCACAAATATAAACTTTCTTCTATATTAAAGGCTATTTGTATTCTTTCTTTCTCTTTGTAATATTTTCTCTATTAGTGAAATATTATTTTAGTAGTGTTCGAGGAGGTAGGCATAATTTTGGCCTAACCTCGTTAAATTTTGGTGTTCTCTTTATGTCTATTTAATAGCTATTGTCGGGTATAGTTGTTGTTAATTATTGTCCTATTAAAATTACTTGTCTTGGTAGTTCTGTCTAAGGAAAGTGGGTTTTAAGAGGGACCATTGTGACCCTCCTCTTTCCTGGGAATCTACCTTGGTGTGATTTTTAGTACAATCGTTTTCATATTAGTCACCTAGATAATAATTTGAAATGTGAATTTGTTATTATTGGTAGAAATTAACCAGAATTCCACAACATTTAAAACCCTGGTGGAAGCAGGAATATGTTTTCATCTTTTCATGTTCTCTTTTACTTTTTTCCTTCTTTGTTGCAGCTCTATATTGGAGAGCTCCAGTAGGGGAAAATTAGATGATGATGGAGTTAGCCTGGAAAATATCAAGATCAGGGTTCAGGTTTAAGTATCGAATCCATCCTCTGCTTCCATGCTGATTTGGTATCTTTACAAGCTATCCGTAGTATGTTTGGTTGTTACTGGTATTGTTATATGCTAAAGGCTTTCTTCTCTTGGCCGCAGTTTGTTCATAGTTTTACCGCTAGGGATAGTGATAAATGGCAATCCTTATAGAACTTGGGTGTAGGTTCAGCCTGTACATATACCATCTGCAGTATCTCCAGCCATATCATTCGACACTTATGGAACTTTTTGAAGACGTTCTTGTTCAGTTGCTATTGCTTAATGGGGCTTAATAGTGATTTATATGACCAAAAGTGGCAAAGATTGATGCACCAACAGACCTCATCAAAGCCTTTCAAAGAGGAACATTTATTTGGAGATTGCTAAGCGCTTTGGCAATCGACAAATAACATGGAATGTGAGTGTCTGACAAGGGAGCCTTATTGCTCACATGTCCATTAAAACTTGACTTAATTGTATTAGCTCTTAGAAATATGATGGTTGTTGTATCATTTATTCCATTTAAGTAGTACATATTTTTCTGGACTGAAGTTGGCTGGAAGCCATTTGTGTTCGGTGATCTAAACTCAAACATCTTAACTCAGTTTAATTATCATACCTCACTTTGATCTTATCCCAAATTTGATTTTATTAAGAACTCTAGAAATTTATAAACAAAAATAAAATAACTTGAAATTTGTAAATTTTATCAACAGATCTCAATTTAACGTGATTTAATCTTATAAATTATAAAATTGCCGAGTCGATTTCTTGGTGGCCCTAGCATTTTTCTCTGGTGTTGACGTTTTTATTTTGATTTTGTATGATGTTCTATATTTTCTCTATTGTTGTTTTTGACGGGGTCTTTTGTTTACGTTGATTGTGTTCGTCCAGGGACTTTTGTTGCTCCTGATTATTCTTTAGGCTGCTTTGTCTTATGTTTATGGTGACATCTTTAATTATTTTCATTTATTTTTATAAAGAAAAGGCTCTAAAAGAATAAATATTTATACGTACCAATTTAATAAAAATAAAAAAGTTTTAATTAAATACATGTACTTCCATTGTGACCCATAGGGGTGTTCAAATTTTTGAACTACTTCGGTTAACCGATCGAACCGAATTAGTTCGGTTAATTCGGTCGGTCACCGAATTAATTCGATCGGTTAACGGTTAAGAAAATTTTTAGAATTCGATTCGAAATCAATTAATTAACTGAAAAATAATTTTTAATATTTTGTTCACTCCATAATATGAGCCCCACTTCCTTTATGTGCTCCTCGATTATCAATTCTTTTCTGCCTTGATTTGTGTAAAGTATGAGCAGGTGGAGCATGGGCAAAAGTGATTAGTGGAGCATGGGTGAGGCAGGAGCATGGGGCTACGGTAATGATAATTAATTTGATGCAATGCAAACTGTCAATCTGTTTTATGATAAGTTTGATGCAAGTAGAACCAAAGTCACCCTTTTCAAATGAGCCAAATACTTTTGTTATATGAAAGTAAAACCACTTTTACATTGACAGTTTGATGCAATGGGTGAGGCAGCAACATGAGCCAAACATGAGCAAATTCAACTTGCATTGACAGTTTGATGTAAGATCTGGACTTTTTGTTTCTGGGATAGATTATTAATTCTTCGACTTATTATTTCCTTGCAGATGTTAGATGCTTCACAGACACTTCTACCTGTCGATGAGCTCAAGAAACAATTTAATGAAGAGGGTGTTTCCTATTTATCTTCCTTTTTATCATTATTCCTTTCCCTCTTTACATTTTCTTCTTTCCCAGTTCTGCAGCATGCATTTGGCCATCTCATATTTGGTTCACATATTTGAGGGGTTGGAAGCATTATGTTAGTCTTTTGTTTCAAAAATTCTAAAAAAAATCAATTAATTCGAAAATTAATCGAATTAACCGAAATTTATTCGGTTTGGTTAATACTTTTAAAAAAAAATTTAGTTCAGTTAACGGTTAGAGAAAAAAAATTCAATTAATTCGATTAAGGATATTTCAATTTGGTCGACTACCGTTTTAACCGAATGACCACCCTTAGTGACCCAAACCGTCTTGCCCCAAATCCGGTTTTCAAACAAGAAAATCCACCCCAGTAAAACTTGATCAGAAGTTCAGAACTCGGAGTATCTGGGCCTCTATCTTTTCCGATCGTAGATGAGTTGTGGGCCGCCTTCTCCTGGCCCTTAACTTTCCATCACTAACAGGCGACAAGTTCGCAAGTCGCAACTCGCGAGTACTTGGTACGGCAGGCAATACTTACTTCCCCCGGAAACTGAACAACAAACAGAGCTCTAGCAATCGATAAGGCGAACTGGAGAAAAGGGAAATAACTATGAGACTCAGAAAAGGGTTTAGCCGGTTCATCAATTCATAGAGGCAATTTCAAGTAGCAAAATCATATCACAATCCTTGCAATGAAAGATCTTTTCCTTTGCCAGCGATTCCGAGCATTTTTCTATCCTTTTGTCGCTATTATTCCACTGGTGAGCCTTTCTATGTGCTTACTAGTTTCTGTTTCAGAAAAAAAGTACAAATTTAAGTGTTGTTTTCGTAATGGGCAGAGCTGCAGCCTCAGGTTTCAACTGACCTTCTTAAAATCATGGAACAAAGATTAGTTGCTATTGAGCATAGGAGTGCTTTTCTCGAGAATTTCATAAACCAGGTAATATCTTTTAATCTCATTTTTTTCTATTTAATGCTTCTGTTTAATTGTATTATGATCTTTGTTTTATTTTAATTGAGCTTGGTGGCTTGGGTTGAAGTCAGCCGGAAGCCTCACCAACCGAGTATTCCAAAGCTAACAAAGAGCTTCGAAAACTTAGGGACTCAATGGACCTTATCAGTGAGTTGAGAACCAAACAGAAGGTATAGTTTTTGTCTTCATTTCCTGTCTCGTACTAATGTTTGTTACGGTTTTATCCTCTGGTTCGGTGAAACAACATTTTCTCTACCTTGGTTGATAGTATCATGTATCTTGTATTCAGTTAAGTTCACTTGGGTTGATGAATGATAATATAGTATATATACTATAGCCTTAGGGGTTTTTTATGCGCTATTAGTTTCTATTAGCTTGTGATTTTGTCCTATGAGGATGCCGTTTTAAGCTTCTTTTTTTGGTTCCCCATTTTAAGTAGAAGATTGATGGTTTGAGGTCGTTGATGGCTAAATGCCCCGACGACAAAGATATGCTTGAGATGGCAACTGAGGATTTGCATAAGGCTTTGGAGGAAGAGAAAAGACCGCAGAACTTGCTACTCAAGTCGTTACTTCCTGGGGATGATGCTGACCAGAGGGACTGCATTTTGGAGGTTAGAGCAGGTAATGACTGTATGTTGAGATGGGCACTTGAATGCTGGTTTCTTTTATTCTTTTTGCTGATTATTTTTCCCCCTTTTTTACTCGGGAACTGGTGGGGAGGAGGCTTCTTTGTTTGCAATGGATGTATTCAAAATGTAAGCCAATACAGCATGATCTTTGGAGAATCATGAATTTTGTCTAGAAGCTGCTTATCTGAGAGGTTTTTACTTGCATGGTTATGACAGGTATGAGAGATATTCACATAAGAAGGGTTGGAGGTTTGAAGTGGTGGATATAGCAGAGTCTGATCTGAAAGGATACAAGGTATGCATTCCATTTTCTGCATTTGCTAGGGTGTTGATCTTTATAAACTTTAAGGAATCATCTTTTGGAGTTCATCTTCTGTCTGCATCACAGAACCTTGACTTCTTGTGCTCTTTATCAGGAAGCTAGTGCTGCAATATCAGGATCTGGTGTTTATGGGAAACTTAAATTTGAGAGTGGAATTCACCGGGTTCAGGTTTTGTTTCTGAATTTTTTACATGCAATATAAGGCTTTTAAGCATAACTTGTAAATTTACTTGGAGTTTCTTTGTGCAGCGTGTTCCGGTGACAGATAAATCTGGACGTATACACTCTAGTGCTGTATCTGTTGCTATTCTCCCTCAGGCTGATGAGGTGCTTAAGGATTTGATTTGTGCTTCATTTGTTTTGTATTTTGTTTTTGTTCTTTTTAATCTGTTTGAAATTGAAAGGTTGTTAGATGTATTTCGTTGAACATTCTGTTAAGTGTTCTGTTATATCCTTTTTGCATGCTTTGACTAATGTTCTTGTTGAGGTTATGCAGGTAGATGTCCGGTTAAGAAATGAAGATCTGAGAATTGATACTTACAGGTCTGGTGGTTCTGGCGGTCAACATGCAAACACCACCAACAGTGCAGTGCAGTAAGAGTCACACATTTGCCCACTGGTATAATAGTATCCATACAGGAAGAACGATCCCAGCATATGGTAGAGTACTAAAATGTTTTAGTTTAGATCTTTTGCTTTTTTTTATAAGAACTTAGATCTTTTGCTCAAAACATCATTTTTCCATATCGTGTGATAGGTTGCCAAGACATAATACTTCTTAGGGTTGCTGTCTCTCCTTATTTTTTCCACCTTGGAGTGATTTTATTTGTTTCAATATGATCTAAACATGAAAAAAGGTTTTTCATTTGCAAAGCTTATGATGTGCTAACTTTTTGCTTCACAACTCTTAGTCAACATGCTAGTTTCAGCCTTCTGTCAATTTTATTGCCTTATTATTGATTATCTTCAGAACCACCTTGTTTGCCCCCAAGGAAGATACTTAATCAGTTAGAATTCAACTTTTAACCTGGAGGTCTTGGGTTCGAATATTGGGATTGGGGAGAGATAGCTCCTTTATGCCTTTCAAAGCTCAATAGAAAGTAGTTTTTGAGAGTTTCTGATTAATGATATATATGGCGTATTTGAGGTCTCTTAAGTATGCAATATATGGATTATATGTTACTAAGATAGGGAGTAAAGCACTGAAATATCAATTTGGATGGTTTTCTATAACAGTATCATCCCTCTTATCAGCCATGGATATGTTTATCCTGATGCTTTTGTAACTCTCTTCTTCCTTTTTGCTTCATATGATAGAACAAAGCCAAGGCACTTAAAGTGCTCTGTGCAAAGCTGTATGAAATAGAGAGGTCTAGACTTCATACATCTCGATCAAAACTTAGATCCGAACAGATATGGATTACCATGAGATGAAATTCGAGTCTTTTTGGTCCTTCAAATCTAGACGAATGGATACTGACCACTCTGATATAAGCAGATTGGTAGCGGAGACGGATCTGAGCGCATTCAAACCTATAACTTCCCTCAAGGGCGTGTCACCGATCATCGTGTCGGCATCACATATCATGCTATAGATGATGTGATGCAGAGAGAGAATTCGGACGTCTTTGTTGATGCTCTTCTTTTGCAACAGGAAATGGATGCAATTGCAACCTTCAGTTCTGCTCAATGACCCATAGTACTGGTTTCAGAATTTGTCATTAACCATCTCATTTCATGCATGAAAGGGTCAATACTCTTTGTTGTCTTGCAATCAGGGCCTATAAAATATTCTAATTCATATTGGTGATGCATATGTCTTGCATGACGTGTCCCATCGCATGTTGTATTTTTTTACTGATTGTTCTCGAAACAATTACAGATTTACAATATCATCATGATATAGCGTGTTACACAAATATTTTAGGGTTAATTATAGTTGACATTTTGTATTATTGTCCCCACGGAGCAAACTTGATAGCCATGCATTACGGGGTTTGCAATTATTATCTTTTCTATATCTGAGAATGGTTTATGGACCAACGACTTATAGGACTAGTATTGAAGTGTTGGTGATATTTTAACGAATATACAAACTTGCTTTAAAATATGAATATTTTATTATTCGTGTTGCTATTTGAACTTAGATTAATAAATTATTAGCAAGATGATATATGATCGTATAAATTACGGTAAATTACTTATTTGTTCACTGATTTAGTTTATGTTTCAGTCATTCAATTATTATTTTATTTCAAATTCATACTACATATTAAATATTGGTTATACCTATCATTAATTTTTTATTGATGATGTTGATGTATTTTTTTTATTTTCTAATATTGACGTGATATTATCTTATGTTGATATATCAGCATTACTGTTAATCTTTTAACGACAAGTGGTTAAAAGAGAATCAAAACATAATATTGGGTATAATTTTGAAAAAAAATAATAATTGAGGTAACAAAAACATAAATTAAGTAATAGGTGGTGACCAAATAGGTAGTTTACCCTATAAATTAATTTGCCTAAAATAATACCACTAGTCTATCGTCAAAGCCAAATAAAAAGAGCGGATGGGATTTGGTTTGATGCGTGGAAGGTGGGGCCACGTTCTTACCTTTCTTGCTCTTTGGGTCGAAATCATTTTCTGGGGGGTATGGAAAATGGTTGTTACTTCGAAAAACAAAAATTGTCTTTAGATTATATTTTTATAAATAAAAATATATTTTTATGATAATAATATTTTAAATATTTTATAGGATAAATTACAAGTTGATCATTCAATTATAAAAAAATTCAAATGTACAAAGAGTGCAAGAGTTTGGAGTATGATGGTCATTTTATTCGGACACGATGAGTTTGGATTTGATTTGATTGAGTTGAATTTTTATTTTAAAAATTTAGATTTGAGTTGGATTAGAATTTTAAAGGGTATGATTGATTATAGTCGAATTTAAATTTAAGGTGAAAATTCTTATCTTACATAATATTATAATTATTCTCTATATATTTAATGATGTTTATAATAAAACTCTTTTTATTTTTTCAATTAGGCCTTTGTTATATTTAATAAAAATAAATTATATATACATATATAGCGGTCGGATCGAGTATGGATTTTAACGTAAAATATGAGGATTCTCTTAAACCTAGGTGGGATGCGGAGGACTTCAGTTTTTAAAATGAATCTGTTACTATCTGGTTGGGAGTATATCTTAACCTCATAGTCCATATTGGGATGGTATTGTCCTGAATTTATGGTAAAATCCTTAGGTTCCAGAAGTGTCCGGAGTGAAGGGGACAGGTTAACACATCAATTTAAAAGCAAAGCTTACCCTGAGAAACTTGATAAATGAAAAAGTTGAATGGGGATTAGTTTTCAGTGGCCAAGGGAAAGGAAACGAAAGGTTATCTTCTACAACCAAGTCTTTTCTGCCCATTAAAAACGTCCTTGAAAATGACTTCCAAGGTCTCATCTGTAATTGCATGGAAACTTATGATCAGAAAAATCAAGCAAGATTTGATCCTGCCCACAGAAGTCTCTTTCTTGAGCTTCAAGGTAGAAAATTTTGGGGGAAATGGGAAAACTTTTCATTGGTTTGAAGATTAAACCATGACAGATTCTTTTCCATTGTTGGGTTTTTATTTACTTTTTAATATTTCATCATGTAGATGCTGTATTGCCGGATCTAATAATGTTTAGAATCCGAGGCTATACGTATGGCAAGAAATGGTTAGTTTAAGTCCTTAAGCTTTGTCTTTTTTCCTCCTTTGATTTTCCCGTTTTAGACCAGGTTGATTGAAAGTTATAATAGTAATATTTTGCCCGTCGTTAGATCTAAACTAAACAAAATTCCACCCTGTTGTATCTGGCAAAAAGGAAAACAAAACAAAAAGGGAAGATCTGCTGCTCAAAAACAGGTATCTGACACCTCCCCAAAGACATAGGGGTGTTAGAATCTGGTCTGGAGAATCAAACAAGTTGCTCTCTCAAGCTCTCGTTCTTCGATGAATCCTAGAATGCTAAACGATTACTAAGTCTTCTTCCTCAATTGCCTCAAAAGAACCGTTATTGGTCGATCGAAGGCAAACGGTGTTATATGGATAAGTTCCCGGATGTTTTGTGTGGTTGGAGCTGGGAGGAGAACAAGTTGTTTGAGCTGGCTTTAGCTGTGGTTGATGAACGACACCCTGATCGTTGGGAAGTGGTTGCTGCCATGGTTGGAGGCAAAAAAACCGCAGAAGATGTGCATAAACATTACGTGATACTCTTGGAGGATTTGCAGTTCATCGAATCGGGTAAACTCGATCATGAACTGGCCGAAAGGAAGCCCTGTATTCAAGTCGACTGCACTCAATCTGTTTGCTGGACTGATGATGATAACAAGTACACACCATTCTTTCTTTCCTGTCTGCTTCTTCTGCATCGATTCCTTTATTTTCATTTTCAAGTCGGCTTTCGTATACATGCATCTGGGAAGGTTGTTGACCCTAAAAACTGAGCCAATTGCCGGCTCAAACTTGACTTGCCTTTCATAAGGACACAAATAGAAGAATCCTGTTTTCCTGTGCCTCTCTGTCTAGGACTTTCAATTGTTTCTACTTGCCTTATTTTATTTTTCTAGGGCGGGCCTTTCATGCATCATGAATTCGTAGTACCAAATATCTCTAATCTATTTCCCCCTTGCTTTTATTTTCTTAATCGACTGTGTTTTGAGGAATTCAACTTCATATCAGAGTATGTAATTTGGATAAATGGTTCTGCTATGATTATTTTGTTCTACATCTATGACGATGAATATTCAAAATCATAAGCTTCTGTTATCTTTATCCTTTTGCAATCCGAATCAGAGTCTGTATATGTATCCCATGCCTTATTATTTAGCTTATCAAGTTAAAACAATGTAATATCGTCTGATGTCTTACAGTTTTTCCGCTTACAGCTTGCTGGTTCGGTTGGACATAATTGATTCCCCTAAAAGCTGTACTGCTTCTTTATGAAAGCATATTTGGTCACCAAAACTCACGTCCCACAAGAATGCAGTATCGATTCTGATGCTATATCTTGTTCCTTGATTTAATCACTCTCTTCATTGTAAAACAGAATTTCTCTGAGATTTGAACTTTTCAATTTGTTGATAGTAGAAATTGTTCTTGGCCTTGTTTATTTGAAGTTTAGTATGATGTGTTTAAGACTTGATCCTTAATATGAATGGTTCTCCTCTTTGAAGAAGCATCCCAGGTTCCGAAATCGACATAAAGGTAGTTTACTTACAATCATGATTAAACGAGAAACTTGATTTCATTAAAAAAAAAAACCAGTTATTTTGAAGCTACAAACACCCAGAATTTAGAACGAGTTCTTTTACTTTTCTTTTTTTTTTTTTTACTGGGGGTTAAGTCTTATCATGAGATACAATACAAAATAGAAGCAATCGCATAACATTACAGCTGAGGCATACCCTGAAATTCTTCATATCCACTATCTCCGGTCACTAAAGCGATGCGCATTCAAGTCTTATTGTTTCATTTCCCCCTACTATCTGGGTTTGCTGAATGGTTAATCTTCAACAAAACAAGAAAAAATGAAGAAAAAAGAGCTGGGGCCGTAGTGGCACAACAAAAGTCACCACAAATACCTTAGGGCGCGACTATCATGAACCTCAATCCACATTCAATCACTAGCATATAAGAATAAGAAAAAAAAACGAAACGAAATAAGATTAAAAAACGGAGAGGGAGGAGAAAATAGAGGAGGCGGAGCCAGGGAAGAGGCAGTGCATGGGCGGAGAAACAACAGAATCTGTTGGTAGATCCATCCATGCTCAGCCTGTTCCCTGTCTTTGTCTGTCTGTCCCATCTTTCTCGATCTCTTACCTCGTCTTGGCTCGGTGTATCTGTTAAATCCCCCAAAGAAACCTGGCACCTTTGATGTCATGGCTGTATGCCGATATCTGAGCTATTTATGCTAAAACACCAAAAGGGTTACAGACCACAGTACATGTACTAAACTGACTGTGCTAGAAACTTCAAGTGCCGGTTGGCAGTACAAGAATGTTTTCTGGTGGGATCAACATGTACTACATTTCCATCTGATGGTACTTACATAGTCTCCAATGATGCGTTAACTCTTACCAAATAAATTACTTTTCAGAATTTAATAATGCCATTAGCACACCGGAATCTTCGAATAAACAGAATTTACCTGCAGCAATTAGGAATAATATTTACCTGCAAGATCTCTCAGCTACCTATACAGTCAAAGAACCTTTGCAAACAACTTGTGATATAAAAAAGAAACATAAAGGTAAAAAGAAGCATCATTTAGGAATAATATTTACTTTTCATTATATTTCAAGAGTCCGGATGATGGATACATAGGAAACAAAGATTTTACAATTCAAATATGAATGAGATCAGAAGCATCTTGTTGCCCTTTTCTCTCGTGCAAATTCCATTTTCTTTTTTTTACATCACAACAGCTCGACAAAAATCATAGAATTGGGATTTCTAACCTGAATGAATACACAATTTTACATGCAATGCCCATTTCCAAGAACGAGGCTAGAATCTCCAGCCAAGTGAATATAATTAACTTTGTCTGCTCAGATTCGCCAGTGATTTTCTAATAAGAGATCAGGAAGAGTTATTTTCCCTGAGTTATTAGTATCAAGCTTGCTGAACTGATCGCATATTTGCAATATATCCTTCTCCCCAATCTTTCCCATTTCTTTGAGCTTGTAGATGACATACTCCGATTTACTGCGATGAAAGGGAAAACCGAACAAAACAAAAACATTATTACCACATGGTTTTTGTAAATTAAATGTTGATGCAGGATGTGGTTGATGTGGTAAAATGATTGGGTCTGGGGTGGTCTTAAGACAGGCGAACGGATTCTTCATTGCAGCAAGACTATAGATACAAGCTGGCCATAAGGGCACACTTTTGACGGAGATGATTTTTCTTGGTATTGAATGGCTCTTGGAATGCAGGTCAGGCATGTAGAGATTAAAAGCGATTCTTTAGTTGCGATTAGGCAACTACAGGCAATGATCATTTAGTATCAAGCTTGAGGCATCTAATAGGATGATATAAAATCTCTTAGGGGTGATCTCTTTCAAACATGTTTTTTGGGACAGAAATCAATCAGCACATCACCTTTCTAAATTCGCGACAATTCTGGCAACATGCATTGAGCCAAGTTCAATCGAAAATATGCTAGAAAGATTGAAATCCAACCTGATAAAACCGTTGTTATTGATGTCAGCAGCTAGCAAATCCTCAATAGTGATATCTCTCTGCAACACCCACTCAGCAATCCTCCTATGCCTCTTGTTAACCCTTGCTTCAGCCAAATACAGAAAAGCTCTAGCAACAGCCAGCGTGGAAATCAGAAGCCAGGCACCGGCAAACAACCTTCCGGGCAGAGTCTTAAACGCCCGATCACCGTACCCAACCGTAGTAACCGACATAACCGACAAGTAAACAGAATCAACCCAGTTCAAGCTCTCCACAAAGTACAAAATCAGAGATCCAATTCCAATACACAAAACCACAACTCCAAGTGCCAAACCAACCTTAAGCCTAATCCTCATCCTTCCCTTATCGACATCGACGATATAATCCCTAGCCGAAAACCCTCGATTCGTTTTCTCCATGTGAATCCCAGTTAAAATCATGTTCTCTTGCAAGTCAAGAACATAATTAACAACCCCACTCAACAAAATATCAATAAAACCGAAACCCACCAATACAAAAACGCAGGAGAAAATCTTTGTACCCGGGGTTAAAGGGGCTATATCACCATAACCAATCGTGCACATTGTGACTATACAGAAGTAAAGAGCATCGACAACCGGGTGAGTCTCGACACCCGAGAATTCATCTCTGTTAAACGAATAGATAGCAACGCCGAGTATCAAGTAAATGGAAAGCAAGAAAACAGCTTGTCTGATAATGGTGCTGGAATCGGACTGAGGTTTGGGAAGCTGGGGTGTTTTGGGCTTCAAATCACGCATGACGGCCATTGCAGGGGCTGTTTTACATCGCTTGAGAGAACCGGGTCTCTTTAATCGTGTACTGGGATCAGGATAATCAGGCGAGGGGGGTTGAACCTGTGGATTGTCTTCGATTTCGGATGGGAAAAGAGTTGGAGTGGAGATTGACTGTGGGATTGTAAAATAGAAGCCATGATGAGGGTCTTCGAGGAGGTGTCGAAGTTGGGGTTTTGATTGGGGGGAGAGAAAAGGCTCATCTGCCATATCAGAAAACCAAAAAGGAAAGAAAAGCAAGGTTTCTTTTTTTTTCAACTTTGCCCAAACAGACGGGTTGAGATCGTGGTGGTTGGTGAGTAGTTGGTCTCTCAGGTTTCGAGCTTTCAATGTGGGGTTGCCAATTATGACATTGCTTGTAAGGAACTGGGGACACTGCAACAGTTTTCTATTTGCAAATCATTGTTTGGACGCAACCTGTATTAAAAATAAAATTGATTCCGTTGGCATTTGCTGGTTAAATCGGTAAAATATTTTTTTTTAAAAATAGTAAAATGGGGTCTTGAAATAAATAAATGATTAAAATAAAATAACATTAACGATGAAAGGAATGATAAATGATGCTTTAAAGTTGAGGAAGAGAACTCCTACTCTTGAGTTGTTTTTTTTGGGGTAACAATTAAAAGGTTAAATCTTAGCATTGGAGAGAATATCTACTTCCAATCTGCTTACCAAACTGGATTAACTGTTGGATAGCATCAGGTGGTCTCTACAATTCATATAACCCTGCTGGCCTTGTGAACCCACTTCGAGCAAGCGCATCCGCTACTCAATTAGCTTCCCAACAGATTAAGGACAACTCGATCTCCTAATTACTTACAAGGAAATCACGAATTCTTCGGATAAGAGTTGGTTTGTAACTTAGAATAAGAGATGAGAGCATACAAACTGCTTCGGCATTGTCCATCTCAATCGTCATACGACTGACTCCAAGCTTCCACGCGACATGTAACCCATCCAAGAGAGCCCAAAGTTCCACTTCAAAAACTAAGCAGTGCCCAATATTACGGTTGTATCCCATTATCCAGTCCCCGTTATGGTTACAGATAACACCTCCTCCTCCTGCCTCCATGGAACTTTGGTTAACCGCGCCATCAGAATTAAGAAGTTAGGTGGTTTCCAAGTTTGGATCCTGAGAAACAAACTGAGTTGTTAATGGCTCTCCTTCGGTCTAGCATAGTGCCCAAAGACCAATCATGAGATGATTATAATAATATATTATATTTATCAGTTTTATTAAATATTCAATAAAATTGGTAAATATAATGTATCATTATAATCATCTCATGATTGGTCTTTGGACATACTCTAACAATCTCTCACTAGCACTAAGACAAATCACTTACATATATAATATCGAGTGATTTAGTGTGACGATCATGTTTCTGTTGTGCCAGAGGCTTCGTCAGTGGATCAACGATGTTATCATCTGTGTGTACTCTGCATATTTCCACATCTCCTCGATTTATGATTTCTCGAATGAGATGAAAGCGCCTAAGAATTGGGTTGTTAATGAGATCTAGATTTCTTTGCTTGTGCAATGACTCCATTGTTGTTGCAACAAAGTTCTATAGCATCTGATATGCTGGGAACAACCCCTAGTTCAGATATGAACTTTTTGATCCAAACAACTTCTTTTGCTGCTTCACTGGCTGCAATGTATTCAACCTCTGTTGTAGAATCATCTATTGTGTCTTGCTTTGAACTCTTCCATCTTGCAGTACCTCCATTAAGACAAAACATAAAACTTGATTACGATTGTGAGTCATCCTTGTCAGTTTGAAAGCTTGCATTCGTGTAACCCTTTACACTAAGATCTTCTTCCCCTTCATATACAATGAATGTATCCTTAGTTCTTCGCAAATACTTAAGGATATTTTTAACTGCAACCTAGTGAATTTTACCAAGATTTACTTGATACTAACTCGTCATGCTTAAATCATACGATACATTTGATCGAGTACATATCATGGCATACATGATAAAACCAATAGCCGAAGCATATGAAATCTTATTTATTCGTTCTCTTTCTTGTGGAGTTGAAGGACACATTTCCTTCGAAAGAGATATACCATGTCTTATAGGAAGAAATCTTTTCTTGGATTCCTCTATGTTAAACCTTTTTCAGCACTTTATCTATATATGTACTTTCACTTTATCTATATATGTACTTTGACTCAGACCTAGGAGTCGTCTTGGTCTATCTCTATAGATCTTAACTCCTAAGATATGTGTTGCCTCACCCAAATATTTCATAGAAAAAAAAAACTATTTAACCAAGTCTTAATAGAATGTAAAGTAGATATATCATTTCCTATAATGAGTATGTCGTCTACATATAAGATTAGGAAAGAAACAATGCTCCCGCTAGCATTTTTATAAACACAAGGCTCATCTTCATTTCTGATAAAACCAAACTCTTTAATTGCATCATTGAAACGAATATTCCATCTTCGAGATGCTTGCCTTATTCCATAATTAGACCTTTGTAACTTACAAACCTTTCCAACATTTTTTAGAGCGACAAAACCTTCTAGTTGTGTCATATACACATCCTATTCAAGTTTTCCATTAAGGAAAGCGGTTTTGATGTCCATTTGCCAGATTTTATAATCATGGAATACAACTATTGCAAGCAAAATCCAGATGGATTTAAACATAGCAATAAGGGAGAAAGTTTTGTCATAGGCTATACCATGAACTTGTCGAAAACCTTTAGTGACCAATCGCCCGTTTTATGTTTGTACATTATCATCCATATCTGTTTTCTTCTTGAAAACCCATTGACCCCTTCAGGTGGTTCAACCAAAGTTCATACTTGGTTTACTGATATGAAATCCATCTTAGATCTCATGGCTTCAAGCCATTTCTTAGATTCCTGGCTCGACACTACCTCTTGATAAGTTCTAGGCTTATTTTGATCTATAAGAAGAACGTTTTCATGCGTGGTAACGAGAAATCTATATTTCTAGGGTACATGTCGTTCTTCACAGTGGTTATGTTTCTAAATCTATTGATTGTTCCTCAAAAACTTGTGAAACCTACTTAACCTATGATTTATTGATATGTTTTTCTTGAACTTCTCCAAGTTCAATATTTCTATCATTCCCTTTCTTTGAGAGAAATTTTCTTTTGAGAAGGACTCTCATTCGAGCAACAAACACTTTGTTCTCATTAGGATTGAAGAAATAATATCCTTTAGTTTCTTTAAGATATCTAACAAATATACACTTATAAGATTTAGGTTCGAGCTTACTAGACATCTGATATTTGTCAAAAGCTTCGTAACTCCAAATCTTCATAAGCGATATACTAGAATGATTCCCAATACATATCTCATACGGTGCCTTTTGAACCGATTAAGATGGAACACTATTTAGTGTGAAAGTAGTTGTTTTAAGTGCATGTCCCAGAAAGAATTTTAAATATCACTATGACTCATCATCGATCGAACCATGTCTAACAATGTTCAATTTCTCTTCTCGAAAACTCCATTCCATTGTGGTGTACAAGTGGTGTAAGTTGTGAGACAATTGCACACTCTTTTAGGAGTTCATCAAACTTTATGCTCAAGTATTCTCCACCCACCTTAATCCGATTGAAGTGCCTTAATACTCTTACCTAATTGGTTATGTACTTCATTTTTAAATTCCTTGAGCATTTCAAGGGCTTCATATTTATGGCACATAAGGTAAATATACCCATACCGACTAAAGTTATTAGTGAATGTAATGAAGTATTGGAATCCACCTTTGGCTTGTGTATTTATTGGCCCACATACATCACTATGTATTAATCCCAATAAATCACTTTATCGCTCACCTTTGCAATTAAAAGGAGCCTTGGTCATTTTTCGCAATATATAGGATTCACATACAACAAATTGTTCGAAAACAAATGAATCTAAGAATCAATCTTTATAGAGTTTTTATATGTGTTTCTCACTTATATGGCCTAAACGACGGTGCCAAAGATAAGTTTGATCTGATTCATTTATCTTTGATCTTTTTGCATTTATGTTATAAATGATATTATCTTGATCCAAAATATAAAAATCATTAACTAATTGCGTCGAACCATAGAAAACACTATCGAGATAAAATGAACAACAATTATTCTTTATAATTGTCTCAAAACTAATCTTATCCAAACAAGAAATAATGTTTTTAGTTAAACTGGGCACAAAATAGCAATTCTCTAAATTTAAATCAAGTACAATAGGAAAAGATAAAACATATGTCCCTATAGCTAATGCAACAAATCTTGCTCTATTTCCCACACGTAGGTCCATGTCTTCTTTAGCTAGATTCATTATCTTTAGTAGTCCCTGTATAGAAGTAAAAAATGAGAACCAAAATCGGTATCAAATACCAAAAAGTAGATGTTGACAAATGAACATCAATAACATAAATACCTTAAACAAACATTTTGTTTACTTTTTCCTTTTTGACCTCTTTAAGGTAAACATGGTAGTTTCTTTTCCAGTGATCGGTCTTGTCGTAGTGAAAACATTTTCCTTCCTTGCTCACTCCTCCTTTGGGTTTCAATGCATCATTTCCTTTGGGCTTGGCCTTTCCATTACCCTTATACTTTGCCACTGTCTTATTATTTCCCTTTCTTTTATTCTTGCGGACCATCAGAATGGGCTTTGGTCCAACCTTTTTCATGTTACTTTCAGCAGTTTGTAACATGCCAAGTAATTATGGAAAAGTCTTGTTAATTTCATTCATATTGAAATTAAAGACAAATTGATTGAAGCTCCAATAATGATTGTAGATTAACATCCGTAGCCAATTCATCTTTGAGATTTCAACCTCTAGAAACGTTTTAAATTCTCCTATAAGCTTCCCAACAATGTTGGTGATCCTTGTTTTCATTTCTTACTTAGTGAGAGAAGTTGGAGATAGCCCTAAAGCTAGGGGAAAGAAAAAGCTAGCACTTGGTTGAGCTTAGGTGTTTTTCAATAGCTTAGAAATCAAAGGTAACTCAATTCTAACTCAACTCTACCACATATAGGACATTAAAATGTGTTTGGTAGGTTGTATGTGTTATGAAGTATTTTCATGGTAGAATTCATAAATCAGTCTTTTCCAATATGTTTATAGACTCTTTATGACCCCTATATACATATATAAGATATTAATAACAGTTGAGACCCTAAATATGATGTTTTAGGTCAAAAGTTAGTATTTTTTGTACCTAAAATAGGGTATTTCTGGGCACAAGTATCGATACTAGAAGAACAATATCGATATTGTTCTTTAGCCAGAGTAAAAAACAATGGAAATTGTAAAGGAAGTATCAGTACTTCTTCATAGGGTGCCAATACTAGGGTATGGTATCAATACTTGTAGAAGTATCGATACCTAAGTATTTTTCAAAACATGAAAGCCAAATTTGGTATCAATACTCAGACAGTATCGATACTTGTACCAATACTCTCTATAAGAGTATCGATACTCAACTATTTTTCAAAACATCAAAGTAAAAATTGGTATCGATACTCATGCAATTATCGATACCACATACCAGAAGTATCGATACTTCATCCAGGGTATCGATACTAACTCATTTTCCAAGCCTAAAATTAATCAGTAGTATTGATATCGATACCCAGGGGTCATTACCAATACTAAAGAGCTTAGTATCGGTACCCACAGACAGTTTTAGGTAGAGAACCCAAGAGCTTAAAAGAGTAGATTTGAGGGGTCCTGTGTATATCAGAATACTATGAAATAAACTACAAGTGATAACATTAATTAGCTCAGAACAACTAGAAACATTAACAACTATGATGACATAAAATTAGCTTTATATGATGCTCGGGACACAATCATGACACTCGAGTTATTTTAGCAAGATACGACAGTAAGTTGGATATCCCAGTCAGTGCCAAGGCATTTAACCGCCAATTGGGTGCAAATGCTCCAAGACTCGATGGAGTAAGTTGATCGGGTGTACGTTCGATGCAGATTCCAGATCTCACCCTAGAGTACCTTCTAGTATTCAGGCAGTCTAGAGGGGTGCGTGAGCTCCAAGATGCAGAACCCTCAGTCGCACCATGATGCCTGCCACAATATAGTAGACAAGTACTTCTCATGTCTTTATACCTGTTCTATTTAATGAATACATGTAATATTGTACATTTATTAGTGAGGCAATAAGCTCGTAAGAGCAATGTTTGAAATATGTTTCCATGCGCAGGTTCTTAGGAGGTCGTTCGTGGGGAGTTATCATCATTAAATATTCCAGCATAGTAGTTTTAGACCAGCCAAAGTATTCAGAGTACGTCTAGAGTCATTCTTAGAGGGCATGTATTATTTATTGACCTTTTGTATTCAAACATAACCCTTTGGATTTAAACTCATTATGGTATGATTTGAGTATTTTTAGGAGCTCCATCGTATTTGTAAATGATATTATTGTGTTTTATTTTGTTTTCCATAGATAGATTTTACAAGATGCTTTACAATTAGTTAATTTAGATGAAAAATTTTGGGTTAGCCACTTAGATGGTCCCGTGTGACAACGTGATCCAATGATCTTTGGGTCAAACTGGATTAGGGTATTACAGTCACACCTAGGGTTGAAAAGAGCAATTTGTAAAGGATTATTGTGTCTGAATAAAATGTATAATTAATATATATATATATATGCGATTGTAATTTTAATTATACATAAAATGTTGAATGTAATTAAAATAATATAATTAGGGTGGTCTAGCAGCCACTTAGTTTTTTTTTTTTTTGGAAAAAATTGTTCTCAAAATAGTTTTTAGAAAATAAATTGCTCTCAACTGCTTTTAACCAGGTGAAATGAGTAGAGGCCAAGATGTTTTTCGTGGAGGCTTAGGATTCAAACTGCTTGTGATTGCACTGTTGAATTGTTGTTTATCCAGGAAACCAAGGTAAATCACGTATCTCTTCCTCCCGATTTTGATTTTCATACATGGATCACTGGTGACATTACTGGATTATTTTTCCGTTGTGCCATGGGGTGTACTGGCAATCCCAACAAGATAGACTTTACCCAAGAACGTGCTGCTTGAATCATTGCGATCGGTGCCCAGCTCACGCCTTTGAAAATGAAATAGCATCGTTGATTCCACAACCTCCAAATTCATATACCGACAGGTGACTCCACTAGTAGGTTCCATCAACAACACCTATATTAACATTTAGGTTAGATTTTAGCCAATCAAAAAGAAATAGGGAATAGAAATTCCCTGTATTATGTGTCTAGACGATCTGCAACCAAACTTTTCTAGCAATGGTGCAGTCATGGATGATATGAAGTATGGTTTCTTCATTTGTGCCACAGATCGGACATCCGGTATCCATCACTATACCCAGTCTCGCTCTTTCCACATTGGTTAGAAGACGATTGCATAATATAAGCCATGTAAATTTCCTAACTTTTTGATAACCATAAAAGCTCCATGCCAAGTCCCAAATGTCATCTTCTTCATTCTAGTGAGCACAATAAAGTTCACGATAAATCGTCTTAATAGTATATTTACCAGATGATTCCCATCGCCAATTAGGATGATCGACGACGGCTTCGCTGGTAGGAGGACTATAATGTCACAAATAACATCCATATTCAAATATAGCTACGTGATCAATGAATTCACTAACATTAGTCACTAGATCACAAGCACGAGCATCATTAGCTCATTCAACAATCAGACTTTTCCCGGGAATCCAACTATCGAACCAAAATCTCGTGTCAAGGTCATTACCTATAGACCAACAAACGTTCTCACATATGAAACACCACACCTCAGAGAGAGATCGCAACACAAAATAACAGTTACTAGAGACGATCTGGGTGGGCATACTAATGCTAATTTTGTACTTAGAGCGACAAACTTTAACCCAAAGAGTGTCTGTGTAACACCCACATCTCGTATACCTTTCCGTACACGAAATACAGACGTCACACCACTTTTAATAAGATTCCTCTTTTAAAAACCAGTAAGATTTTTGTTCTAGATTTTCTTAAAACATAACATTTTAATATAAAGCAAAACATTAATTGAAATATGATAGAAAGTTCTACTTAAATACAATTCAGAGCATTTTTCCTACTTTAATTACATGACACTAAATTTTTCCAAAACAAACCAGATTGTCCTACCGTTACTGATGAGTCAACCTTTAATTGATGAAAGCTGTTGCTACTGCTACACTCCTTACGCAATTAATTGTTGTCTTTACCTACACGTAAAATAAACACATGTTAAGTATTTACTTAGTGAGACATAATTCTGCAAGGATATTATAATTATACGATAGTATCTTATGAATACTGAATGAAGGATTTAATTTCATCATTCATAAATACCAGTTAAGTCCTTCTCAGTTAAACCATAATTCTTTAATACCATCATGGAAATTATTCCTAATATATCCATCATACTTATCCTTCTATATGTTTCCCCCTTTTATTCTTTATTTGCCCTATGTACAATAAATGTGAAAGTACTATACATGTATTGCATCAATGTGCTAATTGATCATGTATCTTTTATGATCATTATAGTGGTACCTTGAATAATGTTAATACACCATTTTGTATTTTCATTTAGGTATTTTTCCATCCCCATTATGTTCTGTTTACATTCTTCTTTATAACATCCCTTCATACTAGTTATGCATTGTTATACATTATATATAAATATATATACCATCCATTCGCATCACTTATATACCATTCAAATCATATTACATTATAATTCCTTTATTCTTTTACCCAAAGGTATTTAGCTTTTCACTTAACTTGCATATTTGACACTTTTCTGTCAAATGCACAGCTAGTATGTTATTTTTTTTATTCAAAAGTGTTTGACCTTTCATCTTTTACTCAACAGTATTTAGCCGTTCATCTAATTGACATAATTGACACATTTCTGCCAATTGCACAGTTAGGCCATTATTCTTTTACTCAACGATACTTATCCGTTCATATAACTAGCATAATTGACACTTTTCTGCCAATTGCACAATTATGTCATTATTCTTTTACTCAACGGTATTTAACTGTTCATATAACTGGCATAATTGAAACTTTTCTGCCAATTGCACAGTTATGCCATTATTCTTTTATTTTGGACTAGTTTCTACTCTAATAATTATTTATAATATCAATTAACTCTTTATAATTTATTATAAACCTTATACGATTGCACTCTTAGTGCTAACATGGTAATTTACCAATTTCCTATTCATATTCATTTATTAAGATACACACGTAGTGCCTATACAATAATTCATTAACTCATGATGAATTATGTGGATTGCACACATCGTGCCTTATGTTATTCATCAACTCATGATGAATTCTGTGGATCTGTACATATAGTGCTTGTACGGTTATTCATCAACTCATGATGAATTCTGTGGATCTGCACACATAATACATGTACGGTTATTCATCAACTCATGATGAATTTTGTGGATTTGCACACATAGTGTCTGTACGATTATTCATCAACTCATGATGAATTCCGTGGATCTGCACACATAGTGCATGTACGGTTATTCATCAACTCATGATGAATTCCGTGGATTTGCACACATAGTGCCTGTACGGTTATTCATCAACTCATGATGAATTCTGTGGATCTGCACATATAGTGCATGTACGGTTATTCATAAACTCATGATGAATTCCGTGGATTTGCACACAGAATGCCTATACGGTTATTCATCAACTCATGATAAATTCCTTGGATCTGCACACATAGTGTATGTACGGTTATTCATCAACTCATGATGAATTTCGTGGATCTGCACACATAGTGCATGTATGTTTATTCATCAACTCATGATGAATTCTGTGGATCTACACACATAGTTCCTATTTGGTATTCACTACATACATATTTAAATAACCATACGTATATGATTAGTACAACATATAGTTACACAATTAAATGTACTCACCTGACTTTTATAGCTATGTATCCAAAATGTAAGGCTGATTACTCCGGTACTTTGTCTTTGCCCTTAGTTTTGCTTGTTTTGGGAGCTTGGTTCCGATCTACTCAAGCATCCATAAAAACATGTACCATACCCAATGTTAGAATATTTCCTAACCATTATACTTAAACAATACTCAAAAGAACATATCATTAACTTTCTATACCAATATTAACCTATATTTAACATTTATGGCTCCATAGTATCGCTATTACTACCTCGGTACCAATACTTCTATACTATGGTACCGATACCCCCTTTCGGTATCGATACCAAAATTAGGTTCGATGTTGCCTGGTATCGATACCCTTATCATGGTATCGATACTACCATACTATGGTACCGATACCACCATAATTCTATCTGAAAATACATTTATAAATTCCCAACTTTTGTGAAATTATCAAACAATTCTACTTTAATCAATTGAGTATCTATCACATTAGTCAGAGAAGTTATATATATATATATATATCTTTATGATCTAATCATCTCTAGAGACAAACAACATATACCCAATATGATCTTAATTCAACATATGACAATTCCATCAGATTCACATGGAACATGGCCCTTGTAATATTTATTAAATGTTTACTACCTGTTCAACTTACACTTTAGCTATGGAGGATGGCTTTTCCACAAGAATGAGAAGAAAAAGAAAGATGGCTTTTATGACTTAGCTTTCCCCTCTCCCTTTCCTTTAATACTATACCAAAGAAAAATGATTTTAAATTCATTTGCCTCTAAAAGATCAAAATACTCTCTATAATCATCCATTGTCATTAATTGGTCTTAAACACTATTCCAAATCATTTCTTATCTTTTATCAATTATTCAAAAAGATCCTCAAATTCTAAATCTTTTCAATAAGATCACTGAGCTGATATTTGGGGTATTACAATCTTGTTGCATTAAGAGATTATACCCAAACTTTATTAAGAAATCTTTATTTTGGGGTCGGATATCACGTAAGCCTAGAGCACCACATGTTGTGGGTTGACAAAAATTCTCTCATTTAACTAGGGTCATTTTCGGATGATCATCAATTCCTTCCCAGATGAAACGACGGATAATAGATTCAATTCTCTCGCACACCCCTTTAAGAATTGCCACCGTCTGCATGAAATAGTTGGGGAGAGCCAGGAGAGTCGACTTGGCGAAGGTGATGCAACCAACAAGATAAACATTGTCCAATTATTAAGCTTCGCCCAGACTTTATCAACAATAAATTGAAAGGTACTTTTAGTTATCCGACTATGAAAGAGCGGTATACCCAAATAGGACCCCAAATTATGGGATCATTGGAAACCCAAAGCAGAGCAAATATCATTAGCGAGATTTTTGGGCACGTTGTTGGAGAATAAGACTTTAGTTTTGCTAGAATTCACCTTGTGCCCCGAGAACCTACTGAATTGGTTGAGAATAGCATGGTTGAGGAACGCTTGATTAGTAGTTGCCTTGATGAACAAAAGCAAATTATCCACAAAAAAACAAATGGGTTAGCTGGGGTCCTCCCCGAGACAATACCATAGATTCCCAAAGATCCATTCTCTGAGCATAAAGGATACTTTGACCAAGTCGCTACATGCAGAGCACAAATAAATATGGAGAAAGAAGACAACCTTGCCTTATACCCTTGGTAGGTTTAAAGATAGTAGAAAAAGAACCATTCCATAGAAACTGTAAGCTTGACGAACTATCCGAATGCATGATTAGACGATGTAGGAGAGTCAGGCACCCAATGTCCGTAAACGTGTTAGAGAGGAAATCCCAAGCAACCCGGTCGTACGCCTTCTCCAAGTCAACTTTAATAGCCATCTAGTGTATTTTCTCCTTATTTCTCGTCGAATGAATGACTTCTTGGGAAACTAGAATATTATCATTGATGCTCCGACCAACGATGAAACTAGCTTGATTAGGCACTATGATCTTCGGGAAAATTGTTTTGAACCTGTTGGCAATGACCTTCATCACAAGTTTGTACAGAACGATACACAGATTAATAGGCCGGAAGTCAGCAAGCGATTCAGGATTCTTGACCTTAGGTATAAGAACAATCATGGCCTTATTAATCTCTGGATCAAAGGGCCTTATGTTAAAAATGTCCATAACCCAAGCAAAAACAGACGGACCAATGGTATTCCATTGATTCTGAAAGAATAAGGCATTCATACCATCCACCCCATGAGATTTGATAAGACTCATCTCGAAGAAAGCTTTGCGGATTTCCTCAGAAGTGACCGGAGTATCCAGATAACGAAAATCACTATCCAAAAGGCGTGAAAAAACCTTCTTAATTGGAAAGGTGCCCCATCGACCACCCTCGTCCTGGTAAAGATTAGAGTAAAATTTAGTAGTTTCTTCCCGGAGAGTAGCCTCGTCATAGCACCAGTCCCCATGACAAAGACGAAGAGCCCGGATTCTGTTCGCTTTACGGAAAATGAGAGCACAAACTATGAAAGTGCTTCGTATTACGATCCCCTCCATAAGCCAAGTATCACAAGTTTTCTGTTTCCACATAATTTCTTCCTGATCAAGCACATCTTCTAACTTAGTATGGATTCTCAGCTCTTCAGAGCTGAGAATCCATATTTATCCATGGACGCTTGAATAGAGGCTAGCTGCTTCTTGAGTTTACAATTTTCCTGTATGATGTTCCCATCGAAATTCCAGTTATCTCGAATAAACTTGTTGAAGGTTGGATGCTTAGTCCATCCTGCCATGAATCTGAATAGTCTATTGGTTATTTGGGCCAGCTTTCCAAAGTCCTGATAATAATGGGCCGGTGGTCCAATTTGATACATGTGAGGTGATACACCGAAGAATTATGGGAAATAGTACTCCAATTATCGTTAGCCATCATCTGATCGAGACGCTCAAACACACCTCCCCGATTCCACGTGAACTGCGGACCTTTGAAGCCAAGATCAATAAGGTTATGGTAATCCATAAAATTTTGGAACAAATTGCAAACAACACCTTTCCGCAAGCCCCCTCTCTTCTCTGCACAATGAAGCAATGCATTAAAATCACATGCTAAGAGCCAATGACCACTATTAATGTTGAGACTACTCAAGTCTCTCCATAGGGCTTTCCTCTTACTAGCATTAGGATTACCATAGATAGCAGCAAACAAAAAAGGGCACGGAATAGTACTCTTAAGTTGAATAATATAGACCAAAACATTATTATTTTTTAATAATTATCGGTATCTTATATATTGATCTACTATTTGAGTTATATTTTACGGATCAAGTCTCTATTTATTTATGTCATCAAGTTGGTGTTTAATACATTATAACATTAAGTCAGTGTTTAAAAGCAACAATGATGATAAGAACGTTAAATAAAATATCATTTATTTTTTTCGTTTTATTTAGTTTTCTTTTCATGTAGATATAAATAAACAAAACATCATTTATATTTTTGATTTGTTATACACATAATTTTTAAATTGTTCGTATTTTTTTTATAGTATATTTGTTCATTTTACTTTTATGAAACGGATTTGTCTATTGTTATTGTTATGATAGTTTAACATTTCGTGTTGCATTCATCACATATCACCTCATATTTAAGAGAGATCAATGATCTCGTATAATTAAATTATCTTTCATCACAAATTTTTTTATGCATTCACGTTCATTTCAAATTAATTTATTCAGCCTTTACAAAATAAAAGAAACTCACCTAACATATATGAGCACGCAACCTCTGTTGGGCAATCTTATCTTCTTTCCATTGCGAAATTGAACTTCCAAGCCAAGAAGTAGATTAGTCTAGTTCTTAAAATACAGATATAAAAATGATGTCCCGTTCGAATTGTTGTATAAGCCAATTTGCATCGTGCTTTTTCTTTCTTAATCAGCCTTGTTCTTGCCAATGTCGCCTCTTTGTGTTATCAGATCCAGACGAAGCCTAGTGACTCCATCTCAGAAAACACCATCGGGAAAGCTGGACTTGTCGTTCATCGATAACGTTCCGGTCCTCAGATGCTACACTCGCACGTTGCATGTATATAAACATGGCCCTCAAGCTTCAAAGGTTATTAGGGAAGCCTTGTCGAAAGGTTTGGTGCCTTACTATCCCCTCGCCGGACGGCTAAAAGAGTCCAGTGAAAATCAGCTTCACGTCGAATGTTCGGGTGAAGGTGCCTGGTTCGTCGAGGCATCAGCTGATTGTACACTCAATGCATTCGATTACTTCAATAATGCTAGCTTCTCCATTCCTTATGATGAACTTCTCCCTGATCAAGTTCCTAAAAGTGAAGGCATGGAACCTATTGTACAAATGCAGGTACCCAGAACTTGAATTGAAACCAACATTTACTAGTAATTTACAAAGCCTAATGCAATCGTGCTTGGTTTTTGCCTCAGGTGACACAATTTGCATGTGGAGGTTTTGTCATAGGCTTAATATTTTGCCACACTGTATGTGACGGTTTAGGATCGGCACAGTTCCTAAACGCCGTAGGGGAGTTGGCGAGAGGTGTCGAACATCTAAGCGTCTCACCGGTGTGGCAAAGGGACTTTTTTCCAATTCCGAAACAACAAGAAAATGTCGACCAATTGGCAAACTTGCCGATACCAATGCTAGGCAACCCGCTAGAGCATGTGAGCATCGACATTTCCATGGATGAAATCAATCAGCTAAAGAAACAATTCCTCGAATCAACAGGGCAAACTTGCTCTACTTTCGAAATCGTAGCTGCCAATTTCTGGAGACTCCGAACAAAAGCAATAAACTTCAAGGCAGGTACCGAAGTCCGGCTTCTTTTCTTCGCGAATTGCCGTCAACTCACGGACCCTCCTTTGCCTAAAGGCTTCTACGGCAACTGTTTCTTCCCGATAATGATCACAGCCCCATGCGACGTGCTTAAACAAGCATCAGCAATCTATGTGATCGAACTGATACAAGAAGCGAAGACTAAGCTACCTATCGAGTTTTCGAAATTCAAGAATGGAGATTACTTGAGAGATGGTAAGGACCCATTTCTAGCACCTCTAGGGTACACCACTTTGTTTATATCAGAATGGGGTCGATTGGGGTTCAACCAGGTCGATTACGGATGGGGTCCTCCGGTCCATATGGTTCCGATTCCTGGCTCGAGCATCATCCCTGTTGGCATCATGGGTTCGCTGCCATTGCCCCACAAGGGTGTCCGATTGATGACATGGTGTGTTGAGAAAGACCATAGCCAGCCCTTCACTCATCTCATGACAAAACTAATCTAAAAAGTAAGAGTTAATTGCACTGCACCTCCTCAAACTATGATTCTCCTTTTAAATATTTTAATTGCATCTCTAAACTATGAGTCTCATTCTAAATTGATCCCCAAACTTTTAAGCATTTCGAATTCACCCCCAAATTATGGCCTTCATTCTATATTGGCCCCCAAACTTTTAAATGATTTTAGGGGGATTGTTGGAGCATTCAAAAGTTTGGGCATCATTTTATAATGAGGGTCATATTTTGGGAATGAATTTGAAATATTCAAGAGTTGAGGAATCAATTTAGAATGAGAGTTTTACTTTGTGAATGAAATTGAAATGTTCTATAGTTCAGGGATCAATTTAAAATGAGAGTCAGACCTTGAGGATTATGGTGCAATTAACTTAAAAAGTAAAACAATGCTTGAAGTCATGGATTGAATTGAAATATTGCTTTGTTCAGCGCTCAAATATTAAAAATAAATAAAACAAGACCATTTTAGAAACATTTCTGATTATTTTGTTTTGTTAACGTCATTGTACCTTGTATTATTTTCAGGACCGTGGTGGTGATTAGATCCTGAAAACGGTCTTATTATAAAAGTTGTGTATAAATTGTGACCATTTTGCATCAATTTTATTAAACTACTTGCAATTAGTAGGGGTGTTAAAAAAAACCTAAAACTGTTAACCGTAATCGTTAATCGGTATAATTGTTATATTTAACAGGTTAATTAATCGAATCGTTAATACTAAACGATTTTGGTTAACCGAACCACTAAAAAGTATAGTTAATGATTAAAGTTACGATTATACATTTTGATAAACGGTTAACCAATGGTTAACCATTAATAAATTAAATTTATAATTATATTTCTAATTTATTATATTTTTACAAGTAACTTGATTTAAGTTTCTATTATTTATAACTTATATATATAATAAAATTTGTATACAAATAACTTAATATATATATTTTTTATTATTTATTTCTTTAAAAATATAGAAACATACTTACACTAATATAATTATATGTTTATTGTTAGGTATTAATATATTGAGAGATGTAACAAACGATGGTTTATTTAAGTGGTAAGCAACTTAATATCGCTTAAACAATGTCTCAGGTTTGAGTCATTGTCTATGCAGAAAATCCCTGCTGGGAGACTCACTCACCAAAACCAGGTGTGTGACCCGGATCGATCCAGATTAATCAAGGCGAAGCCTTGGAACTAGAGAGAAACAAAAAATATATATTGGGAGATGTACATACTTACACTGGTGTAGTATGTGTTTAAGTGTTACACTTGTTTATATATTTTATTTACTTACAGTTTATTTTATTCACTTACACCGGTGTAAGTATGTGTTAAGTGCTACATTTTTTGTAATATGAATTATGAAAAAAATTGACAAAAAATTATAATAGGTTAACCGTAGGTTAACTTATAACCGAACCGTTAATAACGATTAACCGTTAGTAGTTAACAATTTCTTAATAGTTAGGTTACAATTAAAAAAATCTCATAACTGTTATAACGATTAACCGACTGTTTAGACATGAACAACTTACACCAAAACTACTTGCATGAATCTACATGCCTAATTACTATTGAATTTCCCCCATGTCCACAAACTAATTGGGTTTTTTTTTTCATTTCTTTTAGTGTTGTCTTCTGCTTATTACATTAAATTTCTCATTTTATATCATAAAATTTATTGTTATATTATTTTAAGCCTAACCTTACCAACTTTTACTAGCCTTGCACCCTATAAATACCTTGCCTAACCTTTTAAGCCTAACACATAATTTGATTATTTTAGGCAAAAATGTATAATAAATAGTTTATACTTTTGGGAAAATCAATGTCACCTTCATATAATTTCTATTTTAATGTGATTTTTTAATTCAAAAAATAAAATTAATATGATTCTTTGATTAACGTTTTTCATCATTTGAAAGTTACGGTATTAACATGACAATTCATGGTGTCGACGAGACGGTCCACAATATTAATGTGACAGTTCACTTGTCATGTTTGAGTTATCAAATTAGCTCATTTGTCATGTTATTCGTCATGTTATCAACCACTATAAATTGTCACGTTAACACTATGGAGCATCTCAACATCGTAAACTGTCACATTAGCACCGTAACGACCAATGACGAAAAGCATTGATAAAAGGGCTACATTAGACTTATTTTCTAAGTTAAAAGATTATGTTAGAAGAAAAAATAACAAGAAGGTCACATTAATTTTTTTTAAAATTACATGACCTCTTATGCCCTTATTGCTAGGGTTGGACATGGGTCGGGTTGGGTTAGGGTTTTGGTCCACCCGACCCGAGATCAAGGAATCCTCCACTCGAGACCCGACCCAACCAAAATAAGATTTCACTCGACCTGACCCCGACTTGATATATAATTTAAAAACCCGACCCGACCTGAAATAATAAAAAATATTATTTTTATTCAATAAAAATAGTGACTTAATTGAAAAATAATATATGAAGGGATATTATTATAATTATTCCTAAATATATAAAGTAAAATTATAAACTTTTTTCGGGTCAGGTCTTTTTCACCCTAAATCCGACTCGACCCAAACCCAAAATTTTTAAAAATAAGCCGACCCGATCGAGTCGGATTAAAATCAAAATCCGTCGAATTAAATCAAAATCCATCGAATTAAATCAAAATCCGTCTGATTCGGGTCCATGCCCATCCCTACTTATTGCCATTATTTTAAGCCTAATCTTGCCGACCTTTTTCTTCTTAAGCCAAGCAGCCTTTACCATCTATAAGTATAGGAAAATAAGCTTCTTGTAGAGAATGCTTGTAGAGACGTATACTAGGCTTTTCTGTTATTTCGGAATGTGGGGTCTTTATTCATCTGAATTTTGATTTAGATCGACGTTAGTATAATTTTATAGGTCCATCATTATATCTAACGTGACGCAAGCTCTCTATTTGTTCAAATGAATCTGTAATATCCAACACTAAAGCCGGAGTAATTAATGACTATGCTATTCAAAACAACGTAAAAGCCTCAAGCTCTAGATTTGGAAATGTATGTGGTACGACATGTTTAATATACAGTTAATATACGATTAATAAGAGATGTTATCAGAAATATTAACATTTTTAACGTCTTTAGTAGAGTGTTACTTAAAATATTATTTTTTTTACCGAAAATGTTAATATTGAGCGGCTATCTAAAATGTTTAACATTTCCGGTAAAATTTTACCTAAAATATTATTTTTTTTCTATCAGAAATGTTAATATTGAGTTCTACTAGAAATTAATTAACGAAATTAACATTTTCGGTAAAAATAATAATGTTTTAGGTAGTGCTTTACTAGATATATTAAAAAATATTAATATTTTCGGTGGTACCTTTTCTTGATTGTATATTAAGGTTGTCGTACAGCAGAACTAGCTCTCGATTCGTTCAACAACCAACAGTAAAATTTTAAAACTTTAGAATAATTAAGTCACTTCCTTTAATTTGAGTTTCCATTCAATTGACATAATCATTACTATAACAATCATAAAAAATATAAATTCAAACGAAATAAGATTTAAATAATTCAAATATTGTATTTAAATGACGATAGTATGAGCTTACAATAATTTATTATTAGGTCACCCCCTGAAATTGATTTCTGCAACACAGAGACAATGGATACAAGTTAGCGAGCTTGGATTTTGGTCGTCTTCTCTTTATATATTATTTCGAGTTCGTTTTCATCACGTCAAAATTTTGAAAATATGTCCCCTTTTTTATAATATTTATTTTAATGCAACATGATTCAAAGCCAAAACAGCATGGGCTAAAATCCAAGTGGTAAGTTTGTAAATGAAATGATGATGTTCATATGCGTCATGGGTGACATGGGTTGTAGGATTTATTTAAGAGGCTTTCCCTTTTAGATTACACATGGTTTGATCTGTGTCTGGTTTTCTTTCCTATTTCATCTCGAAATAAAAACTCTAGTTAAAGAAATTGAGGGCTTAATTGATTCTTTCAAAATTCAAAGACTTATTTAATAATTATGTAAAACAAAAGATTACCGATTAATATGACGAATTTTATAAAATTAAATCGAATCGAATTTTGATCGGCTCTATCCCGATAATATAATCCACTCCAAAATTGTCTCATGCAAATAACACCGTATCTTCTCACTCCACAATTCTACATACAATGACGCAAAATTCAGGAATGAAAATCTTCAGCCCCTTTTATATACCCCTTCATATGCCCACCAATGAATCAGTGCCACGTGTATTAACGAATGATCTCCATTGGTGAGTTGATATTTTGATGCCTCTATCGGTTGTATCATCTATTTTGAAAATTGGATCGAATCGGCCGATTCAATCGGGAATCGTTACTTAATCTGATTCAATCTAAATCGGTTAAATCGTTATTAGTGAACCGGTCAGAATCGTTAAACTATTCGAACCGAATCAGTTAAAAACCGGAAAAATCATAAAAAACTGAAATTTTTGTTGTTGTTTTTTTAAATTAAACCAAACGTCGTTTGTTAAACGAGCTAAGCCGAACTCGAGTATTGCTGAGCTCGACTCGAACATGAAAACTTTAAAAGTAAGCTCAACTCCACTCAAACTCACAAGTTAAAAATTATCAAGTTCAACTCGAACTCAAAATATAATATTAAAACTTGAACTCAAAAAGGCTTGAATTAAAAAAAAATTAGAAGCTCAATTGAAACCTAAAATTCGAGCTTGATTGAAGTGAAAGAATAGTTCACTCAATGCTCACCAAAAGGCTCCATGATTTTGAATGAAAAATTACCTCTATTATTTATAGAAGTTAGTTGTAATGCTCTTCTATGTTTCTTAGCAATGTGTGATTGTTTTGTTCTCATATTTTTATTCTTTAGACTTTTGTGATGCTCTTCTATGTTTCTTATCCATGTGGAATTGTTTTAAAAAAAATTAAATCAAACAATATCATTTTGTTATGATTTTTTTAGCCCCAAATTTATTTTTTAATTATAGTTATATAATTATATTTATTATTTAATATGTTTTACCTTAAATATTATGTTGTTGTTAATTTAAATCATTTTGTTTTACTTGATTTTATGGTTTTTAATTTATATATATTATGATTTGCTTTGAATATGACTTGTGATATAAAAAATTATTTTTTATTAAATATTTTTTGTATTTTTATTTAATTTTTTAAATAATTATGACGTCGTCCGGTTCTTTCGACCGATTGAACCAATGAACCGATAGCATGACCGGTTCGCTAACCGGTTCGGTTCTGAAAACCATGGTTGTATCAGAATTTTTAAGGAAGGTCCGGCGTAGGCAATGATGTGGTGGTTCTGTAGCGCCATGGTGATTTTGTTCGCATTGTTAGTGGTAGAGCGATGATCCCTTATCGTCTTCCTTTGTCCTCTGTTTTCCTTTCTTCCTGTTTGATTGTTGGGTTTTAGCCATTATTATCACTGTTTTTTGGGTTAATCCTTCGGTGGCGTGTGTTTGTGTGGAGATTATCCCATCGCCCTCTATTTCTTCGATCAAACATCGATGATTTTTCACATCATTGCTTGCACCAGATCGATAGGTTTGAGTGTTACAGTCACGTTTTATATTTGCTTAGTTCGGCTATTATTGTTTCATTGTTTAGTTCAAGATGGTAATAGATTTGCTTTTTTGAAGATTGCCATTGAATGTTTTCCATGGAGGGAGACATACATTCCGACGAAGAATACGACAGCTCCAATCTCTATTATTTGGGTTGTTTTGCTTCTTGTTTAAGATTTAAGTTTTGATCTATAATTTATGCTATGTCACCATGGTTGTTTGACCTATTATTAATAAGAAAATTTCAAGCTTTTAGATGCTAAATTGCTGGAATTCATGATTCAAAGACGATCAGGCAATGAACCACACTGGTGTATGTATTTGATGTTTTCTATTTCCTGTTGTCCATTGCCAAAACCATTGAAGTTTTAAACCTCAAACCTTTAAATTTGCAACGCCAATGCTATCAGAACGAAGGAATTTGGATTCAAAGTAGAACTCACTAATAGATATTATTCGCTGGAAGAGGGTGAAGGAGGTGTTGTTTCTACTTCTTGATCCCTTCTGCAATTTTATTATGGGAACGATGCGTCTTTTTCAGTGGTGAGTCACAACTCCAAACCATCACTCTTAAATTTTATGGCATTTCATTATTGTTTGGGTCAAAGGAAAAAACAACTGGGATGCGGTTGACCAAAAAAATCCCAGAAACTTTTTTTTACATGGGAAAAATGGCTTGCTTCTCAAGGCAAAGAGCATATACATATGCTTTTCAACCAACAGAGTCCAGCCTTCAACAAAGATGGACCTAAATGAATCTCCAAATCCCTGATAGTGTTTCTTTCGAACTCTCTTATTCTCATTATTCTGCGTTCTTCTTCTGTATTTCTTTCTTTCACGGTGAGTTTGGTGGGTATCTGGTTTTGGTTTTATACTCAGATGACGCTCTTTTTAACTTATTTTCTTCACTCATTTTCCCACTGGTTATCGAGGAAAATTTCAGCTTCTGCAATTTTTTCTCTTTTCTTCTTCTTGTAGATGAGTTGTGACTTGTGAGAGTATAATTATTATTAAATTAATAGGCTTTTGTATTCATTTGTTTGACCAATTAATATTCATTTGTCTGCTGCAGCTACAATACAGTAAATCCTATAGATTTATTTGGTTGTTGAGTATCAAAGTAATATATATCTTGGAAGCAGCTCAATGGCCTCCGAAAATTATTTCAATGGTGATAAAGATAGTGACTTGCATGAAGCCAGCGCATCGAATGGCCAAGAAGAGCCGGAGAAAGTCTCTGGCGTGAAGGGAGAAAAGCAAGATCCTGAGAGCACCAAAGGAGTTGAGAAAACTAACACGGTTCCATTTTACAAGATGTTTTCATTTGCTGATTCTAAGGATATCTTGTTAATGATCATCGGCACAACCGCTGCCGTCGGCAACGGTCTATCGATGCCCCTTATGACAGTCTTGTTTGGGAATCTCATTGATTCTTTTGGGAACAACCAGAGTAATGGCAACGTAGTCGAAGCAGTCTCCAAGGTATATGGCATGTAGCATCAACTTAGCTTATAAGATTGTATCCATCATTTCACATGGGGATTTATTAACTGAATTCTTAAACAAAAATCATAGGTTTCTTTGAGATTCGTCTACCTGGCGATGGGGGCAGCGGTGGCCGCGTTCCTTCGTAAGAAGACCTCTCCTTCAAATCGTATTGCTTTATTTATGATTACCACTGACGTACTTAAAGCTTGGATTTTGTTTTTCAGAGGTGACTTGCTGGATGGTCACAGGTGAGAGACAGGCTGCACGAATACGGGGCCTGTACTTGAAAACCATATTGAGGCAAGATGTTGCTTTCTTTGATGTGGAAACAAACACAGGGGAAGTTGTTGGCAGAATGTCTGGGGACACAGTTCTCATACAGGACGCCATGGGCGAAAAGGTATAGGAATCATCATTTAGAATCCTTGTTGAGTAAAGTATTTTCATGGAAATCATCATTTACATGTAACCATGGAATATACACCTATTTTTCGCAGGTCGGGAAGTTTTTGCAGTTGATATCCACCTTCTTCGGAGGCTTCGTCGTATCATTTGTCAGAGGATGGCTTCTTACCCTCGTCATGTTATCCGCTATCCCTCTAATTGTACTATCCGCTGGAACTATAGCTATAATGATATCCAAGCTGGCAACCCGTGGACAAAATGCTTATGCTAAAGCTGCTACTGTAGTTGAACAAACAATTGGTTCAATCCGAACTGTAAGTTCCATATCGAAATTATTTGCAGTCATTGATTTTGCTTTTATTGTTCGGTGGAAGTATATAACCGATCATTCGATCTGATTTCAGGTTGCATCGTTTACTGGCGAAACGCAAGCCATAAATGATTACAACAAGTCACTCGTTACCGCTTATAAATCAGGCGTCCAGGAAGGTACTACTGCTGGACTAAGCGTTGGCGTAGTTATGCTAATTCTATTCTATAGTTATGCCTTGGCTGTCTGGTTTGGTGGGAAGATGATTTTGGAGAAAGGGTACACTGGCGGTCAAGTACTTAATGTGATTATGGCCATATTGACCGGTTCCATGTGCGTTTAAAATTTGAATTCTCTCCATTTCTACTTTATGCATGCTTAATAGGCTAAGTTCCTTGGTACTTATGGATGTTGTAGGTCCCTGGGGCAGGCATCCCCGTGCATGACTGCCTTTGCAGCCGGTCAAGCTGCAGTATTTAAGATGTTTGAGACCATCAAAAGGAAACCAGAGATCGACACCTATGACATAAGTGGGAAAGTGTTGGAGGACATTCGTGGGGATGTAGAACTGAAGGATGTTCATTTCAGTTACCCTGCCAGACCAGAGGAGCAAATTTTCAGTGGATTCTCTCTTTCTATTCTGAGTGGCACAACAGCTGCCTTGGTTGGACAAAGTGGAAGTGGGAAATCGACTGTGATCAGTCTGATGGAGAGATTTTATGATCCACAAGCCGGTGAGGTTCTTATTGATGGCATTAATCTTAAGGAATTCCAGCTTAGATGGATCAGGGGAAAGATCGGTCTTGTTAGCCAGGAACCGGTGTTGTTTACCTCAAGCATAAGGGATAATATTGCATATGGAAAAGAAGGTGCAACCATGGAAGAGATAAGAACGGCGGCTGAACTTGCAAATGTTGCTAGGTTCATTGATAAATTACCTCAGGTTTTAATTTATCGTTCAATTAGTTCTACCTTATGCCTTGGTACTTTTATTTGCGAATTGTACATTTTGATTTGCTTTTGAAGCTTCGGACTCCATGTATAGGGACTAGATACCATGGTTGGAGAGCATGGAACTCAACTTTCTGGTGGCCAGAAGCAGAGAGTTGCAATTGCAAGAGCAATTCTGAAGAACCCTCGAATTTTGCTTTTAGATGAAGCTACAAGTGCACTCGATGCAGAATCCGAAAGAATCGTGCAAGAGGCATTGGACAGGATAATGAGCAATAGGACTACTGTCATTGTTGCTCATCGCTTGAGTACCATTAGAAATGCAGATACAATTGCCGTAATTCATCAAGGAAAGATGGTTGAAAAAGGTAGGTTACTACTTATAGTTTGTATATCTCGAACTTTGCAACTTGATCGGAAATGGTGCTATCTAACAGAAGTGTGTTATCAAGAGGATGCATTTTTATTCCACTCACTAAACTGTGATTTTGCCTGCATACTATTAGCAGTTTCATGCTCCATATCTACATATTTTTCACTGTCTGATAATGTTTCTTTGAATTCTGCAGGGTCACATTCAGAACTACTCAAGGATCCTGAGGGAGCTTACTCTCAGCTTACTCGTTTGCAACAAGTAAATAAACAGTCGGAACATGTTGCAGATGTATCAGACATTACTGCAGAACCATTTAGACAATCAATCCTAAGAAGCCCGTTGAAGCGATCATTCAGCAAGGGATCACCTAGAAATAGCAGCAGCAATTCTTTCCCAGAACCTTTTGGATTACCTACTGAAATGAATGTCATTGATCCTACATTAGATACAGAAGATCCTAATGAACCATCATCGAAACCGCCTCCAGAGGTTTCTATCCTGCGGCTTGCTTACCTCAACAAGCCAGAGATTCCTGTGATCTTAATTGGAACTATTTTTTCAGCTGCCTATGGTGTGATACTTCCGATTTTCGGTATCCTAATTTCCCGTATGATCAAAACATTTTATGAGCCAGCTGATGTATTGAAAAAGGATTCGAGATTCTGGGCACTGATATTTTTGGCCCTTGGCCTGGCATCATTATTGATATGTCCAACACGATCGTTCTTCTTTTCTATCGCTGGTTGTAAATTAATCCAACGAATCAGAGCAACATGTTTCGATAAAGTGGTCTGCATGGAAGTTGGTTGGTTTGATGAACCCAATAATTCAAGTGGTTCAATTGGTGCAAGGCTCTCAGCAGATGCAGCCTCGATACGTTCCCTTGTCGGAGATGCACTAGCTCAGATAGTCTCGAGCTTTGCATCAGCACTGGCTGGTGTGGTCATTGCTTTCGTTGCAAGTTGGCAGATGGCATTTATTATCCTAGCATTGATCCCTCTGATAGGGGTCAATGGATACATTCAAGCAAAATTCATGAAGGGATTCAGTGCAGATGCAAAAGTATGGTCGAACATTAGTTCAATAATTGCGAAAAATAACATATTTATAAGAATATTATGACTTCCATATGTAAATATAAATGGTTGCAGATGATGTACGAGGAGGCCAGCCAAGTTGCTAATGATGCAGTCGGGAGTATTAGAACAGTTGCTTCCTTTTGTGCAGAGGAAAAGGTAATGCAACTCTATAAAAAGAAATGTGAGGGTCCGATGAAAACAGGGATAAGACAGGGTTTGATCAGTGGAATAGGATATGGACTTTCGTTTTTCTTTTTGTTTTCTGTTTATGCGACAAGTTTCTATGGAGGAGCTCAACTTGTGGCACACGGAAAGGCGACATTTGCAGATGTTTTTCAAGTGAGCCTGTCATCCTTGGTCCTTTTCTTTTCTTCCAAGCCATCATATTTTCTTTGTATGTTCCTGTGATACTGAGACCAATATCTATTTTGCAGGTTTTCTTAGCTTTAACCATGGCAGCTGTTGGAATTTCTCAATCAAGTTCCTTTGCTCCTGATTCCAACAAAGCCAAGATGGCGGCTGCTTCCATATTTGCAATTATCGACCGCGAGTCTAAGATAGATCCTAGTGATGAGTCCGGGAGGACACTAGAAAGTGTGAAGGGAAATATCGAGCTTCGTCATGTCAGTTTTAGGTATCCATCAAGGCCAGATATTCAAATCTTCCGAGACTTGAGCTTGTCTATTCAAGCTGGCATGGTATTGATCCTGTTTCCATATCGAACGGACAAACACTTCACTTATCAACATAATCATAGAGACTAAAATCATACGAATTTCAATCTTTTCATTTCGTTCAGACCGTCGCCCTGGTTGGAGAAAGCGGGAGTGGGAAATCTACAATAATATCATTATTGCAAAGATTTTACAATCCTGAGTCCGGAGTTATCACTCTCGATGGAGTCGAAATCAAAACACTCCAACTGAAATGGCTGAGGCAACAGATGGGACTTGTGAGCCAGGAACCTGTCTTGTTTAACGATACAATCCGTTCCAACATTGCATACGGAAAGGGGGGAAATACAACCGAGGCAGAAATCGTAGCTGCATCAGAGTTGGCCAATGCTCACAAGTTCATCAGTTCATTACAACAGGTTAGATACATGTTGGCGAATACGCTCGACTGATGACTGGTCACTGACCTTTTCAACTATAATCCAGGGTTACGACACCGTCGTCGGGGAACGAGGACTTCAATTGTCAGGAGGACAGAAGCAGCGGGTAGCCATAGCACGAGCCATCGTTAAAAGTCCGAAGATACTTCTATTAGACGAGGCGACGAGCGCATTGGATGCAGAATCAGAGAAAGTGGTTCAGGATGCACTAGATAAAGTCATGGTGGACCGCACAACAGTCGTGGTTGCTCATAGGCTATCAACAATCAAGAACGCAGATGTTATTGCCGTGGTTAAAAATGGGCTTATTGTAGAGCAAGGAAAGCATGACACTTTGATAAACATCAAAGACGGCTTTTATGCTTCATTGGTGCAACTTCACACGACTGCTTCCACTTCGCAAAACTTGTAACACATCAACACTAGTTAGTTACAAATGTTGGAACTCAAATTATACACTTATCACCCTTCAAAGATGATGCAAAACTTTTGAGTTCGGCTCAGCTCAAATTATTTACTTACACAAAAACATAATCCGTGACCCATTATTTGTCTGTTCCGTTGAATTTGAACTCTCGAACTTTAACCTCTTTTAAATTATTGACGTGACACGTTAATAAATATGATTAATATCTAATTTAATTCTTAAATTTTTGAAAAATTCAATTTTTCACCCCCTTAAAATAACTTGAAATTTTATTCTCTTGTCTAACTTTTGTTGTTGTTGTTGTTGTTGTTGCCGTTTGCTATTATCACCGCCATCAACCGCCACATTTCTCTTACCAAGACAATAAATGCTTAAAGAATGAATAAGAATAAAATTCTCGAAATGAAAAAAAAAAGAGTTATCCTTAATAATATTTTTTTCCGTATGAAGATGAAGTTAAAGCAGATATTAGTACGTGACTTGAAAAAAAATTATTATGCTAACTAAACACACATAAGGGACAAGGTAGTAGTGGCAGCGACAGAAGCAAATGAGCAACTTTTTGGGTTTGCTTGCACTTGAGGGCCAAGGCAAACTGATCTTTCATTGTTGAATTTTGCTAGCAAATTATCAGCCTTTGTTGAGTTTAGACTTCAACCCATCTAGACGGACGTCATTTGTTTCCTTCACAGATTTTCCCTTTTGGGATTAAAATGGTCCCCAGAAAAGAAATTGTTAGGACCAGTGATCATGACATATTGCAGCTTCTTTGAAGTTTCAGCTGAATTCGTTGATGGGAAAACATGTTCATGATATTCCGGGGGTGGAAAAACAGAAAACGAAGAATTTAAAAGCATATCAAATAATTGCAAAGCGAAACCAGTGATCAATTATTGTATGAAAATGGGGGGAAAAAAACCTATTGATCACAAGAACCCTAAATTGTTTATTCCTCAGATAGCAAGGAAAATTATCTTTTTCTTTATGGAGTCATTCTGTTTTATTTATTTTTCCTTCTCTGTGTTGTCTCCTTTGCCTCGTAGGTAGCTGAAGTTCAGGTTTTTTATTTTTATTTTTTTGGATACTTTCAGTAGTAATAATTGGTGCATAAATCCTTGGCAGCTTGATACTGTTTCGTCAAATATTATATCTAATGCTTTAGCCAATGGGTGGTTAATATGATGTTTTCTTATGTCAATGCTTCAGCCAATGGGACTAAATTTTGATTTTCAATTCCTTGTCAACTAAGCAATTTATACTTTGTGGTCAACCCTTTTAATTTTAAAGAATGGCGAGCCTGGTGCTATCCATCAAATGATGTCTTTGTAGTTGAAAAGTCTTGTAAGATTACAAAAGCAGAAGCTCATGTATTTATAAGTCCTTCCATTCCCCAACTGCATACCATAAATTCTTAGTTCCATTTTTAAAGAGAATGCCTTTGGTTATATGATATTTTCACTTCATTGATCATCATTACTCCTTGCAGACGAAATATAAGTTCTATGGCTTTTGAAGTAATTACGGATCAAATCTTAGGTGTCACACGATGACCATTGATAATAGCTTCAATGGCGACTTTGACTTGAATGAGGCAAGCGTGTCAAAAAGCGGCTTAGTTCCGGAGAAAGACCGTGGCATGAATGGCGGAAATCGAAACCTCGAGACACCCAAAGGAAATGAGAAGACTAACACAGTCCCCTTCTTCAAACTGTTTGCATTTGCTGATGCAACAGATGTTTTGTTAATGATCGCTGGCACAATTGGTGCCATTGGAAATGGCATAAGTATGCCCCTCATGACAATATTGTTCGGGGAGCTTACAGACTCTTTTGGACAAAACCAAAACAACAATGAGGTGGTCAATTCGGTTTCTGAGGTAACAATTTCTCATGAGCTTACTTTACAATGTTTGTTGTCGCTAATACAAGTGAATGACTGGAATTTAGTTTCACAGATTATGATTTGTTGTTGTTGTTAGGTTGCTCTGAACTTTGTCTACCTAGGCGTAGGGGCTGCGGTGGCGGGATTTCTCCGTAAGTGCATCTTGCATATCTCTTCTAGACATTTTATTTGAGGCAGTTTTCGTTATGCATTAAGAAACTGAGAAGCCTGTGTGTTTGTGATTTTGCAGAAGTGACCTGCTGGATGGTCACAGGAGAGAGACAAGCTGCAAGAATAAGGGGCTTGTACTTGAAAACCATACTGAGACAAGATATTGCCTTCTTTGATTTGGAAACAAACACGGGAGAGGTCGTCGGGAGGATGTCTGGTGACACTGTTCTAATACAAGATGCCATGGGCGAGAAGGTATCATAATACTAGGTTCCATTTTCACCTTGTCTGTGTAATAATGGAGATGTCCGCTTGATTTTTGCAGGTTGGGAAATTTTTACAGTTGATATCCATGTTCATTGGAGGATTCGTTGTGGCATTTATCAGAGGATGGCTTCTTACACTTGTGATGTTGTCCTCTCTGCCTCTTCTCGTGATTGCCGGTGCGACAGTGTCCCTCACTGTAGCCAACACAGCATCCCAAGGACAGAATGCTTATGCAAAAGCAGCAGCTGTAGTTGAACAGACAATCGGTTCAATCCGAACGGTAGGTCTTACAGCCAGAAATATACTCAGCATATTGTTTACTTTTTATATGACCTCCTGCTTGATCTGATAACAGGTTGCATCATTTGCTGGTGAAAAGCAAGCCATGAGCAATTACAACAAGTTTCTTGTTAGCGCCTACAGATCAGGTGTTTACCAAGGATCTGTTTCTGGAATAGGACTTGGATTGATCATGTTGGTCGTTTTCTGCAGTTATGCGTTGGCTGTATGGTTTGGTGGGAGGATGATTCTGGAAAATGGTTACACTGGTGGTGAAGTAGTCAGTGTTATCGTTGCTATAATGACTGGTTCCATGTGAGTTAAATACCGAATCATTTTTTTCCTTGCAACACACGTTATTTTGCTAGGAGAGGGTTAATTTTCTCATTTCGCTTACGAAAATTCAGGTCCCTGGGGCAGGCATCTCCCAGCTTGAATGCATTTGCTTCTGGTCAAGCAGCAGCATTTAAGATGTTTGAGACTATTGAAAGGAAGCCTGAGATAGATGCTTATGACACAAATGGAAAAGTATTGGAGGATATTCGAGGGGATATCAATTTGAATGATGTTTGTTTCAGTTATCCAGCAAGACCGGATGAGCAAATTTTCAATGGATTCTCTCTTTCCATTCCCAGTGGCACAACAGCTGCTCTGGTTGGACAAAGTGGAAGCGGGAAATCAACTGTAATCAGTCTCATAGAGAGATTTTATGATCCGCAAGGTGGTGAAGTCCTTATCGATGGCATCAACCTCAAGGAATTTCAGCTTAAATGGATCAGGGGAAAGATTGGCCTTGTCAGCCAGGAACCTGTGTTGTTTTCATCAAGCATTAGGGATAATATTGCATACGGAAATGAAGGGGCAACAAGTGAAGAGATAAGAGCTGCAGTTGAACTCGCTAATGCTGCCAAGTTCATCGACAAACTGCCTCAGGTTTTAATGTCTTCTTCAAATGGCTACTTCCTGATTCATATCTCAAAGCTTACGATTTTTAAATTTTTCGTCTACTCTTTTGCATTTTTGATAGGGACTAGACACCATGGTGGGTGAGCATGGAACTCAGCTCTCTGGTGGACAAAAGCAGAGAGTGGCGATAGCAAGAGCAATTCTAAAAGATCCTCGGATTTTTCTTTTAGACGAAGCTACAAGTGCACTAGATGCAGAATCTGAGAGAACAGTGCAAGAGGCACTAGACAGAATAATGACTACTCGGACTATTGTTATCGTTGCTCATCGCCTGAGCACGGTGAGGAACGCAGATATGATAGCTGTTATTCATCAAGGAAAGATGGTTGAAAAAGGTATGATAAATCATAGCCATATAACTCAACTCAACTTATTTGTCTGCAGTAACATAACCATTGTCATGTTGCCAACTGCATATAACATGGTTTTTGATTGATCAGGGTCTCATTGTGCTTTGCTCAAGGATCCCAATGGAGCTTACTCTCAGCTTATACGTTTACAAGAGGTAAATAAAGAGTTAGAACAGGAACCGGATGATGAAAATGGATCGGAAAATATTGAGAAATCAAGTCCTAGAATGTCGTTGGAGAAATCTATCAGTAGGGGTTCAACTACAGGACAAAATGTCACGGATAATGTGTTGGCAGATGCAGAAGCTCCTCCTACAATACCACCAGTACAGGCTTCGGAAGTCTCAATTCATCGGCTTGCATCTCTCAACAAGCCGGAGATTCCTGTGCTTCTACTTGGAACTATAGCTTCAGTTGTCAATGGATTAGTCCTTCCTGCTTATGCATTGCTCCTTTCCGAAGCCATCAAAACCTTTTACAAACCACCTAATGAACTTAGAAAGGATTCAAGATTCTGGGCACTTATATTTATGGCTCTTGGCTTGGCCTCATTATTGGCATATCCAGCAGAAACATACCTCTTTTCTGTTGCTGGATGTAAACTAATCCAGCGAGTAAGATCAATGTGTTTTCAGAAAGTGATTCACATGGAGGTCAGTTGGTTTGACGAACCCGAGCACTCAAGCGGTTCACTTGGAGCAAGGCTCTCGGCAGATGCAGCAACATTACGTTCTCTTGTTGGAGATGCACTAAGCAAAATTGTTCAAAGTATTGCATCAGCCATTGCAGGTTTGGTCATTGCTTTCATTGCAAGTTGGCAGTTGGCTTTGATCGTCCTCGCACTTTTTCCTCTGATAGGAATCGACGGGTACATTCAAATGAAATTCATGAAGGGATTTAGTGCAGATGCAAAGGTATGGCCAAAGCTAATGACCAGCAATTTATTCCCGCACCTTGTTAACACTATGAACTCCAAGGTGGAAATGATAATCGTATCGCCTCAAATTTATATCGGGTTATAAATTCTTCGTAGAGAGAAAGCTATATGGTTTAACAATACAGTTTACCTTAATGTTAGTCTAATTGTTTGCAGACGATGTACGAGGAAGCAAGCCAAGTTGCTAATGACGCAATCGGAGGTATAAGAACAATTGCTTCCTTCTGTGCTGAGGAGAAAGTGATTCGTCTTTACAAAAGGAAATGCCAAAACCCGATGAAGACGGGGATAAGGCAGGGTTTGATCAGCGGAATAGGATTCGGGCTGTCGGCCTTCTTAATGTATTCTGTTTATGCGACGAGTTTCTATGTCGGAGCTCAACTTGTGGAGCATGATCATGCTACTTTCTCAGATGTTTTTCAAGTAGCTCTTCTTGCTCCTTCGAATTATCCGGATATTCTTTCAACATGTTTCTTTGATACTGAAATTAATATTCATTTCCAGGTTTTCTTTGCATTGACGATAGCATCTCTTGCAATCAGTCAATCAAGCACCTTTGGTTCTGATTCCAACAAAGCAAAGACAGCCGCAGCTTCCATATTCGCTATTATCGATCAGAGATCGAAGATAAACCCAGGTGACGAGTCAGGGGTGATACTAGAAAATGTGAAAGGCGAAATCGAGCTTTCTAATGTGAGCTTTAAGTATCCATTAAGGCCAGACATTCAAATTTTCCGAGACTTATGCTTGGCTATTCCTGCTGGCAAGGTAAATCATTCATTGCATTTTGAGCTTAATCTCTTTCAAGTTTCAAGTTTCAACATACACAAAATTGATCCTATAAGGTTTGTTTAACTTTTCATGATGTAATTCTCTTGTCTCAGACGGTTGCTTTAGTCGGAGAAAGCGGCTGCGGGAAGTCGACCGTAATCTCACTATTGCAGAGATTTTATGATCTAGATTCGGGTCACATTACACTAGATGGAGTTGAAATACAAAAGCTGCAATTAAAATGGTTGAGGCAACAAATGGGACTTGTAAGCCAAGAACCTGTTTTGTTCAACGACACCATACGTGCCAACATTGCATACGGAAAGGGAGGGAATGCGACCGAGGCTGAAATTTTAGCTGCATCGGAGCTGGCCAATGCCCACAACTTCATTAGTAGCCTACAACATGTGAGACATTCTAAAGCATTGCGCTAACTTGCTAGCTTCATTAAGGAGTAAAATTATCTCCTAACCTTTTTCGTTTTAATTCATATTACAGGGTTATGATACCGTAGTAGGGGAGAGAGGGGTTCAATTGTCAGGTGGACAGAAGCAGCGAGTGGCGATCGCACGAGCCATAGTTAAGAGTCCGAAGATATTGCTCTTGGATGAAGCCACAAGTGCATTGGATGCTGAATCAGAGCAAGTGGTTCAGGAAGCACTAGACCGAGTCATGGTCAGCCGCACGACTGTTGTCGTTGCGCATCGGTTATCAACGATCAAGAATGCAGATGTTATTGCAGTGCTTAGAAATGGGGTTATTGTGGAGAAGGGAAAGCATCAGACCTTGATAAACATCAAAGATGGTTTCTACGCTTCCTTGGTGGCACTTCACATGACTTCTTCATCATCATGAAGAACTAAAATAGGCACTTTCTTACTACAACATCAAAGATGTTATTTCTCTATCAGTTGTTACCTTCTACGATTCTCTGGAAGTATTTAAAAGTTTCTTTAATTATCGTATTGATATTAGTCTCGTTAAGTTCGTAATTTGTATTTGACGACCCAAAATCAATAAATTTGATAATGAGAATCTCAAATTTCACATTATATAGATATTTAGTTTTTTAAAAGTTTAAATATAACATTTTAACCATATACTCGTTGAGCGACTAAAGATGCAAATTATATATACTCGTAGTTATTGTTCAACTCATGCTGACACATGTATTTAATATGTACATATGCTTTTTTGATAATATTTATGCACATTTTTTAATGTAAATTTAAGGGACAAAACTTAATAGAATAAACATTCAAATTGTTAGACCTAAACTATCATTGAATCAAAAACTAGAGACCAAGAATTCTCTTATTTTTTAGAGCGATGGCTAAATGTTATAAGTTTTATAAAGGTATTGAAAATTTAATAAAAATAATTATAAAATTAAAAGAAGTTAGTTTAAGATGAATAATATATGTCTGTCATAAATTTATTTAACTTTGAAAGATAATAATTGAATCATCAAAATATCAATATTGTATCAACGAGGTCTTTCTATCAAGTTAGCCATCAATATACACTTTAAATGGAGGTTCGTATTGGATGAAGCATGTTTAAAGTTTAAATTGGGAGTGTGCAAAATGATCTGATCCGTTGATTCGATCTGAAAATTCGGATATTCGATCTGTTCTTTGATTTTCGGATATCTCGTATCGAATATCGAAAAAATCGGATAATCAGATCGGATAGAATATATTATGATTTCGGATTATCTGAAAATCCAAAAAACATTGGGCCGTTAGAATAATTTATCCATCCGGTCAGCCCGCCCCTTGCCTGAAATGCTCCATGGCCCCACGATTGCTCGGCTTTCATTTGGACATCATTCCTAAAACTCCCAAATGTTAATTGTTTGGGTTCAATTTTTCGAAATTTTCAAATTGCATCATTCACATGGTAGCTCACGAGCAGACAATTGACACTCATTTTTCAGGTAAATTTACATTAAAATATCTCTTTAGTATCTAGTCTGGGAATCTCATTCCCGGTAATGTAAGATTATCAATAGTGGATTTTTTGGGGTATATTATCGGGAATGTCATTACTTCCATTTCTTTAGGTATTGTTCGATTCCCGGCGTTTTGGACTAAAATGCCCTTAAAATTTTTTTAAATATCTTTTTTTCTGTCATTGAATAATAAAAATTCTACGAATGTTAAATTACAAATTTATCCTTAAATTATTTTAGATTTACAAAAAAAAAGTCTATAATTACAATTTTATATGAAGTTCAGGGGTTAAAATAAAATTTTACCCTTTCATTAAACCTTTTTATATTTTCAATTTTATAAAAAAATTATATAAATTTTATGAATTTAAATTTTTTAAAGAAAATATATAAATATTTTCCAACTTGTTAAAAAACAAATATATAATAAGGACAATTTGGTCAAATATACATTTCAATAATCTTTTATTATTTTAACCAAACATTGTAATCTTACATTCCCGCTAAGCCAACCAAACACAAACTAAAACATTCCGAGTAATCCTATTTCCTGGTAATATTACATTCCCACTGGTAATCTTCCATTCCGTGAACCAAACGCACCCTTAAGATTCAGAAAACATTAGATTACAAGGATAAAGGAAAACAAATATATACATATATATAATATTTTATTTTATTTTTTAAAAGTAAGCTTTATGTTTGGATTCAGATATTTAGATATTCGACTTTTTTCGGATCGGATTTGGATCGCAATTTTAGTGATATGGATTTTTAGATATCAGTAATTTCGAATTAGATAGCATCTGATATCTGATATCAATCATTTCGAATCAACTTGGTTGATTGATTAAATTGTTCATCTTTGATTCCTCATATTTTTTTAGGTAATGCGTCCTAAATTCATTAAGGTGGCGTTTGGTTCGCTGGAATGTTTATGAGGGAATTGGAATCTGTGAAGGAATTGAAATCTATAGGAATTGGAATCCAATTCCATATTCTGTTTGGTTTGCAGGAAATAGAATTGGAATCTAATTCTATATTCTGTTTAGTTCGCAGACATGTCAGATGAATTTGATTTTAGTAATGTAAAATGATAGAATTGTCCTTCTTGTTTTTTTGCTTTATTTTAGTTTATTTTACAATTTACATGTAGTAATATATTATAAAAAATTTAAAAATATTAAATTTTCATTTTATTAATTTATTATTCATTTCAATAAATTATAAAAATCATGCTAATAAACATTTTAAGTTAAAATCATCGCAATCAAAATATGTTAATAAGTTACCAAAAGATAGAGCAATATTTCGATACATGCCAATCGGAGTATGTTAATTAGTTACCAAATAATATACCTAAAACTATTTTTATTTAATATATGAATTAGAAACTCGACCCGACATGACTCAAAATAATAATAAAAAATTATTTTTATTTAATAAAAACATTGACTTAATTGGAAAAAAAAAATTATATATAGAGGGGTATTATTGTAATTATTCCTAAATATATAAGGTAAATTATATATATTTTTCGGGTCGGTCCTATTTTTTCACCCTAAACCCGAACCCGGCCCGACCTGACCCGAATATCACACTTAAAAAAACCCGACCCTACTCGACCCGAATATTACACTTAAAAAACCCGACCCAATCCGAACAAAATAAAGTTTCATCCGACCCGACCCGAATATATAAATTAGAAATCCGACCCGACCCGACCCAAAATAATAAAAAATTATTTTTATTTAATAAAAACAGTGACTTAATCCGACCCGACCCGAACCCGAATTATATATATTTTCGGGCCGGTCCGATTTTTTTCACCCTAAACCCGAATCCGACCCGACCCGAATATCACACTTAAAAAAACCCGACCCGAATATCACACTTAAAAAACCCGACCCGAACAAAATAAAGTTTCATCCGACCCGACCCAAATATATGAATTAGAAATCCGACCCGACCCGAAATAATAAAAAATATTTTTATTTAATAAAACAGTGACTTAATCCGACCCGACCCGAATTATATATATTTTCGGGTCGGTCCGATTTTTTTCACCATAAACTCGAACCCGACCCGAATATCACACTTAAAAAAACCCGATCCGACCCGACCAAAATAAAATTTCACCTGACCCGACCCGACCCGAATATATGAATTAGAAACCCGACCCGACCCGAAATAATAAAAAAATATTTTTATTCAATATATGAATAAGTTACCAAATGATTGATGATGGTAGTATGGTCAAATTTCAATTCCCTCCAACAAGGGAATTGAATTCCATCCATTTTTTTGATGGAATTCACTTTCCCTCATTTGATGGAATTGAATTCCATCAGAGATTCTAATTCCCTTAAAAAACTTGAACCAAACATGGGAAAGTGGTGGAATTGGATTCCAATTCCCACCAATTCCAAAAGATTTCATCCAACCAAACGCCACCTAAGAACATTTCTCTTCTTTCTCTTAAAATTTTATCATCGCCTTTCCTCTAGATATAATTAAATTTCGATTTTGAATTTATTTAAAAAATATAATCAGGTATTGATGTTTTCATATTGTAATAACTTTTATTATTTGAATCATATAATAATTCTTTGTCAATATTGTATTATGTAATATATACTAAAACTTGAGTATTAGAATTCATCTGTCAACCCTCTTTTAACAACTACCACTTCTACCCTAATCGCTCTTGTTTTTTTGGTATATTTTCCCTTTATTTTCTTACCTCGCATCCTTACCTCACATCCTTACTTTTCTTGTTTCTTAAAATTTTATTTTTTTGACATGATTTTTTACTGCTTTTATTATATGTTTTCATTGTTATTTGACACGTTCTTTAGATTTTTCTTTGATCTTTTGATTGTTTTTATTATTTATTTTTTCTCAAAGTTTGACTTAATATCACTGTGACTGATCAATATGACACTAATTTGTTATCCATTTAATATTCTCATGATTTTACCCTCGAATTGTATTTGGATACTTAGTCTACATTTGTAGATAATTTTCTCATAATACTTAACTCTTATTTACGTTTACTGGTAGTCTTTTTGTAATTAAATCTTCTGTTGTGATTCGTTTGTCATAGCAATTAGATTTGTTTGTATATACCTATTATACTATTTTTTTTACTTTTTCATTGTATGATTCTTATATGATCACGAGTGATTAATTTTCTTGTATTAATGATTATGTGATAGTATTCTAATTATATGATTAATTTAGAAATTTAGTTGTAACCCTGGTTATAATTTCAAATATTTTTTATTCTTAATAAAATTGACTGCTTTTATTTTTTTTTAAATATCTGTCGTGATAAATTATATAAAATGTAATAATGATTTAAAACACAGCATGAATCCAACATGAAAAATAATTATGAACCATAAAGTAAATTTAATTAGACAGTACTTTGTACCAAAAATTATTATCCGACCTGTCGGATTCGAACCAACGATCCTAAGGATTTCTGGCAGGAGAGGCGCCTACTACAGTCCTCCGCTGTACCAACTGAGCTAAGGTCGGATCCTGCTGCATGGATGACAATTTAAATATACTTTTTATAGACTGAAATTGAAAGCCATTTCCAACATGAGGAATAATTAAGACACCACAAAAATTTAAAATAACATGTATGTGAATGTTCTAAAATATATATTAAAAAAAAATTTGTTTTGTATTAATATTTATTTATATTTAATACATTAAAAATGATAAAATATAAAAAAAATCTTTCAATTTTTATTTATTTTTATAAAATATGGTATAAAAGATAAAAAAGATTGAAAATAATTTCTTTTCAATTTTATTTTTCTGGTTTATTTAAAAAGATTTCTCCAGGAACTACGTGATATGTATATTATCAATAATTTATAAAAAAAAAATTAAAATTTTTTAATTACTCCTTATTGTTTAAAACAATTACACCTTTATCTTTGATGAAACAATTATCACTCATTTTTTGTCAAAAATTATGTTGTTGATTTTTTTTATTTAATTTACTTCATAAAATTTTGATATTTTTTGTTCAATATTTTTTCATTTTATTAAAAAAATATGATTTTTTATTATTGTATTATATTTTTATTTTTGTAATATTTTTTTATAATTAGATTTGATATCGTTGTTTAATTGACATTTTATTAATTATCTTATTAATTTACTTTAATTTAGATTGTTAAATTCATTTTAATATATTGATACATACTTGTAATTATCTTGCATAAATTGCATGGTTATCAAAATCAGATCGGACCGGTCGGTTCAACCGGTTGAACCGTGAACCGGTGGCCTGTCCGGTCAGGTTATCTCACAAAATTAGTCTGACAATGAACCGACTGAAAATCGGTAGAACCGGCTAAAAACCGATAAAATCGGGGTGAACCGGCTGAAAACCGGCAAAACCGATTTGAACCGCCAGTTCACTTTTTTTCTTTTAAAAAAAAATTAAACAAAACGACGTCGTTTATTCAACGAGCCAAGTCAAATTTGAGTATTGATGAGCTCGACTCGAACTCAAAAACTTTAAAAGTAAGGTCAACTCGACCCAAAAACTCACGAGATAAAAATTATCAAATTCAACTCGAACTCGAAATATAATATTAAAACTTGAACTCGAAAAGGCTCGAACTCAAAAAAAAATTAGAAGTTCGATTGAAGCCTAAAATTTGAGCTCAATTGAAGCAAAAGAATAGTTCGCTATGTGCTCACCAAAATGCTCCATGATTTTGAATGTCAAATTACCTCTATTATTTATAGAAGTAAGTTGGGATGCTCTTCTATGTTTTTTAGCTATGTGGGATTATTTTTTTTAATTAAACCAAATGACATCATTTGTTATGATTTTTTTAAGCCACAATTTTATTTTTTGATTATAATTATATAATCATATTTATTATTTAATATGTTTTACCTTAAATATTATGTTGTAGTTGATTTGAATCATTTTGTTTCACTTGATTTTATGGTTTTTCATTTATATATGTTATGACTTGTGATATTTTTATACCTTTTAATATTGTAAACTTAAAAAAAGTGTTATATATATATTAATATTATTTTGAATATTATGTAAAATTAAAAAAATATTATTTTATATAAAATCCGATTCAACCGCGGTTGAATCAGTGAACCAGTACATTCACCTGTTCAATGTTCGGTCCGATTTTAAAAACATTGATAAATTGTATTTAAATTACGATGAGTTATCATGATTAAATTATTTTATATTAAAATTAGTTATAGATGAACATATCCGGATATTCCTCCAAAACTTCGTTGCCCGTTTTCTTTGGCTGTTGTGCTGGTTACGCCTACGTGGCAATAAAAGGATCACTTTATTGCCACTCGGCAGAAACGCAACGATGAGGTGGCAAAATCCAAACCCTTATTAATGGGACAAGGCCATCGCACCGCTGATATTCAAATGAAACGCACGTAGAAGTGTACGTAGAACGTGGTAAACCGAATTCCTCACGAGCGCGGCACCGCCAAGCGCATTAATTTTCCACGTCAGCTTTAGATTTAATTGAACCATTAATAGCGTGACACGTATGCTAGCCCCTTTCCCTTCCAGGAAACCGAAACCGAAACCGAAACCGTTGAAGCAACGTATATTTCAATATATATGAAATAGCTTCTTTCAAATCCATCCAATCCTTTTCCAAGCCAAACGGAATCGATACCATCCGTTTCACGCCATGGAGACTGCAGGCATCGTTTGCAGGACAGTTTCACGGCTGCCGGCGACTAGGATTGATTTCGGCGGTCGGTTTTCCGGGGAGTTGAATCTTGGTGTTGGAGGTTCCAGGGTTTCAGTTAGGCCGAGGATTAAATCTTGCCGGAGATTGAGTTTCCTGTTTTCTGATTTAGGGCATGTCCAGTATTATGCATCGCCGACCGGTTGTTGTGATGCCGGTGGCGTTGCCACGAAGAAAGACAAGGGAAAAAGCTCTGAGATCAGGAAAGTCAAGAAGAAGTTGAAGCTTATGAAGAGATTGTCTAAGGATTTGTCCATGCTTCCTCAGTTTGTTGCTGGCGAGGATATTAGGTTCGGATTGGCCGGTGAAGTTAAGGTGACGATGATTCAGGTAAAGAGAGAATTTTTTCCTTTTCTGTTTCTACTTCTGTTTTTGTGATTGGTTTGATCCTGATAAAATACTCTACTGTCTTTTTAATTGAATTGTGATCCTTTCTTTGTATGAGAATTGTTAAAAAATTGAATTAGGAATTCTGTGATCTATTGGATTTAATTTGAATCCTCAAATGTTGTTTTTTTGTTACAGGAAGCAAGTAATGTTTTGTTAGCACAAGTGCAAAAGTTGAAATCAGAACAAAAGGAGTTAAAAGGAAAGTTGAAAGAGGAACGAGCCCAGCTCAAAGCAACTTTGGGGAAATCAGAATCATCATCGTCTTCCTCTGAATTAAGTGACAGCGATTGTGGGGAGGTAGTTGACATGAAAACCCTAAGAAGCAATGCTTTGAAACCATCCCTAGAGACAGAAGCACCAACTGACAATGCCTTGAAACAACCACAAGAGATAGAAATAGAAGCAGCACCAATGGTGGCAGAGGAATCAACAATAACTCACTCACTTTTGGAGCTAGAGAACTCGGATTCTAGCCCCAAGATTCGAGTTCGAGTTCCTCTTATTGATGATGAATGCTGCAGCGCAAATGGCTTCAAGACTGACCATGGCAAGAGCGGGACATCAACGAAGAAGATCGAAGTTTGCATGGGTGGGAAGTGCAAGAAACTGGGAGCTTCTGCCTTGTTAGAAGAGTTCGAAAAGAAGGTCGGGGCAGAAGCCACCATTGTTGCCTGCAAATGCATGGGTAAGTGCAGGACGGCTCCAAATGTGAGGGTCTCGAACACCCAAAACAAAACTGCTTCAAGAATCAATGAAGACTCTGTTAGGCTTGGGATTAATCCAACATGCACCGTCGTTGGGTTGAAAGATGTCGATCTGATCGTGGCGAATCTTTTATGCAAGGACAGGGATGATGAATGCTTGATGCTCTCATCTTGAGTCTTCATTTTCTTTGTGATGATAGTTATGGATTAGTGTGAATAGGAAACTATAGTTAATGTGCTAAAGGATCTAGCTAAAAATGTAAAAAATGCTATTATGTTTGGCTTTTCAGAAGTAATGTCAAATGCAGGTTGAAATTTTAGGGTGTTCTGTTATATCAGCTAAAGTTTCGTACTTCCTAGATCATAATAATCTTGGACCTCTTATCCATCTCTATAATTTATCAGACAGCTGTAATCATCTTCTATGACCCAAGTTCTCGACAGCTATGGGTCTGACACTAATTGTTCTATAACTTCTTTAACTGTGACTCTTAATTTAAACTAGAGTCACATTTAAATTAGAATGTGTGAATTGTCTTTAATTAAAATGTGTGAATTCCTCGTCAACAGTCGAGACATAATGTATTCTTATTAGGTGTGAATTCCTTGTCAACAGTCGGGACATAATGTATTTTTATTACAAGTTTAAATATACTAAACTTAAATAAAAGTTATATTTATTTGTTTATTTTTAAAAATATTTATATTTGTTTATACTTTTAATATTATGTTTATTTATTTATTTTATAATTATTTGTGATTTGTTTAGCGTTCTTGAACATTTTCGTTTAACGTTCATTGATATGTTCGATAATTAAAAAAAATTACCTTTATATTTGCAAGCTAAAGAAAAACGACAATATTATACCATTAGTTTTTAAATTTCTTAAGTTTCACAGTTTTAATGTTTATCCTATGTTTAATTTAATTATATATCTTTGTCAATATTTAAAATATGAAAAAAATTAGAGTAAACAAATTTAAAAACGAGTTAATAAACGAATTTATCCGTAAGCATAAACGAACCAAATATACTTTCATTCATGTTCATTTTCTTATTAAATGAATATAAAAAATTTATTCATACTCTGTAACTAACATAAACAAATATTATACGAACAATTCACTAAAGAATATTCATTTACATCCCTAATTCCTATCAACATGTTTAATTTTTTTTTCATTTTCCTCTTTCCGCTCTCCGGTAGGTTATCCTTGTCCCATCAACAATAGGGCCATTCCAATTCCGGCGTGAGAGGCCTTCGCATTATAGAAAGCATCTACTGTTGAGATTAACAACAAAGAACGGTGGTTTTTGCCACTCAACAGATCCAAAGATGCTTGCCTTATGAAATTCATATCAGACGGATAATATACTTGCTACAAATACATAACAACTAAAACGCTCGAGGTGTTCTAACTAAAAGCAAAATTCAGTTGAAAGCAGGTTAACTGCTAAAAAATGCTAGATTTCATAGATTTATTGTCCAACTACAGGGATTGATAGAACAAAGCTCAAGTCACATGTCAGACAAGATTGGTCAGAGGTTCTCTGAAAACACTTTTGAGGCTCCAAGAAGCACATACAATTTCTTCAGCACTGCTCTTTGCTCTCTTTTTTTGGTTTGGTTCTTTAAGAACTGTATGATACCACAACCATCGATGGCAAAACACAGATTTTATTCCATAGAATGCTGCTCTGACTTTTATAACTGCCTGACAAGCATAAATAGAACAAATTAAGGTATTTAATCATCTGGATTATAATAAACTTCACATGAATCGAAAAGCACAGTAGTTAATCTAGCATGAAAAGCTCCCTTTGTCCCCCCCCTCCTTTCCACCTCCGATGAATATTGGTTCCCTGACCTAGTAATGCATCAGTATGAGTTGTATACTATGGTTTTAGAAATGTCATTCATCATTATGTATATATTCTCTGGTAACTAATATTAATTTGATTCCATTTTTCCATTAGTGTACAAAAGATTTGCAGATAAAGGATTATAACAGAATAGGCAGGTTCAAACATTTCATTAAGAAAGGCATCAAGTTTCAACATTAAATTAGAATCAGAATACTTTCACCAGCAAAAGAACCATATGGGACATTGAAGAAAAATTGTTTTTCCCCATAGTAATAATAGACTTATAGCACTGGACTTATTTCATCGTGAACACAATAATAACAATTATCGTTTAGCAGACAAGCAAATATTTATTAGCAGAAATCGCTGCACAAACCAATCCAAGATGCAACAATGTAAAAGAAATTACCTCTTCATTCTGTATAAAGCATTTTGCATGTTTTCCCATCCTCAACTATCTGATTAATAGCATCCCTTAATTTCTCATAATCCTTCCATGTATTATAAACCTGATGAGAAATTCTCACATATCCTGTAATGAACCTTCCCATATCTCTAACTTCCTCTTCCCCGTCCTTGGAAACCTGATGAAAGATTGGAACTTCGACCTCATAACGATCTCGCAAATGTGACCTCAATGTCACAGCATCCTCCTCACTATTAAGACACAACCTTGAAGGCAAACCAACCATAATCATTGCAGCTGACATCTCTGGAGGAGTCCCTAAATTTGTCCCCCAAGACTCCGCCAACATCTTCCCCATCTTCACCACTTCATCATGGTTCCTCTTCATTATCCCATCAATCCCTCCTTCGAACCTGTTAATAAACTCCAAAACTGCAGGAACCACTAACTGAGAACTATAATCCCTAGTCCCGATCCAGGAGCTTTCAATCGGCAATCCATTTCCATACTCATGTGAAACAACAGGGTGATGCACATCAGATGATGAAGTTGATTTTTTACAATACAGAAATGCTACAGAAGGCGGGCAGAAGAACCATTTATGTAAATTGCTTACATAAAAATCGGCTCCAACTTCTTTGACATCTACTTTCACGCTCCCAATTGCGTGTGCCGCGTCTACAAAAACCTGCTCTATTCCTTCCGCCCTACAAATCCTAACTAATTCTTTTACCGGAATAACAACAGATGGCATTGATGTAATATGATCGATAATCGCTAGCCTTATCTTTCTACCATTGGATTTTCCTTCCTCGATTGATTTTTTGAATTCGAAAACGATTTCTTCCTCGGAATTTACTGGGAATGGTAACCGTACCTCGATAACGGAGCCACCGGCGCGAGTGACATACGCTTGGATTGATTTTTTAACAGCCTGAAACGCGCAGTGGAGCATTAAAACCGTGTCGTTTTTCTGGAACTTCCCTTCGGCGAAACTACGACCGATCCGTTGGAGGACGATGGCAGCGGCGGTTGTGGCGTTATCGACGAGGGAGACCTCTTCGACGTGGTCGGCGTTTATGAGGTCCTTTATGATTTTCCGTGACGCCGTTATTCCGTGACGGAGGGTATTGAAGTAAAAGGCATCAGGTTGGCAGAGGAACTGCAGCTGCCAATGGCGTTGGGCAGTAAGAACCGAGCCGGGACAGCTACCAAAACTCCCGTTGTTGATGCGAGCGACACGTGGCTGGTGGTGAGAGAACTCGTCACGGATATCCGACTCGGTAATAAACTTGGAGGAAAGTTTGGGTTTTTTGGAGCTGCGGTGAGCCGACTCACCGTTTCTAGGGTCTTCGCGCAGCATCTGCGGAGATTGGGAGCGAATGAAAAGAAGAATCAAAGGAAATTAGGGTTTTGTCCAGAAAATGGGCATGATATTAAGAACTCGACAGTCGGCGCAGCTCCTAAACAGTATGAACTCAGTGCCCTTTTTTGTTTTTATTAATTTATTTAATTTTTTGTTACTGTATTCGTATCGTATCCATTGAAAGAGTGGGACCGGAAATCGAAAGTTGACGTTAATGGCTGGAAGATGAAAGCGATACGTCGTCGTGTCATTCCCCAAAACTGCTTATAAATGCAGCCGTTCGATTATGAGAATAATCCATTTGGGGAGACATAATAGTCTAGGGGTCAAGAGTTTGACACGTGGAAAGATTATACGGCGTCGTTTTAATAGAGCACACGTCATATTCTATGATGTCAACAGCAGTTGACCAATCAAAAGAAACGACCAAGCCAACTGGGCAAAATCAGTGTTTTTGAAAATCGGACTAGATCGGTCGGTTTAATCGGAAATCGTTATCTAATTCGATTCAATATACACCGGTTGAACTGTTACTAGTGAACCGATCAGAACCGTTGAACCGTTCGAACGAACCGGTTGAAAACCGGAAAAAACCGCCAATTTTTTTTTTAAATTAAACCAAACGGTGTCGTTTGTTAAACGAGCCAAGTCAAACTTGAGTATTGTTGAGCTCGACTCGAACTTGAAAACTTTTAAAGTAAGCTCAACTCGACTCAAAATCATGAGCTAAAAATTATCAAGTTCAATTTAAACTCGAAATATAATATTGAAACTTGAACTCAAAAAGGTTTGAACTCAAAAAAATTTAGAAGCTAGATTGAAGCCTAAAATTCGAGCTTGATTGAAGTGAAAAAATAGTTCACTCAATGCTCACCAAAAGGCTCTATGATTTTAAATGTCAAATTACCTCTATTATTTATAGAAATTAGTTGTGATGCTCTTCTATGTTTCTTAGTCATGTGAGATTGTTTTGTTCTCATATTTTTACTCTTTAGACTTTTTGGATGTTCTTATATATTTCTTAACCATGTGAGATTATTTTTTAAAAAAAAAATTAAACCAAACAATATCGTTTTGTTATGATTTTTTTAGCCCCAAATTTATTTTTTAATTATAGTTATATAATTATATTTATTATTTAATATGTTTTACCTTAAATAAATATTATGTTGTAGTTAATTTGAATCATTTTGTTTCACTTGATTCTATGGTTTTTAACTTATATATATTATGATTTGATTTGAATATGACTTGTGATATAAAAAATTATTTTTTATTAAATATTTTTGAATTTTTTATTTAATTTTTTTAAATAATTATGATGTCGTCCAGTTCTTTCGATCGGTCAGATCAGTTCGATCGATTAAACCAATGAATCAGTAATATGGCCGGTTCTCTAACCAGTTCAGTTTTGAAAACCATGGGCAAAATGAACCATTACCGTAGGTTCAAATGGAAGGGGGGATGCGTCAATGGAAATCTACTAATATAGAAAAGATCGATGACAATGGCAATGGGCTCTGCTTCTGGTGCTCATTTTATTTAAGCGCCGGAAACCCAACGCAGAGACGGAGAAGAAAGAGTTATATTTAAGAAGAGTCAATAGATTGTTGAGGTTCCAAGTCCTCGATAATTCAAATAAAAAGACTCTCCTTTCTTTCTTGTTCCGTCTCATATCAGGTATGAAATTTCCTTGATTTTGTATTGTATTTAAAAAAAAGCCCTAGACTTGATCTTTTTAGTATTGAAATTTGGATTTTAGGCTGGAATTTAGAAGAAGGGATTATATCGAAGCTTGAATTGAGGGGAGATAGCCAAGGGATCAATTTCGATTCTTTTTTTTAATCATGTCAAGTGAATTGTTGTGAGGTTTTTTTGACCATGTCTGTTTATGTGGTTTCTTTCGGCATTTGGTTGTGAACATTGCGTTGAAGTTATTCTTAAACGTTTTAATCCTGTACGTTTGATTCATTCCAAGAGGTGGAATTTGATTGGCATTATATTCAATTAAGGGAGATTCTCAATTGCAATGATGGATTTTCTTTCGTCTAAACCTGATAAAAGTCCAATTGCTCCTGCCCCTCCCATAATCTCCCCTGTAGCGCCTAGATTTCCCCTATCTAATTTATAATAAGATCAGATCCGTTCCTCTTCAAAAAAAATATCCCATTATGCTATCATCGGAAAATGAGGTCAAAACAGGAAGCTCTGTTTCCCATTTGAGTACTCCCTCTGGTCCCCGTATATTTACATCACCAGTCCAGCCTGCTGCTGTGCCTTTCCGAACCTCTCTGCAACTCCTCAGCCTGTTGCTCTCTCATCAGCCTCATCTTTGCCCACATCTTCACCTCCATATTTTTCGAATGGGACAATGGAGCTGCAACAGCAACTTCCCAGTGCTATTGAGGAACCTGTGCATGATGGAAAGCCACCATGTGTTTTATTCTTAGATCATAAGGTATCTCTTATTCTTTGAGGGATGAAATGAGAAGCAGAATTATTTTAATTGTTTTAATGTCTTTTTTCTAAGATTTTGCTATCAAAGTCTTGAATTTCTATTTCAGATTTTATGATTATGCACATATTATTATATTTTACAACCTGTTTATCTTGGCGGTTATATGCACTATTTCTCTCTATAATTGATTTTTCCTCTTCCATTTATTTTCGTGTATCAGGTGTTGAAATACAAGAAACAAGCAAATGTACCTAGTTTAGGTTTTGGAGTATTGGTTTCTCCTGGGGAGGCTTCACCAGGTCCTCCAGTGGTACAGCGGGATCCTCATCGATGCCATGATTGTGGAGCTTATTCGAATCTGTATTCCAACATACTAATTGGCTCAGGCCAATGGCATTGTGTAATCTGTGGGAATCTAAATGGAAGTGAAGGTGAATACATAGCACTGAGCAAGGAAGAGCTTAGTAATTTTCCTGAGTTGTCATCACCTTTGGTTGATTTCATTCAAACAGGGAATAAGAGACCAAGTTTTGTTCCAGTTACTGATTCGAGAACTTCTGCACTGGTGGTTCTCGTCATTGATGAATGTTTAGATGAGCCACACCTTCAGCATTTACAGAGCTCCTTGCATGCATTTGTTGATTCACTGCCGCCAACAACAAGAATTGGAATCATTTCGTATGGTCGCACAGTATCAGTCTATGACTTTTCAGAAGAATCTGTTGCTTCTGCTGATGTGATTCCAGGTGGCACTTCACCGAGTCAGGAGACCTTGAAAGCATTGGTATATGGAACAGGCATATACTTGTCTCCAGTGCATGCTTCAAAAGAGGTGGCACACCTGTTATTCTCGTCATCGAGGCCATACAAGTTGAATGTTCCAGAAGCATCAAGAGATAGGTGCTTGGGTACTGCAGTTGAGGTTGCTCTGGCTATTATTCAAGGACCATCTGCAGATTTTTCTCGAGGTGTTGTTAAAAGCCCAGGTTTTAACAGCAGAATCATTGTGTGTGCTGGTGGACCGAATACTTAAGGCCCTGGATCTGTCCCTCATTCTAATAGTCACCCTAATTATCCTCATAAGGAAAAGAGTGCATTAAAATGGATGGAGCATCTTGGTTGTGAGGCTCATCAACAAAACACAGTGGTTGATATTCTCTGTGCTGGAACTTGCCCTGTAAGGGTTCCCGTGCTGCAGCCTCTTGCAAAAGCTTCAAGGGGTGCTTTTGTTCTTCACGATGATTTCAGTGAAGCATTTGGTATTAACTTACAAAGGGCAGCTGCCAGGGCTTCTGGTTCTCATGGTTTGTTGGAGATATGCTGTTCTGATGACGTTCTTATTACTCAGGTTGTGGGTCCTGGTGAAGAGGCTCATATTGATACCCATGAAACCTTTAAGAATGATATTTATCTCTGTATTCAAATGCTGAGTGTTGAAGAAACACAATGCTTCTCTATATAATTCGAGAATAAGCATGACATCAAGAGTGATTTCGTTTTTTTCCAGTTTGCCATTCAATACTCAAATGTTTATCAAGCTGATATAACTAGAGTGATTACTATCAGATTGCCAACTTTTGATAGTGTTCCAGAATATCTTCAAAGTGTTGAAGATGAGGTGGCTTCTGTCCTAATTGCCAAGAGGACTGTCTTGGGAGCAAAAAGTTTTTCTGATGCACTTGATATGCGTACAACAATAGATGAAAGAGTTAAAGACATTGCTCTAAAATTTAGCTCGCAAGTGCCAAAGTCGAAGCTTCATCGGTTCCCAAAGGAAATCTCTCTAGTACCAGAGCTTCTATTCCATTTTAGGCGGGGCCCATTGTTGGGAAATATTGTTGGTCATGAGGATGAGAGATCTGTTCTGCGGAATTTGTTTTTGAATGCATCCTTTGATCTTTCACTTCGCATGGTTGCCCCTCGCTGTCTGATGCATCGAGAAGGAGGCACTTTTGAAGAATTGCCAGCTTATGATCTTGTCATGCAGTCTGATACAGCAGTTGTTCTAGACCATGGAGATGTCTTCATTTGGTTGGTATATAAATTAAACCGTCTTTTAGCTTTGGCTTGTATATCTGTTGTAGTTGCTTCTATGTTCATCTTCACGGTGTAAATGAATACGAGATCCAACAATTTATGTAGTTTGAAAGCTAGCTTCCAAGAAAAGACCTTAGGGCATATCTTCCTATGCCACTCATGAACACAGTCGCGCCTTGTTAATGTCCAGAATTGCATTTATCAAGCCACAGTTTAAAAATGATGATTCCCTGGTTTAGAGGTAACTCGAAAAAACACCTTGTGTGAAGCTAGTCGTGACTTGCTAAATGCTGGAAGTAGCTACTCTTGGTAAATTATATATAAATGCATGCCCTGTGACAATCTGGCCTTGGATGTCTGTATTTCCTTTTCATTGCACTACATGTATGTGTTTGCATGGTATGTTATGATACTGGAGGATTACCTCGCTTGAATTGTATTTAGATTTTAGAAACTACATCTGTTTCTTTACCTATTTTATTGGACAATATTGAACATCTTCCTCTCAACTGCTGGCTCATGCTGCTGAACTTGCAGCTGATGAAGCAAGAAGTGCTGCAGCTTTGGCAGCTTGTAGAACATTGGCTGAAGAGCTTACAGAGTTTCGATTTCCAGCTCCTCGGATCCTTGCATTCAAGATTTTTCTCTCCCTTCTATTAACTGTGCATTGTTGTGGGGTTTCCCCCCTCTTCATCATCTTCTTCTTCTTAACCATCAGAGAAAAAATGAACCAGATCTGGTTTTGTTGCAGGAGGGGAGCTCTCAGGCTCGATATTTTGTTTCTCAGTTGATACCAGCACACAAGTATCCTCCTTACGAGCAGGTAAGAGAAAGATAAATGAAGATGAGAGGCTGTTCGGTCTTAGTCGGAAAACAATTAAGTAGGGTGTGATACTTGTGCAGGAGGCAAGATTTCCACAGCTTCGAACCCTTGCCACAGAACAACGGATGAAACTGAAAAGCAGTTTTATTCATTTTGATGATCCCAGCTTGTGTGAATGGATTCGAAGTTTGAAAGTAGTGCCACCTGAACCAATCTAAGAGATGTTTTATGTCAAAATTCCTCGAAGGGAGTACCAGAGATCCAATCATAGCATTTATTGGATATTTATACTCATGTTTTTGTTGTTCTCCTCGTGAAGGGAATGTACATGTAATTCATCTTTCTTGCATTTTTATTTATTATTTTTCTCTTTGATGAAGTTATCCCTCTCATTTATGCTTCAAATAAACAGCTATACTTGATAGTAACTACAAAGTTTAACATTATTGTCACATTTGGTAGAGTGAAAGGGATTAATTTTTAATTTGACCATTGAACTACAGTTGCATTCAGTCATTATACAAGTTTTACATTGTGGCTTTATTAAGTTTTGATCATTGGTATGTTGAAGTTAAATATTGTTAATTTGATGTGGCATCTTAATGAAAGGAATTAATTTTTAATTTGACCACTGAATTTTAGATAAAATATAATTTTACCTTAAATTTTAGATAGAATATCTAAAACTGGGCATGGAGATGAGGGAGAGCTGTTGCTACAGAAGGAAGAGAGAAGAAAGAACAAGCATGAGAGGGGAAAAGGGGAAGATCATATCTTTATATTCAATTAGAAAATGTATTGGAAAACAATTGAACTACCGGATAACATAAACTCCCTATAATCAGTGAGCTAACAAATAACAGGCAAGTCATTAAACCTGAAGTGCTGCTCCTTGTTTCAGTTCATCACCATCTATAATTCCCTCCGTTATTCGATTGATAACACTTCCTCGGGCCTATAGTTGGAAACACAAATATTTCAGCACATAGTCAAAAGTAAAAAGACCCAAGTCGTAAATTCATTTACAAATTCCGGACCCCCTAACCTTCACTCCAATGGCAATTGTTGTTTTTAGCTTTACAAGCTCACCCAATCTTAAGGACCCCTTTTTATCATCTCTAACAATGATCAATGGTACTTTTCTCGATCTGGCGATTGTCGGTATGTGCTTCGTCAGCCACTTTGGATTGCAATCAGAAGCTAATAAAATAGCCTACAAAGCAGAAGCTAATAAACAAAGAGCCTACAAAGTGCTTCCCTTGTCATTGATGGCTGGCATCCGTTCAAGTACACGGGTTACATCGTTAACACCAATAGCAAATTGTTGCTAATGCCCACAAATATTTTAATCAGATAAATAATAAAACCACAAGTTTGATCAAAATAAAATCAATAAACGAGTGGGTGAGGAATCAAACCTTAAGCCACACTTTTTCAGGCAAGGAGTTTCCGGCCGATACTCTCGTCGAGTCTATCCCTCTGTTCATTTAAGTACTTCAAATTATTAAGTAGTCGATCGAGAAAAGGGAGCATTCTTTTATTTATCGATAAATTGTTTGAATCGTTTACCTTTGGATTGATTTAAGCACATGAACAAGCTGTTCTCCTTCATAGCAACTGTCAGAACCCAAAATAAAGTTTAAAAAAATCAAATGAATCGAAATATATATAATAATGATAAAAAAGGAACAAACATACTCTTGATGTTGAGGAACGAAACCATCTTGAATGTTGCTTTTGGCTGCCATATTTCGTGGCGGCGTTGTTCTTTTCTGCAGAATGGCTCGCTAATTGTTCGATGAAATGTTGGAGAGAATTGTATTTAAAGAAAGTAAAAGTGGCTAAATACACGTTGGCCCATTTTATAGTTATCAAATTAATATGTTTAAGCCTACAAGGCAACGTTGAGCTCTGATTTTCATTCTCTACGCCTAACTGGCCCAAGTGATATCTTATTCCTTATGAAGCAATACAATGATTGTCAATATACAACACCATAAAATTCTCTCGATAACGTTAACAAAACTAAATAATTTTGAGAATATAAGATGATCAAAGTGTAATTAAAGAGAGAGAAAGGGTGAATTTGGATGGTAACTTGAGGGGGAGTTTTCAGTGCATGTGGGTGTTGCCTGGGTGAACCTTATCGGAGTTATTTTCAAAAGATAAGATGGAGAGTATCCATGCACCTAAACTAAATTAATTCTCTCCAAAGATTAGTTGTGGTCCTCACCTGCTCTGAAATAAATATTGTAATACTACAAATTGTTCTGTTTTGCGTAACTTCAAGGTGAATTAAAATCTATGATATGAACGCTTTTTTAATTCAACTCGTAAAATTAAAAATATTGGCTAATAGACATGGCATATAATTTAATATTAAATATCCAATTGACACCAATTTTATTTCAATTATTTTGTCACCTAGGATAAGTATTTATGCTACATCATAAGTCATAATTCTTTTTAACTAGGGGTCTACTTGGTTGGTAAAGCTTTCTAAAAATATTTTTCGTTGAAAAGTACGTTTTGATCGTAAAATCAATGTCAAATGGATAAAAAATATGAAAAAATTGTAGTGAAAATGGTGGTTTCAAACCAACCGTAAAAGTTATGGTTTCTAGCTTTTTCATTTTCAACTTTGCGTCTGGAAACAAATTATAACTTTACCTTTACTAATGCATGGACTCCACTCAATTATGTATTTACATTTTATTTTAATAATTTAATACTAACATCCATAAAAATAATTTATTTATTTTAATAATTTATTTTAATTATTTAAAAAATAAAAATTATGTTTTATATATTAAAATATTAATAGTGAGTTATATAAAACATATTTTATTATAATTATATTTTTTATTTGTATTTTTTATATTTTGTTATAGTTTAAATTGATATAATTCATATATAATATTTTTGAATCTTTTTTTGTCTCAACTGTAATTCCCCAAATCTCGAGTTAGAAGTTTCGGGTTAACCCGAGATGGTCTAATCGAGCCCAAGAACCTTGTAAGAGAGCTAAACCCTAATTAGAGTATGAGTTGGGCTTGGTTGGGGCCAATTGATATAAAAATGTATTTTTAATCTTAGGATGAAAGATGAAAGATGAAAGATTAAAAGAGCAATTAGACCAATTTTTAAAACAAAAGCTGAAATCCTTTTATGGGAGATGATCTTACACCCAATTTTCTCTCTTTTTCACCACAAACATCTTTTACTTTTTCCTTTATTCTTCGACTCATGCTTCCTCTCCAAGAACTAAGCAAAGGACAAAACTTAGTAGTCCTACAAGCTTTGTCCAGGTTTGCAAAGGTAAGAATCTTCAACTTCATCTTTATAGCTTCATATTAGGCCTCCAAACTCAAGGTTTGAGCCATTATAGCCATAGATGAGTTTTAGTAGGGGTTTAGAGACCAAGATATTTTAATCTTTTTTTTGGGATATTGGAACCTTAGAGAATGTTCTTAATCCCTCCATGAGCTCCCAAAATAAGAGAATAATCCAATTTCTTATTTTTTTTGTTTAGTGAATGAAATGTGAGAAAGCTCTAATGTTAAAGGAAAGGAGAAATTGACCATTGGTTGATTTGAGAGACTCTCCAGTAACTAAGAAACCAATGTAACACATTCACAAATCTTTCATACCATTTATGAGTCCTTTGAATGCATATAGCTAGATAGTTTTAAGTTGGAGCATGAATGTGACTTCATGGTATTTTCTAGTAATTGATGTTTTTAGCATGTTTAAAGATCTAATATGATTTTCTAGTAATTGATGTTTTTAGCATGTTTAAAGATCTAATATGATCCTCTCTTACATACGTAAAACTTTAAGAATGTTTGGGAACCTTAATAGGGCTTTGGGAGTTAATTTCATGCCCAAATAGGGCATTTTTGGGTTCGAATATCAGTATTGGAAGAACAGTACCAATATTGTTTGTCAGATAAATTAAAATATAAAGTTTAGTAAGAGGAGTATCGATACTCATCCAAGGAGTATCGATACTATTGTATCGACTTTTATAATCACAAGGTAATAACGATACAAAGCGAACTTAGCAAATTCCAGTAAGCTATTTTGGTATCAGTACTCATGGGAGTATTGATACTGAGTGTAGAGTATCGATACTCCCAATAGAAATATCGATATTGAGGTATTTTTCAAAACATCAGAGTGAAATTTGGTATTGATAGCCTAGTTCAGGAATATCGATACTAGCCTAACAGTATTGATACTATCCACCCTTCTCAACTTATAATAACGTATAATATCGATACCCAAGGGCTAGTAATGATACCAGCGTATATATTTTGGTAATAAGCCTAAGGGGCTTGGAGATAATGTTGAGGGACCCAATATCACTAATACACCATCAAATAAGACTACAAGTGAAAACCATTGATAAAATACAATCACATCTAGAAACAATATCAATTAGGGTAACGTAAAACTAGCATTAGTTTATGCTCGAGAAACAATCAAGACACCCGAGTTACTTAGTATATGACGATAGACTTGAAGTATATAATGTTTAGATATCCTTAAGTAAGTGTACGAGATACTTTGAGACTAACTATGGCACGAGGCCCAAACACTAACGAGGGGTGGGTTAGTCGGGTGTTGTGTCCGACATAAAGATTCCAAACCTTACTCTAGGTAGACTAGAGGAATGTGTGTCTCGATATGTGTAACCCTCCGACCATACCATGATGTCTACCTTAGAATAGTGTGAAGTATACGAGTATACTCATTTTCTTTAGTGCACTCGATATGATAAGCATTTAACGAACACTTTTAGTATGGTTTAGTTGTTAGTGTGACACTAGGCTACTGAGCTCAGCATTTGGAATTTGTTTTTATGCACAGATCTTTAAGCGGAGCATTTGAGGAGCCTATCACGAAGCAGACGTTCCAGACAAAAAGAGCAGCAGAGTATGTTTTAAGTCATTTCTTAGAGGTCATGTATTATTCATAGATCTTCACATACTTGAGTCGTAACATTATTTTAAACACTCGATTGTACTATTTTGATATACTTATTTTGGGAGCTCCCTGATTTAAACTCTATTTATTTATGTTTGATTTACTTTATTTTGAATGGTTTTAAATTGATGATTTATAAGGTATTTAAATAAATATTTTGGGTTAGCCACTCTGGTGGTCATGTGTGACATTTTAATCGGCCAACTTTATGTCGTATTATATTAGGGTGTTACATTTAGTGGTATCAGAGTGTCAGGTTCAATCGTTCCTAAGACCCACAGGTTAGAGTTAGTAAGAATCTATAAGTATACACGCCTCTATGGAGTCAAGAGTATTGTCATGTCGAGCACTCAACGTTTCATTTTGGGTCAAAAACACTTTAGGTGGATGGAAATCATCACTCAACTGACAGTCAACAGTTGATGATGACAAAGCATGTATAGGTGGAAGGAGATGTTGACGTGGTGTATCCAGGTCACATGGTACATGATGACATGGCATTGTCATGTCAATTGTTTTAAATTAAAAAAATTATTATTAATATTTATATTTATTATGGGTGGGAGGGGACTTGAACTAGGATCTAGGGTGTGAAATAGCAAGAATTTTGCCACCAAACCAAGCTACTCACTTGGTGTACGTAGGGAATGAAACTTTATTTAATATATAATTACATTTATATTTAAGGAAAAAAATTAAACACATGTTGCTAATCTCATTTTCAAATTGTATACCTTATTATTCTTAAACTCTTCTCATTATCTTTTTTCCCTTTTACCCCGACTATTCCCAAAATATTATGATTATAACCCTAATTTATCAAATAGTTTCCCTTTGAATTCTATCTCCATCAAATTCAAATCAAGTAGGAATTTCGAATCGATAATGCATTTCACATTCGTATAAGGTGAGTTTAATTTTTTTTAAACAAACTCTTTGAACATTTTACTTATTTAAGATAAATGTCAATTTTTTGAATGGGTTTGCATAAATGTTTGAGTTTGAGGGGTTTTTTTTTTAATTCTTTGTTAGATGTTGTTAGATATATGAGTTTTATAAATAGGTTATTCATAACCTTACAATTTTATGCAATTTTTTTAATATACTTCGGTTTGCGTTTTTGTTTGGGTTTTCTGTTAAGGTTTATGTTGGGTTTATGATTTGGGTTTCTACTAACGAATTAAAGTAGTGGGGACTTATTTTTTTATGCATATATGATTGTTGGGGTTACTTAAATGTCCGGGTATATGTTGTGATTATTATATGAATGGTGGGGACTGTATTTTTTTATTTTTAACTGAAAAATGGTCCCTCCATGTGCAATAAAAAAATTATTTGTTGTTAACTGTTTTGGGTCCTTCCATGTGCATGCTAACATAATAATTATTTATTATTAAAATGCAGATGGACAAGGTCATAATAAAATATCATGTACTCAAACTAAAACTGCAAACCATATATACTTTATTTATATGTTGCATTTTATGTAAAATTGTTTTGATTTATAAATGTTTCATTTATATGTTTCAACTTTTTTATTGCATGAGAGCAATAAGGATGAAAATTTTTCGAAAAGATCAACAAGTACAATAGTATTAAACCCTACACACGTACCAAGGGAAGAAAGGAAAAAAGAGAATGTCAATATTGCTTTGATAGATCAACAAGAAATAAAGTATACCAATCGATAGACCTCTACACTAATTTGAGTATTGTGGAGCAGACTTTCTATGTATATGTAAGAACATAAAATTGGTATAAATAATTAATGAAGGTTTTAATATTGTTATTTTCTAACAGTCTGATACAAGTGCACTAAAGAAAAGGGAAAAAGTTGAAGAACCTATAGGCACTCAAGAAACAATTACACCAAAAAAGAAGAAATGAATTGGCTGATCGAGTAGTTCTTTTTGTTGTGTTGAAACTTTTTGTGTATGATCAATATTTACCTAACTTGATATGTGATACATTTTTAGCAGAAGATATTTTTTGGGCAACATGGTAAGAAAGTGATAAAAATCTGATATGAACAAATTATTTTGGATATGACAAATATTATGATTGACAATCATTTTATTTTTAAGATATGTTATTTATAGATGAACTTATTAATTATGTTTCTCATAATAGATAGTGTAGAGAAATAACTAAATTTAATAATTCATTTTTAATAAAATTAGAGTCAATCATTTAATATTTGACACAAACACTTAATAACTAAATCCGAACATTGAATAATGGGCATACATAAACACATTTCATTCAAGTTTTGCCTAAATCCTAAACTTCTATTGCAAGTACTATTATCACAAATATACATATGACACACAACATAAAACAAATGAACATTGTCTTATAAAAATCTTTTTCTTTCTTCAATACTTTAGACTTCTCCTTTAAGCTCTTAATCTTTCGTTTTAATTCATTATCAAATACTTCATTTTACACACTTTAATTCTCTTTCACTTCGCTTTGCACACTTTCACTCTCTTCTAATATTATAATGTTGTTTTGATTAGTAGAAGTTCCTTTACAACTTCTAATTTGTCTTTTAAATTTTGTATTATCCTTCATTAAATTCGTTCACTATCATGTAATTATCATAGTTAGTGACTTGCTCGCTCTAACATGCTACCATCATACCATTCAAAATACCTACAACCATGCTACAATGAGAAAAATAAAACAAATTCCATTATCAATCAATATATGCATTTTTATTATAAGCCAATTAAAATGATAAAGTATCAAAATTTTCATATTGGGGTTTAAATCGCTCCATAAAGTTTCTCTAGTAGCCAATTTAATGCAATAACACTTTTTTTGTTCTCCATCATAGAAGAAATCTCATCGAGAATAACTAAAGATGGTTGGAGAATCGACTTGTCTATTAGATAATTTCTACTAAACATAAAACATACCAACAAGATTATTTATTAAAATAAATCAAATTTTTTATCCTACCTACATCAATATGTGGATTTCAACATGCTTTCAAGAATGTTCGTTACTAGAAATCCAAATAAAAATAAAAAATTTACTTTAACAGAAACCAAATGAAAAAAAAAATTGACCTAAGCTTTACAACAATGTTTGAGGGTTATGAACAACCCATTCATAAAATCTATTCGAAATTTACACAAACCCAAGCATTGCAGAAAACTTGGAAATATACGAAAACTCATTCGAAAATAAGAAAATACGGGATGATTCGATTCAAAAAATAAACAATCCTTCAAAATATACGATTGGGTAATCGATTGAAAGTTGTTGCTTCAATGAATTTGGAGAAATTGAGAGGAGAAACAAAAACCTAAACCCTAATGTTTTGGGAATAATTGGGTATGAGTAAAATGAGATTATGAGAAGATATAAGTCAAATTTGAAACACGTGTTTAATTTTTTTCATTAAATTCAAATGTAATTGTATATTAAATAGAGTTTGTTTCATTATTTAACTAAGTAAGCAGCTTGGTCTGGTGGCACAATTCTTTTCTTTTCATACTCTAGATACAAGTTTGAGTCTCATCCCATCCATAACGAGTTTTAATATTTCCTTTAAACCAACACCAATTGGAGAGTGACATGTGTCACTCTATGATTGGTAATAAATAATTAAATGTACATATTAATAACAATATTTTTATTTTTTATTTTAAAAAAAATTTCTAATGTAGCAGTGCCATTTCATCATGTACCATGACCTGGACATACTGCGTCAACATCTCTCTTCACATGTACGTGTTTCGTCAGCATCAACCGTTGATTGTCAGTTGACTAACGGTTTCTATCTACTGAGGGTTGTATTTTGACCCAAAATGAAATGTTGAGTGCTCAAATGTGTCAAAAAAGAATAAGGGTAAATTTAACAATACTATCAAATGTTAGGGGTATCTTGTTGCATTATGCCAAATAAAAAATGAGATAAATAAATAAACACTGCAAAATAATAAAAGGCTCAACATATCAATTTAAATAAATTAAATATAATAAATAAAGATAAATAAAAAAATAAGATAAATAAATAAACACTGTAAAATAATAAAAATAAGAACCAAATGAACTACACATCAAACCCTAAGGGAATACATAAATTATAACTCCCAAACTGTAACATCCCCAACTATGGTTACTGACCAAATTGTAAAGTTTCAGAATTTGGTGACTAAAGGAGAAGAATGGATTAGTTCAATAATTTATTTGAAAGTATTTCCTAAAAGTTGTTAGTAATTATTAAAGGAACTAAAGGGTAAAATGGTCATTTGATCATTTAAGGAATTAAAAATGTGATAGTGGGGGATATATATTTACACGTGGGAGTGTAGGAAACCAAAAACAATGTTTCCAGAATTCTCTTCTCCTCATTTCTTCTTTGTGCGTGAAGCTCCAGTTCAAAGGTCAGTTTCTTAATTAGTTGGTTATTTGTTGAATTAAAAGTTGGGTTATGATTCTTAGGTGATACTTAAGCTTAAGGAAAGCTTAAGTTATCTTAAAATCAAAAGATAAATGAGTTAGGAAAGATTAAAGATTTGGAGTTCTTGAGTGAAATCTTGAAATTGAGTTGATAAGTTGAACTTGAAGTTAAATTTTACTTGTCATCAGCTTAATTAAGAAGTATTAAGTGTTAGAATTGGATTTGAAACATGTGTGGAAAATAAGGTATGATTCTTGAAGTTCCTAAAGAGGAGAGGATATTAAGGTTAAAGATGAGATAAATGAATATAATGAGTTTAAACATGTGTATGAGAGTTAGATATATTAAAGGAGGTGAAAGATGAAGAGTTGAGATGAAAAGAGAGTGAATTTCGTGCTTGCAATGGAATTTATGGGTTGTGTACATCGATGCATCTTCAATGTGCATCAATGCACTCTAATTTAAACAAACATCGAATGTCATTTATACACCGATGCACAGGTAGTGCATCGATGCACCGATAGGGAATGCATCGATACACTGTATAGTGCATCGATGCATACCTTTATTAAAGATGAAAATAGCTTTCTTTTAGCCTAAGAAGTGACAATTTAGAAGATATCAATTAGTATACTGATATGTATCAATGTATTATTATGATGTAGATATAGAATGAAGCTTGTTCCAGAACAATCTAAGGATTAAGATTGATTCAAAGCAAACAAGGCTAAGGTGAGTGCACATTATTTAGTATATGAGGTTCAATGGAAAATAAGACTTGCGATAAGTCTATTTCCAATAGTGAAAAGCATGAATTCATAGAAGTATGTGTTTGTTATGATTTATATGTGTGCATAAGTATATGTGTTATAGATATGAATATGGTAAGAAAAGGGGATTAATTGTGAGGATAAGAATAATAATAATAAGGATAATGAAATGATAGATATATGTGAATATATGTATTGATGTATTTTTGTATGTATTGTAAGATTATATGTTTATGTGATTACATGATAAGATGACAATGATTTACATGTCATATGACACATGAGAAATTATGAGCTATATGAAAGAGAAATATGTGATACTGAGGGTGAATCCTATGTTTATATAAATAACTCATATGAGAATTGACATGAACTACGTGATTACATGTATATGTGAATGAAACCATGAGCTTATATGAATATATAATATGGTTACATGAATATGTAAAAGGATATAAAAGATAATGCACATGTTATGTGTCATGAGAGCTGTTGGCATGCCAAGGGTAGAGGGTCTACACGGTCCTTCGGGATATATATATATTCTTTGGAACATGTGTGAAGTCTTGTGAGATACATACTTGATCCCTAGTCTATGTGTATGATTCTTAAGGAATGATACGTGGTCCTTATGGACATTATTATATGGCACTACGGTGTAATTCTACGTGGCACTACGGTGCAATTCTACGTGGCACTTCAGTGCAATTCTACGTGACACTTCAGTGCATTTATACGAGCTGTGGTGACAGCATTAGTGCATAACCTCTATGTACTCGCATATCTTTAGTTCTCACATGTGTATCATGGGCTATTAAATAGATAATATTAATAAAGTGATATGATATATGTTTGTTTCCTTGTGGAATTTTATGTGTGATATTGATTGTACAAATGGTAACTTATAAGACCATATGATAAAATGAATCAATGATAGTGATAAAATAAGAAAGAAATGAAGATGATAATATAGTTGCTTGGGTGTACGTGTTTTATGATAGTATATATATGGTTTACATGACATGATATATATATGTGCAATTGGTTATGGTATATGTTATATGATATACATGAGTACAGGTAAAAGTATGAGTTGTATGAAAGGATAATAGTAATTGTTTATGTATGATTATTAGTTACTGTTTACCTTATATGTTTATTGCCTCACTAAGTCTTTGACTTAGCGTGTAAGTGATTTTACACGTAGGTTTCGAGAAGAGTAAAGAGCAATGTGGAGCAAGACAGGTCAGTTCTCCTTACTAAAGGTCAGATCAGAAAAGAGTGAATAATATGTATTCTCCTTACTAAAGGTCAGATCAGAAAAGAGTGAATAATGTTTTTAGTATTAAAGTTCTAGTTGCATGTTTTCAACAGAATACATTGTTTAAGCTATGAACAATTTTATAAATGTTTTGAATAGTGATATGTAAATAATTAAGTGACATATACACGCTTTGATTGATTTTTTAATAATGAAAATGTTTTCTTTTATATAAACTAGTCATTTTATATGTTATAAAAGTTTTAAATTACTCACTATTTTATACAAGTACATGTTTTGAAAGGTCAATGTGACATCTCGGATTTGTATCCGGGTCGGATACGGGTTGGGGTGTTATATTTAATGGTATCAGAGCTACGTTTTAGCCGATTTTAGGCATAAATCGAAGTAAAAAGTGTTTTAAAAGGTATACATGCCAACATAGAGTGAATAATTTCTGATCTAATAGTGTAAGGAGTGTATTGTCTTGCTAATAATTAAAATGTTATGTTATATTAGATGTATGATCATGGAGCTTCCAAAGTGAAGCCAATGCAATAGACTGAAGGTAATAGCATTCACATACCCTGGCCAGGCAGGGAGAAGAGCGAAAACCTCAGGAGTGCCTGTATAAACTTAGGAATGTCTTCACCATGTTGAAGAATATTCTGATGAATTTTCATTTACTTTTTTAACTCATAGAATGAATATATCGAATTAGTTGAAAAGTTAAGAGCATCCGAGTTCAATGGTGGATTGAGGAAGGTTCTGTTGTTACAGACCTATGGTTAGATGATATGATAAGGTTTCATTTCTCCAAAGAGGGGAAATTAAATTGAGTAGTTTCGTTACTACTTTGGCAAGTTAGAGTATAGTGGACAAATGTCACCATAAGAATGTTAAAAAAAATCTCAGATGATTAAGAGAATTAGTGCTTCATAGAATTAAGCACCATCAAAGAAAGGTAGAGATTCTGGTTCAACTTTAAACCAAACATGAATTATTGTATTCTCCGTCAGAGAATCAAATTAGATGAGTTCGACAGACTCCAGCAGTAGGTTTGATCTTGAAGATTAAACAAAGAGTTAATTGAGGATAAGTCAGGTTAAAGACGACCCTTGTGAATTGGGTTAAAAGCTCTGTCAGAAGTTATGTAAATCGAAGTAGAAACAGCATTTTAAATGTATTAGATGAGTATTGAAATCTGGTGATTGTTGAAACAAGTGGAGAAAACATAAGTATAAGAATGATAAAGAATAAGGTTTTGTGCAAGTAAAGTTGACTATCAAAGTAATGAAAATGTGATAAGGAGTGATAGTTATGGATAAGATATGTGATATAAAGAGCATGGGAGTATAAGAACAGATATAGTTTAATTATGTTAAGACAATGCAGATTATAAAATGATAATGGATAAAGACCAAGGAATGGATTAAGTGTTTGCTAGAAATTAAATAATGTGAAGGATAAGAAGTATTTTAAATGTATCAAGTAACGTAGATATTGTTTTTGTATTTAAGATGGAAAAATTTAGCGTTGGCTAACAAGATTATGGGACAGAATGTATTGGAATTATAAGATTTCAAGATATGGTGGGTTATGATAACCAAATATGAAGTGGATATGGATACAATTATATATATATTCTGATCATAGAAATATGAAATAGTGAAGGAATTTATAATGTTAAGCTTGAACAATGGAAGTGACATGGTGTATAAGATTGAATGTTTATTTGATTAGTCGAGTAAACTATTGTTGAAATAATTTCGACTGCAAAGAATGTATATGAATGGTTCGATGAAGGTTTACGTTTTAGATTGGAAGAACCGATGTTGACTAACAGAGTTATAAGATAGTAATGTATTAAAGTTAAAGGATTAGAAGATGATTTCAGGGTAAGCTAATTAAGTATGGTGTGGATTGAAATATGGTTATGTATTATAATCATTGAAATGAAAGGTAATAAAGGAGACAAGGTATAATATTGTATATGAATGAGAGTATGGGTTTGATAAGTGAATTACACTGGGTTAATTTTAACTGAAATGATGTTTATGATTAATTTGATCAGGGCTTACGCCCTAGATTGAAAAGTTGTTACTAATTAGCTGTAATGGCATGGATGTTAGAGTTATAAGATTTGAAGGAAACATAAAGTAAGTTAATCAAATGAGATACGAATCTGGATGTGGTTGTGTATTTGATCATATAAATATATATGGCTAGGAGATAATATTTATGTGTTTTAAAGAAGTTTTGAAGGAGAAATACAAGCAAGATACGTAGAATGAGATTCGGTATAAGTGAAGTTGATTAGTAAGTTATAAAGATATAATAAGATTCGTAATCAGAGATAAGTTTAAGTGATAGGAAAGAGTATGTGAACTGAAAGAAAGATATGATTGGTGTATAATTTTGATTTATGAAGAAAATGAAAGGATGAAGTTTTAAAGAATTAGATGTGATAAAGATTATGTTGAGATATAGATTATAAGTTTAACCAGAAGTAAGAAAGGTATGGCAGGTATGAGAAATTGTTTAGTTATGCAAAGTATGTTTAATCATCTATGATGAAGATTAAGGTTATGTTTCTTGGTCAAGTGGATGTAGTCAGAGAAATGAAGAAAGATTTATATGTATTAAGGAAGTTTTGGAGTCAGTAAGGATGAAATAAAAGTTTGGTTATTCTTGCAAGACAATTGAAGATTGATAAGGAATTTGATGATTATGAGTTTGGGTAATAAGAATTAATGTTATTGTCTATCTGATAAGTGACATGATAGGAGATATAAAGTAAAAGTAGTCAAATTGAAATGATAACCAAGTTATTAAAGATGATACAAAAGATTAAGTTCAGAAAGCAGCATGAAAACGTTAGAAGATATGTTCTTTTCATGATGTCCAGTGAAAATTCGGGGATGAATTTTCTTAAAAGGAGGGGAGATTTGTAACATCCCAAACTATGGGTTAGTGACCAAATTGTAAAGTTTCAGAATTTGGTGACTAAAGGAGAAGAATGTATTAGTTCAGTAATTTATTTGAAAGTATTTCCTAAAAGTTGTTAGTAATTATTAAAGGAACTAAAGGGTAAAATGGCCATTTGATCATTTAAGGAATTAAAAATGTGATAGTGGGGGATATATATTTACACGTGGGAGTGTAGGAAACCAAAAACAATGTTTCCAGAATTCTCTTCTCCTCCTTTCTTCTTTGTGCGTGAAGCCCCAGCTCAAAGGTCAGTTTCTTAATTAGTTGGTTATTTGTTGAATTAAAAGTTGGGTTATGATTCTTAGGTGTTACTTAAGCTTAAGGAAAGAATTAAAGTTGGGTTATGATTCTTAGGTGTTACTTAAGCTTAAGGAAAGCTTAAGTATCTTAAATCAAAAGATAAATGAGTTAGGGAAGATTAAGATTTGGAGTTTTGAGTGAAATCTTGAAATGGAGTTGATAGTTGAACTGAAGTTAAATTTGACTTGTCATCAGCTTAATTAAGAAGTAAGTATAATTGGATTTGAAACATGTGGAAAATAGGGGTATGATTCTTGAAGTTCCTAAGAGGAGAGGATATTAAGGTTAAAGATGAGATAAATGAATATAAATGAGTTTTAAACATGTGTATGAGTTAGATATATTAAAGGAGGTGAAAGATGAAGAGTTGAGATGAAAAGAGAGTGACTTTCGTGCTTGCAATGGAATTTATGGGTTGTGTGCATCGATGCATCTTCAATGTGCATCGATGCACTCTAAATTAAACAAACATCGAATGTCATTTATGCACTGATGCACAGGTAGTGCGTCGATGCACCGATAGGGAATGCATTGATACACTGTATAGTGCATCGATGCATACCTTAATTAAATATGAAAATATCTTTCTTTTAGCCTAAGAAGTGACAATTTAGAAGATATCAATTAGTATACTGATATGTATCAATGTATTATTATGATGTAGATATAGAATGAAGCTTGTTCCATAACAATCTAAGGATTAAGATTGATTCAAAGCAAACAAGGCTAAGGTGAGTGCACATTATTTAGTATATGAGGTTCAATGAAAAATAAGACTTGTGATAAGTATATTTCCAATAATGAAAAGCATGAATTTATAGAAGTATGTGTTTGTTATGATTTATATGTGTGCATGAGTATATGTGTTATCGATATGAATATGGTAAGAAAAAAGGGATTAATGGTGAGAATAAGAATAATAATAATAAGGATAATGAAATGATAGATATATGTGAATATATGTATTTTTGTATGTATTGTAAGATTATATGTTTATGTTATAAACATGATAAGATGAATAATTACATGTCATATGAACACATGAGAAATGTTATGAGCTATAAGTATATGTGATACATGAGGGTGAATCCTATGTTTTATATGAATATGAACTCATATGAGAATTGACATGAACTACGTGATTCATGTCTATGTGAATGAAACCATGAGCTTATATGAATATATAATATGGTTACATGAATATGTAAAAGGATATAAAAGATAATGCCCATGTTATGTGTCATGAGAGCTAGGGGTATAGTTGGTATGCCAAGGGTAGAGGGTCTACGCGGTCCTTCGGGATATATATATATATTCTTTGGAACATGTGTGAAGTCTTGTGAGACACATACTTGATCCCTAGTCTATGTGTATGATTCTTAAGGAATGATATGTTGGTCTTATTATATGGCACTACGGTGCAATTCTACGTGGCACTACGGTGCAATTCTACGTGGCACTTCGGTGCAATTCTACGTGGCACTTCGGTGCATTTATACGAGCTATGGTGACAGCATTAGTGCACAACCTCTATGTACTCGTATATCTTTAGTTCTCACATGTGTATCATGGGCTATTAAATAGATAATATTAATAAAAGTGATATGATAATATGTTTGTTTCCTTGTGGAATTTTATGTGTGATATTGATTGTACAAATGGTAACTTATAAGACCATATGATAAAAGGAATCAATGATAGTGATAAAATAAGAAAGAAATGAAGATGATAATATAGTTGCTTGGGTGTATGTGTTTTATGATAATATATATATGGTTTACATGACATGATATATATATGTGCAATTGGTTATGGTATATGTTATATGATATACATGAGTACAGGTAAAAGTATGAGTTGTATGAAAGGATAGTAGTAATTGTTTATGTATGATTATTAGTTATCGTTTACCTTATATGTTTATTGCCTCACTAAGTCTTTGACTTACCGTGTAAGTGATTTTACACGTAGGCTTCGAGAAGAGTAAAGAGCAATGTGGAGCAAGACATGTCAGTTCTCCTTACTAAAGGTCAGATCAGAAAAGAGGTGAATAATATGTATTTTAGTATATAAAGTTCTAGTTGACATGTTTTCAATAGAATACATTGTTTAAGCTATGAACAGTTTTATAAATGTTTTGAATAGTGATATGTAAATAAATAAGTGACATATACACGCTCTGATTGATTTTGTAATAATGAAAATGTTTTCTTTTTTATAAATTAGTCATTTTATATGTTATAAAAGTTTTAAATTACTCACTATTTTATACAAGTACATGTTTTGAAAGGTTAATGTGACATCTCGGATTTGTATTCGGGTCGGATACGGATTGGGGTGTTACACAAACGCTCTCAACCAAACTCCCAGCCCCGACCAGAACACCACCCCGAGCCACTGCCTTTCACTTCTCCGCCCACCACTCCTTTCATCACTCACGGTGGCCGGAGCACCTAAACCTTAGTATAAGGAACCCTCTCTTCACTATAAACCCAAATCCACTAACCAAATCACCAAAAGACCACCTTTCAGCGTAGATATGAGGGAGAAAGCTCGAGTTTTACCTTTCTCCAACGACATTCCTTAGATTTTTGAGTGACCGTTCGTCCTCCAAATTCAAAGCTAAGTTTCCTCTATTCTTCTTTTGGTATTTTGGATTTTTTGAATGCTTTGAGTGCTTCTCCCTTTTCTCAATTTTATTTTTTGATGGGTTTTTCTTCGAGAATTAATCCCCTTTTCTTGTTTTAAAGAAAGTTTTATAGTGAAATCGAGTGGATTTATTTATTCTGATATGTGATTCAAAACCCCATAATCGACGGTCCACCTTTGATTTATTTCCCCTTTATACTCGTTTTTTTCCTTTTCTGTTCAGTTTTGTTTTTGCATGTTTCTTTTTGTTTTGTATCTGATTGTGTATGATTTAGGGTTGATATTTTATTTGATTTTACTTCGTTTTCATTTGGGTTTGGTTCAATAATGACTTGTTTTGATTGTGTTAACGTTGATTTATCTCGATTGTTTGTTTTGGAAACAATTCTAAAGAGAATTGATTGGGATAGCTTGGAAGTCGCCTTTGTTCAGTGCGTTTGGTGTTATTTCACCAGCACGTGATCCTCACGCGCCATTATTTGACCATTCAATTACCCTTCGATATCCTCTTATATGATCTGGACTGTTGGATCAAGGGGATCGATCCAACGACTGTGATCGATCCAACGACTGTGGATCGAGGATCAAGGGGATCGATCCAACGACTGTGATCGATCCAACGACTGTGGATCGACTGCACAAATTCTAAGGTTTAAAAACCCTAGCCGATGTGTGCTACGAATAGGGATGGCAAACAGGTACAATTTCGTGGATTCCGCACCGCACCGGCTCCAATTGAGGCGAGGATGGTTATAATTTTAGTAGGTAGTGGGCGGGTGTGGATTTAGAAAGTGGTACCCATTGCGGGTAGTAGGCGGGTAATGGGTTTGACACCTTATCTGCTCGCCCAGCTAAATATCCATTAAATTTTGGATCATTATGAATTTAGGTGTAATTTTAGAGACTAATTTATAAATCCTAATATTGTATAAGATATAAATTGTAATTTAACCAAATATTAGGGATAAGTTTATGCATAAATTTTTTTCTTTCAAACCTCTCGTTACTGTGCCAATCTTTCAAACCTCTGGTCTCCACTCTCCAGCTTAGTCAGGTACTTTTCTTCCCTTTTTACTTGAAATTTAATTTTTGTAAGAGCCATATCCATAGTCATTTCGTTTTAAGCTCATTTGCATTTCGTTTTAAGAGTTTAATTTTTATTTGCTCGTATTGGTTTTTAATTATTTTTTAGATTCATCTCAATGTTTGTTTTAAGCTTAATTTCTTAATGTTCTGTAAATCAGTATCTTGTCACTGAGCACCCATATTTTAGGCCAACAGAGTCATATCGTTGCTTCTCAAACCTCTATTTTTAACGCCACTGAATAGAATTAAGTGTTAAGAGATTCAATGTTTTCCTTGTGCTATATTACTTTCCCCTGTTCTTGTCCCCGAAATTAAATTTATATTTTTTATCTTTTACTACTTGTAAAGTTGTCATTAGAATAATGACATAAAAAATTTATATAGAGTCAAGTAAGCATCTTTTTTTTAGATGTGTCAAGTAAGCTTCTTTAGTTCGCTATAGTAATATCATTTGTTTTTTTTTTTTTTGGTTCTAATCTCTGCCGAAAATCCTATTTTAGGCACCTCCTAAACCATATCTTGAAATGAAACACCAAATTTACTGCTTTTCTTACTGTTAACATATAAATAGAGGAGTAAATGAATGTTATGCCCACATCTTTCACATTTATTTATGATAAGTAAATGCATTGAAGAGAAAACTTTGTAATGATATGGTTGTCTTATCGTTTATGGTTAAAATACTGTAATTTTTTTTGCTCGTTTAAAAATGGCCTATGTTGTATTCTCCTTTCTGGAGAGCTGCTATTTTAAGAGGTCTTAAATCATCTTAGTTTACTTCGACAAAATTTAACTGTTCTCAACTTTTGTTTTAGTTAAATTCGATGATATTTTCTCATGATTTTGTTGGAATAGTTTAGTTCAAAGAAAGCAGATGATATGGAAATATAAATATATAATGTCCTTGAATCATATACGTGTAATTTAATTGCCCTTTCCTATTTTACTAAAAAACATAGTTTTCTTTCTTTTCTAGTCCAATATAGATTTTCTTGTTGGATAACATAGTTATAATTTCTAAAGCAAACTGAAGATTCGGTTACGTGGGTAGTGGGTGTGGGGGATGGATTTGAAAATGTACCCGCGTGGGCGGGTGTGGATTTGAAAATTTTTACCCATCATGGGTGGTGGGCGGGTGGTGGATTGAAAAATATTAAGTAGGTATGGGGATGGGGTATCCGCACCCGACCCGCTCGTTTGTCATCCCTAGCTACGAATCGTTGATCATCTATATGATCCAACGGCCTCGATGAATGTGACACTTTATTTAGAACTAAAACCCTAACTTACATTGTTGGGTCAACCTTTCCTTGTTAGGCCTTTGGTGGACTCTTATTTTGTTGGGTTAATTATTGGACCCCCACTTGAACTTGCATGTTGGATCAAACTTGCTTGCTCAATTGGGCTTTTTACCTTTGTTCTTTTGGATTTTTTTCTTGGACCTTGAATTGGACTAGACCTTTTAATTAGACATGAAAATAATAAAAATAAATAAATAACACAATTATATAATACATATATATTTTTAAAAATATAATATAATATATACTCTATATAAATATATACTATAATATATGTGTGTATTTTCAAACCCTATACAATATGTATACTATATATATATATATTAAAATATAATATAATTTATACTATATATAAATATAATATAATATATATATATATATATATATTAAAATATAATATAATATAATATAATATATACTATATATAAATATAATATATATATATATATATATATATATATATATATATATTAAAAAACTATACATATTTTTAAAAAATAAAATATCTACTATAATATATAATGCATACTATATATATATTTAAAAAAATCACATGTATATTATATAATATTATATATATATATACACTATAATAATATATTATATATAAAGTAATAAAATATTACTAGAATTTGCAATAATACCCCGGATGAAAATAATTGTTTATAATTATAGTTTAAATTGATATAATTCATATATAAGTGTAAATATAACTTAAATGTTATATTTTTAATATATATAAAAATGTCTATAATTGACATTTTATCTTTTCAAACTCATATTTTAACAACAATCCTAAACAATTAAATTTTAAACTGCACTTCTATACAATACTTATAAAAGTTCATTTCTGCATCACTTTTAAAATTCACTTTACGAAGGATATACTAAATTGGCCCTAACTAATTGACAATTGTATTTGCAATGGTCAAACCACAACGTTTTTTCTAAGCATTATCCAATTTGATTAGGATTGTAAATGAGCTAAGTATTATTAATCTTGACTTAAAGAGTTTAAAGTTGAATTCAACTCGACTCAAAGAGTTTAAAGTTGAATTCAACTCGACTCGAAAATTTTCGAACTTAAAATTATCAAGTTTGACTTGAACTTGAAATAAAAAATTAAAGCTCGACTTGAGTTCGAAAAAATTTTAACTCAAAATATTCTCATATTTAGCTCGATTGAAACTCAAACTTAAGCCTAAACATTATATATGTATATGAAATTCTTATATTACATTTTAAAAAAAATAACATATAAATGTTAATATTATAATAATTTAATCTAAAATAATAAAAAATAATATTTTATATTATTAGTTGCCGGTGAGTTTTTTGAGTCGGGTGACAGTAGTTCACTTCGTCTTATCAAAAACTTGAGTCAAGTTCGAGCTCGAGTCGAGTCCATTCAAATCGAGTGCCGATCGAGTTTTAACTCAATCAAACTCAGACAACTACGATTTATCTCGTCTCATTTACATTCCTAAGTTTGATAATTAAAAAATAAAACATGAATTGAGTCTATTAATATAAAAATTGTCTATTAGATACAGTGGTTTGGTGGAGGAAAAAACAAAAAAAGATAGCCAGTTCCTCGTCCTGCTGCAGTAATTTCACTATTTCAATTCTCCATTACAATCATCAAACTCCTGGCCGCATGTTCCTTCTTTTTTCCCAGGTTGAAACAGAGAGCTAAGAAATTTAATGATTACCAGAAAAAGTTTGGTGAAATCAATAATTGTTCTGTTTTCCACATGACAAGGACATATGTTGTATATAAATTGTTGATGCCATCACACGCTGAATTTACAAAATATAGATATTGGAACTCAACTTGCTTTAGAATATATGCTTTGATAATAGATTATGGAGCTTAGGCAAAAGGGCAGAGCAAGGTGTTAAAAAATGTCGTTTTCAGTAATAACCCAAATTCATTCCCTTCTTTTAAGGGTCAAAACGCTGAGTTCCAAAGGCCGAGGCAGTGAGTTCACCACTGGTTTAAACCGCTCAGCCGGCAGAGCAGTGGGACTGGTTGGTTCCTCTTTGACTGGTCAAGCCCATTCCAGTCAATCTAGCTTTGACATTTGTTACCATTAAAGAAAATTCATTTAACAAATGAACTAGGGATTAGTGTGGTTCCAAGTTCCATGTTCCGCCAGTTACATAGAGGCTAATTTGGACAAAGCAAACGACACCATTGATCTTCCCAAAATCGAAACTTTTGCTCGTTTGATGCATATTTTGTATATATTGATCAAACCACCGGTTGAGAAAAACAGAAAGTAAATAACTTTTTATAATTCGTGATGATTAAGGTGAGGGATGGTTTTTTATTTTATTTTATTTTATTTCAATAAATTTTAAGATCTTAACTCAAAGCGAGAGATCACATGAAATGAGATAGGAGAGAATATCCCCACCAAATAAAACTCACTCAAATCAGCTTTCAAAATAAAAACCGGAAACCGGAAACAGAACCAGTCACCCTTGTGTTTGTTTTTTCATCTGAATATAAATATGTATACAATCCCATCCCATCATCCTTAATCATCAATTATGCGCCTGTTTTCAGCTTCCTTAAAGCTTTAACTTTGCTGGGTACTTCTTTGTTTTTCTTATCATCCAGGGGAATGAGCGAGCAAATGAAGACATAAGGGGACCCTAATGCTTAATTTATGGTGGGCAGCGACGGTCGCTTTCAATGATGTTTATGTGGGTTGTGGTGGTTATTTCAGTGACCCAATCTAATGACCCATACCCTGTCTCACTCGCACACACTTGATTACTAGCTAGCTAGAGAAAAAGGGATCTTATTCTTTGATCAGAAGAAGAAAGCATCCCAAGCTTTCTGCATAGGTGCTTGGGCTGAAAGGGAAAGTTGCAGATCTCATTCATAATTTGATATGAAGAGATCTTTCAATGTAAGTTTATTCGATCATTGCTTTTGCTTTTGACTTTCTGTTTTCATGTTTCTAAGTTTTTACTTCTTTCTCCTGGAATGCTTTAAATTTGTGTTTTCTTTCTCTGCTACTACGCTTAGTTTTTGAACAAGTTTACTGTTAGGATCTATATGAGCAAATAGTTCTTAATTTTTAGCTTCTCTGAGTGTGGGAAATTGGTAGTAATTGTGAGTAAATGCATCTCCTTCCGTTATAGATTAGATCCGGCTCTCTTTGCATAACTTGTTTTGTCCATGAATCAGTGAGTAACTTATTTCAGGCTTACTTTGATTCACATTGTTGTTAATTTTCCTTTAGTTTCTGTTATTTCAACTCTCAGTTTGTTCAATGGTCATATACTTACCAAATTACTTGATTGATTTATTGTCAAATCATGATCAATCTGGAATAACTAAAGAAAAATGGGGAAAGGAAACATTTTAAACTATGATCATTCATGTTAAAGTCTAAAACAATTTCTTTTCAGATGGTGAATGTACTTTTGGTAGTTACATTTTTAGTCATATTACATGGGCTGTCAAGGGCAGCTCACATTGCAAACAGACAGAACCCTGGGAGATTCATCCTCACAGTGTTGCTATTACCGAATTCAGGGCTGTTGGAGATGGTGTCACTCTCAATACGAAAGCCTTTCAGAATGCCATCCTCTACCTCAATTCCTTTGCTGACAAAGGTGGGGCCAAGCCTTTTGTCCCAGCTGGCCGGTGGTTGACAGGAAGCTTTGATCTCATCAGTCACCTGACATTGTGGTTAGATAAGGATGCAGTAATTCTTGGATCAAAGGTAAATCTTTAGCGTACTTCAAAACAGCATTAACCCATATATGTTGAAAGAACATTGCAACTTAGTTACATAGTCTTTCCTGTGGTCCATTCTGACCTAGAAATTTGGTAGTAATAGTATTCCAGATTTAACCTGTTGTTTTCAGTGATATAAAGTCATGTTTTATTGTTTCAGAATCCTGATGATTGGCCAGTTGTTGATCCTCTCCCTTCTTATGGCCGAGGTAGGGAGTTACCTGGAGCAAGACATCGAAGCCTCATATAAGGTTACAATTTGACCGATGTGATCATAACAGGTTAAGTAGCATCCTATGGAAAATCATCTTCCTTTAGCATTTTATTTTTATCCTTGATCCCAATGCTTTCCCATGCAGGTGACAACGGAACTATCGATGGCCAAGGCAGTGTTTGGTGGAACTGGTTTCAAAGTAAAACTCTGAACTATACTCGGCCCCATCTGGTTGAGTTGATTACTCAACTGGGGTTGTAATCTCAAACTTGAATTTCTTGAATTCTCCATTTTGGACAATCCATCCAGTATATTGCAGGTTAGTGGTCCTCGTTAATTAGTATTAGCATGCTCTTCAAATCTTGCAATAAAGTTGTGACTTTAAATTTTCTCTATGCACAGCCATGTCACAGTCTGGAATGTCACAATTCTGGCTCCTCTGGATTCACCGAACACGGATGGGATTGATCCAGGTGAATTCTTTATGCTAACCTGGAAATTCTGTTCGAATTATCAAAGTCTTGAACCATTCACAACACTTCTAATATGGTTGAATACATACAGATTCTTCTGATGATGTGTGCATTGAAGACTGTTATATTAGCACCGGGGATGATCTAATTTCCATCAAAAGTGGGTGGGATGAGTACGGCATTTCATATGCTCGCCCCAGCACAAATATTATCATCCACCGGCTCACTGGCCACAATCGAAACGGCTTTGGGATTGCAATTGGGAGTGAGATGTCCGGAGGTGTTTCTGAAATTCATGCAGAAAACCTCTATTTTTTCAATACAAGCACGGCTATCATAATAAAGACTGCTCCTGGAAGGGGTGGTTATGTAAGAAATATCTATATATCAGATGTTACCTTGGCTGATGTAGCCACAACTATAAGGTTCAATAGTAATTTTTTCGAGCATCCAGATGATTTTTACGATCCAAATGCTCTCCATGTAATAGAAAGGATCACTGTTAAAGATGTCAGTGGAGATAGCATGAAAGTGTTAGAGTCGGAGGAGAAGAGGAAGAACGGAGAAACGAGAAGATTTGGGATTAGAAGAACGAGGGAATAATATGTTTGACTTATCTGATGGGTTGGAGCAGATCAAAGGAGCAGTGGGCGAGAGGGAGAGGCCCAATCCAGACGACCCAATACCTGCAACAGAAATAGAAGGATAAGAATCAGTTTGTTATCATTATGTTATTATAGAATGCCAGCTGTCTTTTTTAGATTCTCTGTACCAGCTTGTAACTAAATAATACCTGCTGTGTAATCACATTTCTTTCTTATGCAATGAATGATGAATTCCTTTTCTACAATCTCTCTTCTCAAAATTATTTTCTCATGTCTACTCTTTTCTCTTAAACCATAACAATTGGTAATCAGAGTCTCGATTCTGGCAAAGTTTAGTGGGTATGCCAAAGAAGAACCAAGCTATGGCAGAAACTGATTTGTCTGGGATTCAAAAACAAATTGAAGATCTAGTTGCGTTGGTGAAACAAGGTCAAGATGAAACTAATCCACCTAAATGGTGGGAAAATCAGGAGAATAGAATTACTGTTTTGGAGTCTATAATGGCTACTAATCAAGGCTATGTAGAGGAACTGTTTAAGATTTTGACAGACAGAACAGGTGAGCAAGAGCATTCTGAGGGAGACCAGGTACAATCCCCTGATACTTCTAAACATAAGGAGAAAAGCCATGTTTTGGTGACTATGGTGAATAACAAGTCTAGATTTACTTATAAATAGATGAACCTGTGATATTAAAGAGTAATACTGATGCTTGTTTAGCTATTAAGAACAATTCTAAGCCTATGAATCAAATGGGTGAAAACAGTGAATCTAGGCCTATTATGCTGGGATTGGAAGATGAAAAAAAAGGGGTCAGGGGGTTCATTTAGCAGTGCAGGAACTATGTGGCATAGACCTAAAATATAAATGCCTTTCTTTGAAGGGGTTAATCCTAGAGGATAGATTCAGAAATGCCTGAAATATTTTTCTATTTGTAATGTTCCTGTTAAGCAGAGGGTGGAAATAGCTACAATGTATTTAACAGGCAAGGCTGAAATCTGGTTTGATGGGTATATTATGCAAAAACACCATGTAACATGGCATGATTTTGAAGCTGATATGTGTCACAAATTTAGTGACAGATCCTTTTATGATATTGTGGAGGAATTTACTAAATTGACTCAAAAGGGGTCTGTGGAGGATTATCAATAAAAATTTGAGGAATTACAACCTCATATGCTTTTACAGAATCCTACTTTAACTGAAGAATTTTTTGTCTCACTCTTTATTAGTGGACTCAGGGATGATATCATACATAGGGTCAAGGCTTTGGATCCTAAGAATTTGTCTGAAGCATGTAAACAGACAAAGCTTTATGAGTTATCTGTTGAGTTTCAAAATAGAAGGTTGAGGCCTACTTTTAAATCCCCACCCTACCCAAACCCCATTATTAGTTCTAAACCTGCTTCACAGCCAGTTAATTCAAAACCTACAACATTACAAAACCCAAGGCATAATCTTATTGATTACAGGAGACATAATAATCTCTGTTTTAAGTGTGGTGATAAATTTATTCCAGGTCATCAATGTAAGAACAGACAGTTGAATATAATTACTGAAGAGTCTGAAAATCCTTCATTAGAATTTTTTCCTATTGATTTAGAACAATCTCCACAAGCAGAAGAGGAAACTCTAGAAATTTCTATGAATGCGATTACGGGCTCTATTGGACATACTACATTGAGAATTCAAGGATCTATTCAGGGCAGATCATTGAATATCCTAATTGATAGTGGGAGTACACATAGTTTTTTAACTCCAAAATGGGTTGATGCTGGCATACAAATTACTACCCTTTATCATTTGGCCATCACTGCGGCTAATGGCTAACAGTTATTTAGTTTTGCTACATGCAACAAGGTAGAATGGCAAATGCATGGACACACTTTTGTACATGATTTCAGATTGCTTAAATTGGGTGGTAGTGATATGGTATTGGGAGTTGATTGGATGAAATTGTTCAGCCCTATATTGATGGATTTCAATAATATGACCTTGAGATTTGACCATCAAGGAGAAAATATATGTATTCAAGGACAACAACCTTCATAAGAATTACATCATATTTCAGGGGCTACCTCACTTAAAATGACTACTTGGGATTCAGATATTTTGGGTCACATTGTTCTATTGACTATGACAGGAAATTCTTATCCTATTCCTACTGAAATACAACAACTATTGGACAAGTACAACACAGTTTTTGCTGAACCAGAAGGATTGCCACCTCAGAGGACTCATGATCATGCTATTCCTCTAAAGCCTAATGCTACACCTGTCAATCTAAGGCCCTACAGGTTTCCTCATAATCAGAAAGTTGAGGTAGAAAAACATATTTCCAGTATGCTTTATTCTTCTATTATTCAACCTAGCAAAAGTCTATTTGCATTACCCTGCCTTCTTATTAAAAAGAAGGATGACACTTGGAGATTTTGTGTGGATTATAGACAATTAAATAGCATGACAATCAAGGATAAATTTCATATTCCTATAGTGGAGGATTTATTGGATGAGTTGCATGGAGCAGTCTATTTTTCTAAGATTGATTTAAGGTATGGATACTGGCAGATTAGAATCAGACCAGAAGACATTTATAAGACAGCCTTCAGAACACATCAAGGCCATTATGAATTTAAGGTGATGTCTTTTGGCCTAACTAATGCCACTGCTACATTTCAGGTTCTCATGAATGAATTATTTAATTTATTCCTTAGAAAATTTGTTTTGGTTTTTTTTATGACATTCTAGTTTACAGCAGAAGTATGCAAGATCATATAAGACATTTAAAAATGGTTTTAGAAGTTTTACAAGTTAATAAATTATTTGCAAAATTGTCCAAGTGTTTTTTTGGCTAACAGCAGGTAGAATATTTAAGTAACATTATTTTTGCTGCAGGGGTGTCTACTGACTCCAGCAAGGTAGAAGCAATACATAATTGGCCAAGACCTAAAACCCTTAAATATTTGAGAGGATTTCTTGGATTAACAGGGTATTACAGGAGGTTTATCAGACATTATGGTATTATTAGCAGGCCTTTAACATAACTCTTAAAGAATGATGGATTTTAGTGGAATTCTGATGCTTACATTGCTTTTGAAGACCTTAAAAGATCTATGTATTCTGCTCTAGTTTTAGCTTTGCCAGATTTTTCTAAGACCTTTTATTTGGAGACAGATGCAAGTTCTGGGGGTGTTGGGGTTGTTTTTTGTAACACCCCCAACCCGTATCCGACCCGGATACGAGTCCGAAGTGTCACATTGACTTTTCAAACATTTATTCGTATAAAATAGTGAGTAATTTAAAAACTTTGATAACACTTAACTTATTCAAAACATTTATAAAATATATCAGAGTTCATACAATTTATATGTTTAGACTACATGCCAACTACACTCTATAACCAGTACATATATTTTATGATCTGACATTTGGTAAGGAGAACTGACCTGTCTTGCTCCGCATTACTCTTTACTCTTCTCGAAACCTACGTGTGAAACAATCACACGCTAAGTCGAAGACTTGTGAGGCATAAAAACTTATAATGCACTTTATAACATATATCAATATATGCATGTTATGTTCTATCATGCTATACCAAATTACATGACTTCCTCATATCATGTAAAATTATATCAGATTAATTAACAATAAATACATACATACACATAAATCATCATTAGCAGTTTATCATGTAATCACATACTTTTATGCTTAACCTTTTCAATCAAACACTATACACACACAACATCATATCATTTGTAATACATTTATCATATCACTAACATATATTTGTTTATATCTCTTGATTAGCCCATGTACACCTGTGAGAACTGTAGATATGTGAGTCTATTGAGGTTGTGCACCACTATGCTGTCATCACAGCTCATATAAATGTCCCGAAGGACCTATCCAAAGGTCATAAAGATCCTCGGTAACTGTCCATAGGTCCCGAAGAACCTAGGTAAACTGTCCATATGTTCCTTAGAACATAGGTATACTGTCCATATGTCTCGAAAGACATAGGTAAAACTGTCCATATGTTTCGTAGAACATAGGTAAACCCTCGACTCTTGGCATGTCAACTATACCCCTAGATCTCAAGACACATAACATGGGCATTTTCTTTTATACTTATCATTTCACATAACACATAGTTCAATTACTCATAGAACATTTTCATATGAGTCACATTTACATGTCACATAGCTTATATACTTTCTCGCGTAGTTACATAGATCTATGTCATATAACATATCATATAGCTTAGATCATTTCTCAGATATTCATATAAACATACATATCATATTTTGTTCACATATGATCATATATGCTTCATATAACACAAGAAACACCTATAACACTTTCTCATAGCTTATATCAATTTTCAGAGTCCTTTCATATTACCTGATGGCATATATCATATAGATATATAATAACTGATATCATATTATCTACCTGATGCTCCATTTCTTTGTATTCCCTTTTTCATATCATCACACATTTAAATATTCTTATATGTCCTATCAATATCCTATAAACTTACTCATATTCTCATATATCATATTTTAATATGATTTGTATAGTAATACTCTATAATTGTATCATATAATGATTTTACCCAAGTACTCCTTTATAAAGTTTATATTACATGTTCAATTACTCATGCTATCTTATAATAATTTCCATTTATTTTATATCATTTTCCTTTTCCACTCACATAAACCATCTATTTATTTAGTTCAATTTCTCATGACTTCCACAATACTCTTTAATAAAACTTTGTAGCTCTTCACTATAATACATAAACCATAGTTTCCTTTAATTTATCAATCTTCCCTATATTACTTATGTATCCTTTATGCCCTCGAATTCATACTATTCTCTTAGAGTCTCCTAACATTTCTCGTATAATCACTTATACCATATCATAACTTATACTTGATTATCTTATTCTCTGTTCATTTCATTTCTTATGACTCTATCATATAACTTATCTCATGTTCTTCCATTATTACATATTAAAGTCTTACATACATCATATAGCATATACAAAGCATCATTATCTTTAGTCATGCATACATACAATCAATGTAATACAGATAATCACATATAATTATAACCACATAATCATGTCCATGACTTCATGCATTACTCTAGGAAATAGACTCATCGCAAGTCTTATTTCCATTAAACGCTACATATCACTAGTATGCACTCACCTTGCCTCACTAGTCCATTCCAATCTCTTATTCCCTTGATCGATCTTACTTGCCAAATGTTCCGGAATTGCTTTACGCGCAGAATCTACATAAATGTACATTTTGAGGCAATCATTAGATACCTACACCTTGTAATTGGATACTAGCAACTTAAACGAACTTATTAAACCAATATTTCCATTTTTCCTTTAGGGGGAATCGGTTCCCTACTAAGGGGGTATCGATTCCCTCATGACATTCTGGAAATTTTGTTCGTTTGAAGGGGTATCGGTTCCCCTTGAATGGGTATCGATTCCCCTTGCCCAGAAATCATATTTTTAACCCGAAAATTACTTCATTTCCTCTCAAACACTTCATATATCATCCCCTTTTCATTCTTAACTCTAGTACACATACTTAAACCAATCTATATTCATTTATTTCATCTTAAACCTCAAATCCTATCTTCCATATGAGATTCAAGAATCATACCAAATTTTCAACCAAAGAATCAAAACTAAGCTTAAAACTCAAGAAAACCAACTGAAATTAAACTTACCTATTGTAGCTAAGCCCCACGTGAAGAAGAGAAGCAAGAAGAAGAAAGCTTCCAGATAGCTCTCTTCCCACGTTTTTCACTCTTATAAAAGGGGGAAGAATATCTTTTAAAGGAAAAGACCATAATACCCTTAATTTCCTTTAATAATTACTAAATAACCTTCATTATATATTCAACTAATCATTGAATTATTTCATTCTTCTACTTTAGTCATCAAATTCTGAAACTTTTCAATTTAGTCACTAACCCGGTATTGCGGATGTTACAAATCTCCCCTCCTTTTAAGAAAATTCGCCCTCGAATTTTCACTGCACATCTTAATAAGAACATATCTTCTAATGTTCTTATGTTGCTTCTCTGACTTATTCTTTCTTGTCATCATCAGAAACTTACTTTTCAATTCTTTAGTTTTCCAACTATCTTTTTCGTTTATACATTCATCTCTATATCATAAATCCATCTATTTCTTCATAACTCTCTAATTACCTATAACCATACCAAACTTGTATTTCGTCATATTTGACCAAAACACAACTTTAAATCTTCTTCAATGTGATTAAACATATACTTTAAGGAGTCAAAACAATATTTTCACATCACCTTGCACACTTGTCTTATTTCAATATCAAAATTGTCCTCGTACTTCCATATTTTCGTATCTGATCCTTTAAATCAATCCCTTTCATTTCTTTATTCCTTCTTCCTTATACAAATCATATATTTCCTTTCATATTCGCATACTCTTTCTTATCACTATACTCATCTTTATGTACCAATCTTCATTGCATCCTCATTACTCTAATAACCCATTTCTTATACATAAATTCATTCTTTATCATTTCTTATACTTGTATTTTCCTTCCTGAAGGTTCCATGCGAATACTTATCTCAGTGTCTACATCATAGCTATCTGCTCAGAACATACAACTATATTCAAATTCACATCATAATCAATTAACTCCACTTTATCTTTCCTCCAATCTTATAACTCTAGCACCTTTACTCTGACAGCTAGATAATAACTTTTGTTCAATCTAGGGCACAAGCCCTATTATACCAATCATAGACATCCTTTCCAATCTAAATTATCTCAACATTCGCTTACTCAACTTATCAATTTCACCTCTATTCTCATACATCCTGAAATTTCTTTTACTCAAACTCAACATTCTGACTTCCTGTGTCCTATAATCTGATTATCGATATACATATTCTCAAACTCTTCTTATCAATCCTCAGCTTACTTAATATACAAATTCTTACTTCCTTTTCCTTTACTATACCACATTACTATGATCCAAATATGCAACTATATCCAGATCCATTACAGATCTGGTTATCATATCCTGACAATATCTTATAATCTTATAATTCCAGTACATTTTTATCACATACTCTAGTTAGCCAATGCTAACTCTTTCCATCTTAACTGCAAACCCTTATCATAAACATACTCTTGTTTATGCGCAATACTATCACTTCGTTTCAAACTCATAAGCTCTGACTTTATACATCTTATACACTTGTCACTGATGCACTTATCCTTGAGTTCTTCTATACGTACTCATCACGTCCTTAGATCTTTTAACCTTCTTATGGTGACACTGTTCACCATATTCTATCTTATCCACATAATAACAAACTACTCTATATCGTGTTTCCGATTCCAAACGATGAAAACTTTCTATCATTATTCAGATATGATTTCAGCTTTCTGAAATCAACTTTTGATCTTACTAGGCATTTCCTGAGGTGTCCGCTCTTCATCCTGCCTGGCCAGGGCAGGTGAATAGCTATCACAATCAGGAATATCACCTTTCACTTACTTCGAAATTATCACGATCGGATTTCTATTGTATTAAATTATTCTTATTCTATTAGCAAGATAACATATTCCTTACACTATCATATCAGAATTTTTTTTTTCAATCTATGTTGGCATGTACACCTTTTATGACACTTTGGACTTCGGTTTATGCCGAGAATCGGCTAAACCATAGCTCTGATACCATTAAATGTAACACCCCCAACCCGTATCCGACCCGGATACGAGTCTGAAGTGTCACATTGACTTTTCAAACATTTATTCGTATAAAATAGTGAGTAATTTAAAAACTTTGATAACACTTAACTTATTCAAAACGTTTATAAAATATATCAGAGTTCATACAATTTATATCTTTACTACATGCCAACTACACTCTATAACCAGTACATATATTTTCTGATCTGACATTTGGTAAGGAGAACTGACCTGTCTTGCTCCGCATTACTCTTTACTCTTCTCGAAACCTACGTGTGAAACAATTACACGCTAAGTCGAAGACATAGTGAGGCATAAAAACTTATAATGCACTTTATAACATATATCAATATATGCATGTTCTGTTCTATCATGCTATACCAAATTACATGACTTCCTCATATCATGTAAAATTATATCAGATTAATTAACAATAAATACATACATACACAAATCATCATTAGCAGTTTATCATGTAATCACATACTTTTATGCTTAACCTTTTCAATCAAACACTATACCACACAACATCATATCATTTGTAAACATTTATCATATCACTAACATATATTTGTTTATATCTCTTGATTAGCCCATGTACACCTGTGAGAACTTAGATATGTGAGTCTATTGAGGTTGTGCACCACTATGCTGTCATCACAGCTCATATAAATGTCCCGAATGACCTATCCAGAGGTCATAAAGATCCTCGGTAACTGTCCATAGGTCCCGAAGAACCTAGGTAAACTATCCATATGTTCCTTAGAACATAGGTATACTGTCCATATGTCTCGAAAGACATAGGTAAAACTGTCCATATGTTCCGTAGAACATAGGTAAACCCTCGACTCTTGGCATGCCAACTATACCCCTAGCTCTCAAGACACATAACATGGGCATTTTCTTTTATACTTATCATTTCACATAACACATAGTTCAATTACTCATAGAACATTTTCATATGAGTCACATTTACATGTCACATAGCTTATATACTTTCTCGCGTAGTTACATAGATCTATGTCATATAACATATCATATAGCTTAGATCATTTCTCAGATATTCATATAAACATACATATCATATCTTGTTCACATATGATCATATATGCTCATATAACACAGAAACACCTATAACACTTTCTCATAGCTTATATCAATTTTCAGAGTCCTTTCATATTACCTGATGGCATATATCATATAGATATATAATAACTGATATCATATTATCTACCTGATGCTCCATTTCTTTGTATTCCCTTTTTCATATCATCATACATTTAAATATTCTTATATGTCCTATCAATATCCTATAAACTTACTCATATTCTCATATATCATATTTTAATATGATTTGTATAGTAATACTCTATAATTGTATCATATAATGATTTTACCCAAGTACTCCTTTATAAAGTTTATATTACATGCTCAATTAGTCTCATGCTATCTTATAAATAATTTCCATTTATTTTATATCATTTTCCTTTTCCACTCACATAAACCATCTATTTATTTAGTTCAATTTCTCATGACTTCCACAATACTCTTTAATAAAACTTTGTAGCTCTTCACTATAATACATAAACCATAGTTTCCTTTAATTTATCAATCTTCCCTATATTACTTATGTATCCTTATTTATGCCCTCGAATTCATACTATTCTCTTAGAGTCTCCTAACATTTCTCGTATAATCACTTATACCATATCATATAACTTATACTTGATTATCTTATTCTCTCATGTTCATTTCATTTCTTATGATTCTATCATATAACTTATCTCATGTTCTTCCATTATTACATATTAAAGTCTTACATACATCATATAACATATACAAAGCATATCATTATCTTTAGTCATGCATACATACAATCAATGTAATACAGATAATCACATATAATTATAACCACACATAATTATGTCCATGACTTCATGCATATTACTCTAGGAAATAGACTCATCGCAAGTCTTATTTCCATTAAACGCTACATATCACTAGTATGCACTCACCTTGCCTCACTAGTCCATTCCAATCTCTTATCTTCCCTTGATCGATCTTACTTGCCAAATGTTCCGGAATTGCTTTACGCGCAGAATCTACATAAATGTACATTTTGAGGAAATCATTAGATACCTACACCTTGTAATTGGATACTAGCAACTTAAACGAACTTATTAAACCAATATTCCCATTTTTCCTTTAGGGGGAATCGATTCCCTACTAATAGGGTATCGATTCCCTCATGACATTCTGGAAATTTTGTTCGTTTGAAGGGGTATCGGTTCCCCTTGAATGGGTACCGATTCCCCTTGCCCAGAAATCATATTTTCAACCCGAAAATTACTTCATTTCCTCTCAAACACTTCATATATCATTCCCTTTTCATTCTTAACTCTAGTACACATACTTAAACCAATCTATATTCATTTATTTCATCTTAAACCTCAAAATCCTATCTTCCATATGAGATTCAAGAATCATACCAAATTTTCAATGTGTTCTAATTCCAATTCTAACACTTCATACTTCTTAATTAGATTGATGACAAGTCAAATGCATCCATAAAACTTCAACAACCATACCATATCAAAATTTCATCTTAAAACTCATATTACAAATTCCTTCTTAATTCCTTTATCTTATTGTTTAAATCCCATATAAGCTTTCCTTAAGCTTATTTAATACCCAAAGAATAAAAACTAAGCGTAAAACTCAAGAATTAACCAACTGAAATTAAACTTACCTATTGTAGCTAAGCCCCACGTGAAGAAGAGAAAGCAAGAAGAAGAAAGCTTCTAGATAGCTCTCTTCTCACGTTTTTCACTCTTATAAAAGGGGGAAGAATATCTTTTAAAGGAAAAGACCATAATACCCTTAATTTCCTTTAATAATTACTAAATAACCTTCATTATATATTCAACTAATCTTTGAATTATTTCATTCTTCTACTTTAGTCATCAAATTCTGAAACTTTTCAATTTAGTCACTAACCTGGTATTGCGGATGTTACATTCTTTCACAAGAAGGTAGACCCATTGCTTATTTAAGTAAATCTCTAAGTCTTAGACATTCATCACTTTCTACTTATGAAAGAGAATATCTTGCTATTCTCTTGGTTGTTTCTAAATGGAGACATTATTTGGAGAGTAGACCTTTTGTTATTAAAATTGATCATGAACCCTTAAAGTTTCTATTGGAACAGAATCTGACTACCACTTTTCAGAAGAAGGGGTTGACTAATCTCTTGGGTTTGGACTATACTATACAGTATAGAAAGGGAAAATTAAATGTTGTTCCTGATGCTTTATCTAGAAGATGGGAAGACCAAACTCAGTGTTTCACTTTGGGGGTAACTGTTTTGATTCCTACTTGGGTGCAGGAGGTAGATGACAGTTATCAAGGTGATACTTTAGCTCAGAATTGAATTTCAATTATGGCTATTAATTCTACTGATGATAGTAAATGGAAATATTCTAAGGATGTCTTAGATACAATGGAAGAGTCTATATTGGGGCTAATGGAAGTCTTAGGGTGAGAATTATTCATGTAACACCCAAACCCGTACCCGACCCAGATACGAGTCCGAGATATCACATTCACTTTTAAAACAATATTCTTGTAAAATAGCAAAACATTTGAACTTATATTAATAAAATACAATAATGTTCTATTAAATTATGCTTCATTATAAAAATTTGAAAAAAATATGTATTTATGAACAATATTATACGATATGAACAGTATCGTGAACAATACGATGAACAGTACCATGAATAGTGAAAAAATTTGAATATAAATTGTGTATCGATGCACTGCACAGTACTTTCGTTAAATACGTATAAATTCATAAAAATCTAAGTTTTTATTCGTATAATTTACCATTTTTACATATACATGTTTAAAACGTTACAAAACTCATTCATATGATTTTACAAACCAATTAGAGCATATCGGATTCAAATCTTTATTACATGCCAACCACTATCATTATTACAAAATACAAACTATTCATTTATCTTCTGATCTGACCTTCAGTAAGGAGAACTGGACTGTCTTGCTTCTCTTTACTTTTCTTCTCGCTTTTCCAAACCTACGTGTGAAACATTCATACGCTAAGTCGATGACTTAGCGAGGCATATAAAACATATAATAAAACTATAGAACATTTCATATAACAAAATGCATACATATACATATATTATCATCATCATAATCTTTATTTATCATATGATTTTGTACTTATCATTCTTGTATATCATATAACACACATAACATCATATCATTCATGTAATATATTTCATAACACCAAAAGCATATACATCACATATAATGTATTTGTTATTGTCTCTTTATTAGTCCATGTACACATGTCACTAATTCTTTTTATCATATAAGCATATACTCAACATTTATATACACATCATGGATCACATATATCATTTCACAACAGAACACACATAGTGTCATACTAATTAATTTATTTACTCTCTTTAAAGCCCTTATATTAACCCATGTATACTTTTGAGTACATTGAGGTTGTGCACCACTATACTGTCACCACAACTCATATAAATGTCCTGAAGGACGTATCCAGAGGTCATAAAGAACCTCGGCAACTGTCCATAGGTCCTAAAGAACATAGGTAAACTGTCCATATATTCCTTAGAACATAGGTATACTGTTCATATGTCCCGAAAGACATAGGTAATTTTGTCCATATGTTCCGTAGAACATAGGTAAACCCTCGACTCTTGGCATGCCAACTATACCACTAGCTCTCATATCACATAACATGGGCATTATCATTTATAACATTTCATTTATTCACATGCACATTTCACTTTTCATATGATTTCATAATCATATGTCATTTAGCTTATACCACTTTTCTTGTGTTCATATGACATGTAAATCATTGTCATCTCTTGTTCTCATATGCTTCACATACATCATATATATCACATTAATATCACATATTCATATAGGCTCACAGTTTTATCACCTATCATGTTATTTCACATATACACTTTTATATCACATAAACCCATATATTCTTATCACATAGCTTATTTCACATTCATATGTCACATAGTTCATATCACTTTGCATACAATCACATAAATCATATCGTATAACATATATCACATATATCTTGTCATTTATGATCATATACTTATCATCACACATAGCTCATAGTCATATAATTGATCATACATACATACATTCACCTAGATCACATATACATAGCTTATATCATATTTTCATGTATTCCTACACATATAAGAATCACATAATATTTTAGAAGTTACTTCTTACCATAGTAACTCCGTCACTGGCTCATCGCAAGCCAATGTTTGATCAATAACATAAGTACAATTAAATTGTACTCACCTTAGCATTGCTTTCTTTGATTCAATCCTAACTCTTCGATTGTTCCGTAACTCGTTTAGGCTCGATATCTACATAACATAAATTTTGAGACGATTTTCAGAAGCTTAAACCTTATAACTTGGTATTAATAACTTAGGCTAATCTAATAAACCAAATTTCAGTTTTTCCTTTAGGAGTGTACTGATGCACTATGGGTACATCGGCACCCAAAATAACTTTGAAATATCCATGCATCGATGCACCCCTTAATGCATCGATGCACCTTCAAAATTTGTCTTAGTGCATCGGTGCATACTCATAGTGTATCGACGCACCTGCCCAGAATAGGCTATTTCATCCGAAAATCATCAACACTTCACCCGAATTTTGATGTATAAAATCCTTATTATACTACTAAATTCATCTATAACAACCTTAACCAATTCCTATCATTCCAACGCTTTATAATATTCCATATTTCATCCAAATTCTTAAAACCAAAAATCTTACTAAATTTTACATGTTATCCAAACTTAATTCTAACACTTCTAACTTCTTATTCTTATAGATGACAAGTCAAATTCATTCTCCAAATTCATTTAAACCTTCTTATTCAAAATTTCACTTAATAACACATTCCCTTTAATCTTTCATAACTTCTTCATCTTCTAATTTTAAGACAAATTAAGCTTTCCTTAAGCTTAATTATCATCTAAGGATCAAAACCCAACTTAAATTTCAGCTAATAATCAACACGGAGGAAATCTTACCTTTTGCTTGAGCTTTTACCTGGAGAAGAGAAGAAGATGGAGAAGATAAGTCTGAAAACTTATCTCCTCAAAACATGCTTCACATGGGTATTATAATACCCACTAATTATTATTAAATTATTTTCTTGTTCAATGACTCATTTTCCCTTTGAATCTTTTAATAATTACCAATAACCCTTTATAAATTATTTTTAAATAAGTCATTGAACTATTCCACTTTAATCACCAAATTCTGAAATTTTACAATTTAGTCACTAACCCGGTATTGAGTATGTTACAATTCAGACCTTACATGACTCTCCACAGGGTGGTCATTCAGGAGTACAAGCTACTTATTACATAATTAGGTCTAATTTTTATTGGCCTAACATGAAAGCTATGGTTGCTACTTATGTGAGATGTCGCACAATTTGTCAACAAACAAAAGTGGAACATATTTCTAAGCCTGGTCTATTACAACCCTTGTCTATTCCTAATCAAGCTTGGGAGGTCATTACTATGGATTTCATAGAGGGTCTACCTACTTCATTCAAGAAGAACTGCATTCTGGTTATAGTGGATAAATTTACTAAGTATAGTCATTTTCTGCCACTATCTCATCCCTATTCTACAACAGAAGTTGCTAAATTATACTTAGATAATGTTTACAAGTTACATGGCCAGCCTAAGATGGTCATTTCAGACAGAGACAAGACTTTTACCAGTTCTTTTTGGAAAGAACTGGTGAAATAATTGGGCACTCAGACACTTTTTAGTACTGCTTACCATCTAGAAATAGATGGTCAAATAGTGAGAGTTAATCAGTGTTTGGAGCAGTATTTAAGGGGTTTATGTTTTTATCAACCTAAGCAATGGGCTAAGTGGCTTTCACAGGCAGAGTGGTGGTATAATACCACTTATCACATTGCTATTAAGCTTACTCCTTTTCAAGCTTTATATGGATACAAACCACCTATTATGGTTTAGTCTACTGACTCTACTTTACAATCAGTATAGGAAATTATAACTAGTAGAGAACAAATCAGACATTTAGTCAAGCAACAGTTAGAATTAGTTAGTAATCGTATGAAGCAACAAGCAGATAAGAACAGGTCTGAAAGAGTTTTTAATGTTGGAGATAGGGTTTACCTGAAGTTGCAGTCGTATCAGCAAACTTTGATTGCCCTGCGAAAAAATCTCAAGTTAGCAGCCAAGTATTATGGACCATATGCAATTTTGGAAAAAAATTAGAGAGGTGGCTTATCGATTGGACTTACCAGATTCATCGAAGCTTCACCCAGTCTTCCATGTGAGCCTCTTGAAGAAGTTCATTGGGGATTCTTCTATTGCTGCCACAGATCCTCCTGCAGTTGATGAAGAATGCCAATTAAGCATTAAACCTTCAAAGATTATGGGACGACGTATTATAAATCGAAAGAATAGACCAGTCACTCAGCTTTTGGTTCGATGGGAAAATTTGGACGAATCGAATGATACATAGGAGGACTATTCGGTTCTCAGAGGGTAGTTTCTTGCTTTTGATTCTTGGAGACAAGGCTCGTCTTGTAGGGCAGGTATTGTTAGAGTCGGAGGAGAAGAAGAAGAACGGAGAAACGAAGAAGATTTGGGATTAGAAGAATGAGGGTTAGGGATTGAGGAAAGTAATTTGGGAATCGAAATCAGGGAAGGATTTTAAGCACGAGGGAATAATATGTTTGACTTATCTGATGGGTTGGAGCAGATCAAATGAGTAGTGGGCGAGAGGGAGAGGCTCAATCCAGACGGCCCAATACCTGCAGCCAAAATAGAAGGATAAGAATCAGTTTGTTATCATTCTGTTATTATAGAATGCCAGCTGTCTTTTTTAGATTCTTTGTACCAGCTTGTAACTAAATAATACCTGCTGTGTAATCACATTTCTTCCTTATGCAATGAATGATGAATTCCTTTTCTATAATCTCTCTTTTCTAAATTCTTTTCTCGTGTCTACTCTTTTCTCTTAAACCTTAACAAAAAGTTGTAGGCCTCTTCAATGGTATAGAAGGGGACGGTTTTCGTCATCTTTGCTTATTGAGTATTACCCTCAACGTAACCTCGGAGTCTCCATGGAACTGCTCGTACATTCAAGGGTACACTGCCTTGGTTTTCCCTGAAACTTGTGAACCTCTAAAGGAAAGCGTCTACCCCAAGCATTATTCTGATTGTTACCATCTATCGAATCATTTGCATAGTTCAGGTAATCAAAACAGAAGTTTTTGGTTTGGAATTTTGAATTTTTTTAGTTTGGAATTTTGATTCTTGCCATTTCTCAACACAACAGCCCGTCGTCACCTCACCGGGGAAACGATGACCAAAATACGAAGTTGACTGGAGTAGCTTGTGGTTGTCCATTTGTTAGAAAAGATTGTTTCTTGTAAGTTTGCTTGCAGTAACAAATAATTGAGTGATTTGTTAGAAAAATGAAGCTTATGTCTTCTTTCAAAGGCATTTTCCCCACTATTTCTTTGGCTTGTTATAAATTTTGGCAAGAAGTTGTTCGAAAAGCTCCATGAAAAGAGAATCACATAAATATTTACATATAATTTGTCATCATTCGAGTTGCTTTACCGTGACTGGCCTAGCTGAACCAGTTTCCTGGAAATTTGCATCTTTGTATGAAAGGAAAGTGCCTTTCCTTTCTCTGGAATGATATGTGGAGAAAGTTCCTATGTGAGAATGCTATGAAAACGACACGCTAGACCCATGTTTTGTTTATGAAAACTGTAGCTGTATTTCATTAACCTGAAGATAATTGAATTGAAAAGTACATAAAAGATTTGAAAAAGAAGAAGATAAAATCGAAGGAGATTGAAATGTTTAATCAAGAATGCACACAGACGGTCCAATGAATCTTTTTTTTTCTCAGAGGCTGAGAACATTGAAATTGAAAGGATTTCTTTTTTATCTGGGAGATGCCTCACTGCCATCTTTCTTTATAACAGAACATAAAACCTGCCTTGAAATGTATGTTTCGAGCTCCCTGGAAACCTTGGTTAATTTCATATCGAAGTTGCTCTGTTTTGGTGATGGCATAACACTAGAGAACATTGTAGGAGATCCCGAAAACCGACGCCTTGGACTAGTAAGCCCTACTGGTGAACCTGGTAGTTTGGCTTTGGAGATGAGAGGCGTTGTTCCTGAATTAGCCATGTTTCTTTCAGGGTTCAGGAGTGGACCACGTTTTGTCTCCAGTGGTAATGGCTTCAATGGATCGAGTTCCACCTCCGGCTTCTGCATCCGAAGCCTTTCTCTAGCCTTCTCTGCAGCTAGAATAGCTTTGTCCCTACTAAGACTTATCAGTTTCCATGGGCCAATGCTTACATGGAACCCTTGTTTCTTGCTTGTTAATGTGGAAGGTTCAGGATCTCCATCAATTCTTATGGACAATCTCGATGAGTTCTGAAATCAAACAGACCAGTTAGATGGACCTACTCAAATTCTTTTAGATAAACTTCCTAGATGAAAAATGACTTATTTTAATGTACCTGAGTTCCCTGTCCTCTGCATATAAACCTTGATATAAAAGATGGTTTTTCAGGTGAATCTAAATCCGAACTATCATCCCACGAAACATCCGATTCCTCAAACGGATCTAGTGTAAATTGGTTCTCCTCCTCTTTCATTGCCATTATATAATCATATGTTCTCATTCCCTGTAAAAACAGTCACCGCAGAGGTTAAATTGCTGAGATAGTGACAACTTGAATCCTCTCCAAAGGAAACGTAAAAAAAAATTGCACGTAAGATTCTCAGAATTGTTATGATTACAAACGGTTACCGGATGAAGACGACACAACATCGAATAAACATGACTCGCAAACTGACCGATGGAAAAAGCCTTTGTTTCATATACATAATAAAGTTACAGTGGAGATATTGGAAGAATGCACCGACAGATAAGAAGGGAGCTATAATTTACTTACCTTTCTTATAAGCACAATATGAAAGAAGAAAAGTTGTCCCATTGCTGCAGAACCATAAGCAGTAAACAAGGCCAACAATATCTGCAACAATTTTCAGGAGTTAAAAGCAAATTCATATAAGAAGTTGTGATATTTGATTTTCAAAGTAAGCAAGAGACGCCAATATTTACTGTTATTGTGGCAAGAACTTCTCTTGGGAACTCAATATACATCCTCTTCTTCAGCTCCTGCTCTATTCCTTTCTTATCTGCAAAGCACCTGACAAATATAGCAATGGCAGTTCCTCCTTCTAGGATTAGCTGTAACAGTATTTGATTTGATGTCAGGGTAAATAGAATTAAAATTAAGACTTTCAAACCTTTTGGAGGAAAATTAGGGGCATTGTCAAACAACTTACCATTGACAAGACAAAGATCATTAGAAGAATGAATGTTGTATAGTTTCTTTTCCCTACACAGTTGTTCAACCACTGACAGATGATAAAACAAGCAAATCTATATCAACAAACACATAGATAGACATGCAAACTGGAAAAAGGAACATAATTAGAAAGCGAAAATCGGTCCTTACCCTGCAATGATGATCAAAGCCTTCGACACACCGGTTGCAAGTCCTACAATGCTTAAGCTTTTTCACCTAAGATAAACCACAGAGAGATGTAAAAAAAACCGACTTAATTTGTGAGAAAAATGGAATTGTTCACATCACAAAAGGCAACCTCAAAATCACAGAGAGAGCAATAGGAGATGTCATCCTCTTTAAGGTCAGGAGAAATTGCATCATCCTGTCACGGTTGCAAGAGAAGACCAGGACGAGGAGATTAGAATGGAAGCGAGGGAATTGGGGGAAATGGACGAGGAATTAGGGATTGAGAGAAAAGAGAGAAAGGAATTAGGGATTTCAATCTCTAATGAGAAGGCTGAAGGGATTTACCTGGAGTTGCAGCAGAGGAAGAGTTGGGCAGAAGAGATGGGCTCAGACGTGGATCCAGTCAACAGCCCAAAGGAGGAAAATATCCAGCTGCAAGGAGTCTGTTAGAAAATCAGTTATACAGCTGTCCTCTTTTTATTTGCTATAGTACATTGTAATCAAATAAATACTATGTACTAAGGAATGAGAAAGATACCTGATGAATTAATGAATTTCTGATTTCTGAAATCTCTCTGTTTTTCTTCTTCTAAAACCTTCATCTATTCGATTTTTCCTTCTCTATTCTCCTCAGTTCATAACAAATTGGTATTCAGAGCCAGTTTTCCTGGCATTAGCAAACTGGGAAAACAGAAAAAGAATCAAGTTATGGCAGAGTCGACTGAACTTACTGCCATTCAGCAGCAGATTGAAAATTTATCAAAAAGAGTAGAACAAGTCAGTGATGAAACGAAACCTCCAAAATGGTGGGAGGAGCAAAACAACCGTCTAAACAATCTGGAATCGAAGATGAACACCAATCAAGCCTATATAGAACAAGTCCTACGAATATTAACGGGGATGAACGATGAGCAGGACATGGCAAGCTCAGAAAAGGAGCAGACTGTTACGCCTACTCCAACTAAGGTTGAGGGAAAGAAACCGGTGATGGTGACAGTGATTAATGATAAGTCCAGATTCTCGTACAATATGGATGAACCAGGTATCCTCAAATCTAAACCCTATGAGTTGCAAATGGAAAATCAAACAAAGGATAGTAATGAGGCAAAAATGGTTCAGGGAGGGACAGTAGGAAACACTGGATTTATACTTCCTAGGCCTAAAGTAGAGCTAAAATATTTTGATGGAACTAATCCAAGAGGTTGGGTGCAAAAATGTCATAAGTTCTTTCATCTCTTTGGAATTCCTGAAGAGCAAAGAGTTGAGTTAGCTGCAATGTATTTAGAGGGAAAAGCTGAATCCTGGTTCGATGGTTATATCATGCAAAAAAATCGAGTACATTGGCATGAGTTTGAAGCAGACTTATGTCATCGATTTAGTGATATGCAGTATACAGATGTCATAGAAGAATTTAGTAAGCTAATTCAGAAAGGAACAGTGGAAGAATACCAAGTGAGGTTTGAAGAGCTTAAACCTTTCATTTTAATGCAGAATCCAACCTTGGGGGAGGAATTTTTTGTGTCCATTTTCATAAGTGGACTGAAGGAGGAGTTGAAACATAGGGTCAAAGCTCTCAACCCTAAAGAGGAAACTGAAGCTTGTAGGCAGGCGAAGTTATATGAGATTTCAATAGAGTTTGAAAGTAAAAGACAGAAACAGAATGCAAGATTCCTACCCTATCCCACCCAAACAACTTTTAACAAACCTGCTGCTAGTCCAACAACACAGAAGGTTCTACCAAATCCTTCTAACAAGAACAATTTGCTGGAGTATCGCAGATTGAATAATTTGTGTTACAAATGTGGTGAACGATTTCAACCAGGCCACCAATGCAAGTTACGACAGTTGAATGCTATGGAGGAATTGGATAACCAGGAAGAAGCAGTTATAACAGAAGAAGTTTTGGGAGAGTCAAGTGATAAAGAAGAGAATCTGGAAATTTCAGTCAATGCTCTCACATGAAGCATTGGGTATACTACAATTAGAATTCAAGGCTTGATCAAGGGCAAACCTCTCAATATTCTTATTGACAGTGGTAGCACACACAGCTTTATCACTCCTAAGTGGGCTAAAGCTGGTACTGAGTTAGTTTCAACTAAACCACTAGCCATTACAGTTGCTAATGGTGAGAAATTATTCAGTTCAGCTAAGAGTAATCAATTATGTTGGATCATGCAAGACCATCAGTTTTTTCATGATTTTTGGGTACTTAATCTAGGCGGCAGCGATATGGTTCTTGGGGTTGATTGGATGCGCAAGTATAGTCCGATCCTGATGGATTTTAATGCCATGACTATTACTTTTGAGAAGGAGGGACAACAATTATCTATTCAAGGACATCAAGCACCATTCCTTATGAAAACAGTTTCAAATGACAAAATGCACAAGATTACTGCCAAGGATCCAGTTTTATTGGGAGAATTCTATTTCCTAACTATGGAAACTGATGAGCAGTAGGTACCTTATGAGCTACAACCATTATTAGCCGAGTTTGTAGGAGTTTTTGAGGAACCTAAAGGATTACCTCCTGCACGAGTACATGACCATGCAATTACACTTAAACCGGGTGCAGCCCCGGTCAATTTGCGGCCCTACAGATTTCCACATCAGCAAAAAACAGAGGTGGAAAGACAAATTTCTGAGATGCTAGTAGCCTCTGTTATTCAAGCAAGCAAGAGTCCTTTTGCCTCACCTTGCTTACTTGTGAAGAAAAAAAGATGGTTCTTGGAGATTTTGCGTCGATTATCGACAACTAAACTCTCAAACAGTAAAAAATAAATTTCCAATACCAGTGGTGGAGGACTTATTGGATGAATTACATGGAGCAGCCTATTTTTCTAAGTTAGACTTAAGGTCTGGCTACTGGCAGATTCGAATTCAGCCTACAGACATCTACAAAACTGCCTTTCGCACTCATCATGGACATTTTGAATTCAAGGTAATGCCCTTCGGTCTCACTAATGCACCTGCTACATTTCAATCTCTTATGAATGATCTGTTCACTTCCTATTTGAGAAAGTTTGTTCTGGTATTTTTTGATGATATATTAGTGTACAGCACTACATTGACTGCTCATGCACTACACTTGAGAAAAGTTTTGGAAATTTTGACACAACATCAGTTATATGCTAAGAGGAGTAAATGTTACTTTGGCCAAAAACAAGTGGAATATTTAGGCCATATTATTACTGCTCAAGGGGTTTCCACTGATCCATCAAAAATTGCTGTTATAAAAAATTGGCCATTTCCTCAAAACTTAAAATCTCTTCGAGGATTTTTGGGGCTAACAGGCTATTATAGAAGGTTCATCAAAGGATATGGTGCTATTAGTCGGCCACTTACACTGATGTTAAAAAAGGATGGTTTTACATAGAATCCTACAACAGTGACAGCCTTTAATCAGTTGAAGGAAATAATGTGTAAAGCTCCAGTTTTGGCTCTTCCGGATTTCACTAAAGAATTTTGCTTAGAAACTGATGCGAGCTCAGAAGGTATAGGGGCTGTTTTATCCCAAGGAGGTCGTCATTTGGCCTACCTTAGCAAAGCTTTAAGCACTAAAAACATAGACCTTTCTATCTATGAGAAGGAATATTTGGCTATTCTTTTGGCAGTCTCGAAATGGCGACATTATCTTGAATGTGGTCCGTTTGTCATTAAAATAGACCACGAACCCTTGAAGTATCTATTAGAGCAGAAACTCACAACAACAATTCAGAAGAAAGGATTGACTAAATTGTTGGGTTTGGACTACACAATTCAATATAGAAAAGGGCGTACGAATGTTGTGGCTGATGCTTTGTCAAGACAATTTATGCAGGTGAGTGAGTGTCAACAGATGGGGGCCATGATTATAATTCCAACTTGGGTGACGGATATTGAACAAAGCTATGAAAATGATGATGATGCTAAAGAGTACATTCGAGCAGTAACTATTAACACTGCTAGTGTTCCAAATTGGAAGTATTCAAGGGGAGTGTTGCGTTACAAAAATAGAGTTTATGTGGGACAATCTGGTGCTTTACGATTAAAGATATTGCAGATTTTACATGATTCTCCTCATGGAGGGCATTCGGGTATTCAAGCTACATACCAGCGGGTGAAAGCTTATTTTTATTGGCCTAAACTTAAAAGCATGGTCTCTACTTATGTACAACAGTGTGAAGTCTGCCAACGCATTAAGGTGGAGCATGTGGCTAAACCTGGGCTGCTACAACCTATTCCAATTCCTCAACAAGCATGGGAGGTGATAACTATGAATTTTATTGGAGGTTTACCTAATTCTTTGCATAAGAATTGCATTTTGGTGGTGGTAGATAAACTGACTAAATATGCTCATTTTTTAGCACTTTCTCATCCCTACACTGTGATGGAAGTAGCTAAATTATATTTAGATCAGGTTTATAAGCTTCATGGTCAACCTAAGATGGCCATTTCAGATCGTGACAAGACTTTCACTAGTCTTTTTTGGAAAGAACTAATGAAGCAGTTGGGAACCAGCACACTCTTTAGCACAGCTTACCATCCTGAGACGGATGGTCAAACTGAGAGAGTAAATCAGTGTCTTGAACAGTACTTAAGGGGTTTATGTTTCCTAAAACCTACTCAATGGGCAAGATGGTTACCTCATGTTGAGTGGTGGTATAATACAAACTATCATACAGCACTTAAAATTACCCCTTTTGAGGCACTCTATGGATATAAACCTCCTACAATGTTATGGTGTTCTGAATCTAATGTCAACAGTGTTCAGACATTATTACAAGACAGAGAGCAGATCAGGCAGATTGTGAGAGATCAGTTACAGCAAGCCCAGAATCGTATGAAACAGCAAGCTGATAAAAAACGCAGTGAAAGAAAATTTGATGTGGGTGAGGAGGTGTACCTGAAACTGCAACCATATAGGCAGACTTCCCTGGCAATCAGAAAAAACTTGAAGTTAGCAGCTCGTTTTTATGGTCCTTACAAAATTCTAGAAAAGATTGGTGAGGTTGCTTATAAGTTGAACTTACCAGACACTGCTCAAATACACCCTGTTTTCCATGTCAGCCTTTTGAAGAGAAAATTGGGAGAGAAGACAGTGGCTTCATCCGAACCTCCTCAGGTAATAGATGATGGACGATTGAAAGTATTTCCTGAGAAGATTTTAAGCAAACGAATTGTAAAATGAGATAACCGTGCTGTTACTCAATTACTGGTTCGATGGACAAATTTGAGTGCTGAAAACGATACTTGGGAAGATTATACAGTCTTGCGTGCCCAGTTTCCTGAATTCGATCCTTGGGGACAAGGATCTGCTGATGGAGGGGGTATTGTCACGGTTGCAAGAGAAGACCAGGACGAGGAGATTAGAATGGAAGCGAGGGAATTGGGGGAAATGGACGAGGAATTAGGGATTGAGAGAAAAGAGAGAGGAATTAGGGATTTCAATCTCTAATGAGAAGGCTGAAGGGATTTACCTGGAGTTGCAGCAGAGGAAGAGTTGGGCAGAAGAGATGGGCTCAGACGTGGATCCAGTCAACAGCCCAAAGGAGGAAAATATCCAGCTGCAAGGAGTCTGTTAGAAAATCAGTTATACAACTGTCCTCTTTTTATTTGCTATAGTACATTGTAATCAAATAAATACTATGTACTAAGGAATGAGAAAGATACCTGATGAATGAATGAATTTCTGATTTCTGAAATCTCTCTGTTTTTCTTCTTCTAAAACCTTCATCTATTCGATTTTTCCTTCTCTATTCTCCTCAGTTCATAACACATCCTTAGTGACAAGGGGAAATGGTAGCAATGGTTCCATTTGGACATTGGTTTTAAGAGGATCCAGATACTTCCTTCTTATAAAAGTCCTTAGAATCTTCTTCTCCAGCCTCCTAAAAGACCTTACAACAATCTGGGTCAATATGAACCCAAAATTTAGCTTGAAACCCTCTTTAGATTTGTCTCTTTTCTTCTTCCTAGAGCTGGTTTTATCTGTAGGATCAATAGCAGTACACCTAATAAACAGAAACATGACTGAGAGTGCCTGAAAATTTTTCAGCTAGTCAACATCTCACACCCATTTAGTTTCTGGGATATTGAAAAATTAAAAAAAGTTTTAAAAAAATGATTGAGAAGATTACCAGGAAGGAAAAAAGAGTTGTGACAGTGATCTCAGCGATTCTGTTTCCGAAAAGAAGGCCTAAAAATGTATAAAAGGCCACAACTACAAAACTGTATATCGCCATTCCCACCATCTGCAAAAATCCCAGCATTTCAATTCAATTCAAAGCTTCATCCCAACGAATTCGTAAAAAAAACAAAAAGGTTCAAGAAAGCGTTGACAATGCACCTGTAAAGGACGGAAAGGCCGCTGCCAACCATGGCGTCTCATGATCCTCATAGCCATAAAACTTCAAAGTTCTCGAAACCAAGAAAACAACAATTTTTTGTGTGGGTGTTGAATAAAATTAAAACAAATTAAACGATTTCAGCAACCCAAATCCATAGATAGGAACTGGAAGTTCTAAGCGGAAACTTCTTCTTTGTTAGATATTCTGTGTTTTTAATGTTTCTCTCGAAGTTCACGCTTAGCTTGAAAGAGAAAAAAAGTTTCTCTTACTTCCCAACGGTCGACTTCAGATAAGCAGATTTGAAATTCTTTTTTTTCGTTTTTGTTTTGAAATTAAGGCGGTTTGAAATTTGAACGACGATCGTAGATGTAGATCAAGTCCCATAGTTCATCTGGCGGCTGTGATTCATCTTCATCATTTACTTTTTCCATTTTTTTGTTTGGGGGGCCTCGGAAGACAAAGATCGTGTGTGGGGACCATTACGCTCATTCCATGGGCCAGCCCAGCAGCCGTAATTATTATATTCTCTAATCTCTATGATACTGAACTGGCGAGTTGAAACTTGGGGAAGTCCTCAAAATTTTAGTCCAAATAGAAGCCCGAATCTCCGAAACTAGGTTTAGGCTTAAATATAAAATAAGTGCTCAATTTACATCACTTTTCATGAATTGGTGACTAAATTATTTTTTTAATCATCTAGGTGTCTAACCTTACTATTTTAGGTTTCTCGGCTGTAAAGGTTGTTATAAAACATTATTAAATAACATGTGTCACAATCTAAATTTTTTATTTTTGTTTAAAAAAAACAACCCGTGTCCCCCTCCCTTACCAAACTTTCTAGAAACTTTCATGGCCAACAACCAAAGCTCAAACGACGGACAAAACGACCAATCAAATGGCCCAAATGTCGGTTGTCACAGTCGGATAAACGGTCGATTATCACGTTTGAACAAAATAATTTAAAGGATTGAGTATTTAAGATTCTAGGGATTAGAGATTGAAATGTAGGAATTTGAAATTTTTGGATTTTAAGATGATAGCAAGGGTTGTGACAATTCAGTAGGTGGTCGGCGACGTATGGGTGGTTGATTGACAGCGAATAGGTGGTCGGAGATTGCTGGTAATTGGAGTGAGGGGGACTAGAATAAGAAATTTAGGGAGTTTTGGGATTTTTATATTTTAGAAAAAAATGGGGATTTTTTGAAAATAAAATGTTTTTAAGTTTTCTTAAAATAAATTTCTAAAATTACCAAATTATGACACATTTCACTTAACGGGTTTTTTTAACGACCGTTAGAATCGAGGCACATAAAATTATAATATTTATAACGTTAGACACTTGGATGAGTTCAAAGTAATTAAGGCACCTATCACTACAACAAAACATATCTTTAACAACGTTTTTAGCGACGTTTATAACTAAAACACCACAAGTTTTGTACATAAAGCGGTGTTTACAGATAAAACGTCACAAAAATAAAAACAATAGCGACGTTTACGGGAATGCTCTGTAGTATTCATCTACCTTTACTGGCGTTGAACTACATTACTTGAATGTTTGTAAACTTTAATTTATTTATGTTGTTAAGTATTTTTTTACTTAATTCGAGTCGTATCAAGGTTGTTATTGGATGTTGTTACATGATATATTAAATTTGGGCTATAAACAGTAAAAAAATAATATTAGTAAAACAGATTCGATTAGTGGTGTTTTAAGATGAAAACCCACTAAAGGACTACACATTTTCGGCCTTTTTTACTCTCAAACGTTGTTATATGGCTTAACATTTAGCGGCATTTTAGTATAACAAACGCCGCTACATATCATAGTATATAGTGACATTTTTACATAAACACCACTTAATATCATGGTATATAGCGGCTTTTTTTATTTACAAACGTCAATAACTTTTGTGGAGTTAGTTTTAGCAGCATTTTTTTGCGACGTTTTTTTTCCACCAGGAAGCTTTTTTGCGGCACTTATAAATGCTGCTGTAGGACAAAAAAACCCGCTATTGAATTGTTCTGTTGTAATATGTTCGTGAAAAGCAGAATAGTTTAGTCACTTATTTTATATTTAAGTCATAAATTTATTAGCTAATTTTTTAAATTAAATTATTTTATTACTTTAAAATATTTAATCAGGTAATATTAGTTTATAGCAAGATTTTGGTCTAAATTTGAACTGATTTTATTAGAAATCTTATAAGAGTTTATTTTTAGCGATTTTATACAAGTAGTTTATATGGTGATGTGTCTATTTTTGTTTATTTTAATAGTATAAGGATGATTATAATACATATAGTATACATTCAAAATATTTTTTAATCATTGACAATGCATACACGACTATTTAAACCGTATGAATAAGTGAGTTACTAAATAGTTTACCCAATAATTTAAATACAAACTCACCATGCTATATATATGGGCTAAATATAAGATATTTAAATATAACTTTTAACCTTTTGACATTGAACGTTTATATCTTGACCTTTTGACATTGAACGTTTATATTCTGACATTCTTGATGCTCGAACATGAGATCTCAACAAATAACAGCAATTCATTTACTACCGAGGGCGCTTTGTTCGTACATAATGCTAGGGACCTATTAATATGATTGTAAAACAGATGAAAGCTTCTTTCGAATTGATTATTTGAGCCTGTGCTAAAAAGTGAATATATATAGCTGTGGTGATCTAGGAAGATTATGAACCCCATTGGAGGAACTGTTATTCCCACCATTGTTACTTGGTGTTCCGATAACTGTCAAAATAGGCGCCGCAGCTAAGGCTGCGGTGATATTCGGATCAGAAGCAATGGCTGCGGTAACAGTTTCAAGGTCAACCATAGAAGCAGGTCGTTGCCATGACTGCATTGTTGATAACGCACATAACTGTTGGGAGCGAAACATCTGTGGATGATAACCGTGCAAAGGTAGCGGAAAATGAATGAAATCTTACATTCTGAATATTAATAATTTTATTAAATAAAATTACATTTTCAATATCTTATTCTCAAATGTACTCTTACATTTCTCATCCGAGTGGACCAGCGGAATTTAATTGGAAGCTTTTGTTTGGAGGGTATTTCATCGAAGAGTTCCAATCCGGGTTGAACTGGTCAAGAGAGTGGTCACGCTGCCAGATTCTTTGTGTCCGTTGTGTTCGACTTTTCTGAAAACTGTCGAGCATTTATTTTTCTCTTGTGAGGTTTCTGGAAAATTTGGGAAGTCTTCCTCTCTTTGTGGGAAGTTTGATTACTCTTTAAATTGAACCTATTAGTTTCGTGATGATTTGGTGCGAATCCCTCCCTTCCAATTTGCATTGTAAGACAATTTGGAGTTGATTGCCATTCGCTGTAATTTAGTCTATTTGGTTGCATCAGAACGGCATGGTTTTTAAGGGAAAAAGGCTAGATGTTCTCCAGGTGGTTTTTCTCATTAAATTCCGAGTTGTCTGCTGGCTAAAGGCCAATTTTCCAGCCTCCCCTCTTAGCATAGAAAATATGACAGCGGATTTAGCTCTTGCTGTCGATGCCTTCTTGAAGAAGAAGATGACGAAGCCACATCCATCTTGGATTCCATCATCAAGAGGATCGCTAAAATTCAATTAGACAGCGCTATGTGGGCGACGGTGGTGATGGAAGTATTGGTGGGATTCTCCGTGACCTTAATGGTTCTGTGCTGATATCTTTTTCGGTTCCAATCGTGTGCGGAACTCCTGTGTAAGCGGAAATTTTAGCAGTCGAGCATGCTATAAAGCTGTTCTTAGAATCAAAGTGGTTCAAGGTTGCAGAGTTAATAATCGAATGTGATTGTGTAGCAGGGGTGAATTGGCTCCTATATCCGTTTAATGCTCCACCCGAATGGACGCATATACTTCGCCCTATTGCAGCAATAGTTGTTCGAGAAAAGTTTTAAGTTAAACAAATTCCTAGAGTTTGTAATTTGACGGCTGATAAGCTAGCAAAGCTGGCAATAGGGACATCACCTGCCCAGGGGGCGAATTCCGAAGCAGAATAATCCACAGGTTTCTTCTTCCTAGTAAGGAGGTCTTGTATTTGGGCGGTAGGTTTGCTCATTGCCAGGGAAGATCGCCCATTTAATAAGCTTGGTGGCTAAAGTTTGGTTCTAGTTGCCCTGTTTATACACCGTTTCTGGTTTGTTTGGCTTGTGAATTGGATTTGAGTTCATTCCCCCCGGGTGTTTTAGGTTGAGTTTCTTAAGGGTGGATTATGTATTTTGAGACATTACTTGACTGCACTCTTTTTCCCCGCTTAAGTTTAAGGAGATTTCTTAAAGAGGCTTCTCGTATTGCATGTACCTTTTCTATTCAGTAATAAAGTTTCAAAAGATAAATAAATAAAAGCATCACAATAGTGAAAAGATTTACTACCGAAAGACAAAACTGATGCTCGTCACCCAATCATTTTAGTATGCCAACTTAATAGGAAGATGAAATGTTTTAGTATTATGTTCCGATTCTTACTGCATGATGTATGCATCCCTCAATTCTAATAAAAAAAAATTCCTAAAGCAATCAAGGAACTAACAGCAAAACCCTGCCCAACTTTTTAGATGAAGAGATACTACCCAACGATAGATTTCTTCATTTGCAGTCTGACAACTTAAATTCCTATACTAATTGTATGCATAATTTGACAGGAATTCCTTCACTTCAGCTGCAGCCTCGTAAGCTCCTTCCACGCATCGTCCTAATGCCACACCAGATACATAGTTTCCCCCAAGAAACAGGCCATGGAATCCAGAATCCCTGAGAGCAGTTTTTGCAGTATCAAGGAGATCCAAATGACCAACTAAGAACTGTGGAATAGCTTTTGGCCATACTCTCACACCCAAAACAAAAGGGTCCTTTGCATTAGGATTTATTAGCATTTTTCTCAAATCGCGATCAACGGCTTCTACAAGTTCCCCTTCTGTCTAAAGAAGAAAAAAAACAGAGCATCAATCAGAACTTAAAAATATAACCATATTAAGGGGAAAAAGAACGAACTTTGAAGAATATGTTTCTAGTCTCTAGAATTAGAAAAATGGGCATAATACACATCAAAACAAAAGGAAGAGTAGCTCTTCAACAGAATCATGCAAATATTTAGATGGCCTACACAGACCTAAAACAAGCCAATTCATTTGAGCAATGAATTCCAAATCATGGAAAGCATTATTTTTAGGTTCATGTGACAAATCATGGTAGTGATAAAAGTTGGAACTGTCAATGATCTTAACCATCTTATATGAAAGCTTGCTGGCAGACTAGTTAGTCCATGATCATACAGGTTCGTTATATCCTCTAGAGAGACTACGTCTACAACAACAAATTGTTTTTCTGCATATAGAGCATGAGACCATCTACATCTACCAAATGTGTCCTTATCCATAACTTCATTTTCCTTAAAAATAAAACAAATTCTATATCTTAAACAATGTCTACCTTGGACAAAATTCCAGGGTTGGTAGCTCCTCCAATGTAGTTCAAAAGCAATACCCTGCCAGGTGGAGCTCGGTTGGGGAAAAGTGCTGAACTGTATATAGTCCCTGCAAGTTTTTTGTATATCAATCAAATTTCTCAAAGCAAACTTTTACTGCAAGCAACATTCAGCATAATACTAGGCTACATTACTTTCAGGAATTATGGAGTTACCTAAAGTTTCAATTCCTTGGCTGCGAGGGTGCAACTGTCCAAACCCCTTAAGTTCACCATCGATCAATCGATCTTTTCGAATAGCTTCTTTTGGATATGAGATTGTGACTGACGCCACTGGAGGGTAATAAAATTGAGATAGTGCATCTGCAGCTGCAGCCTACGAAGTGTACAAAAATGGATAAAAGACTGAAGTAACAGTAAAATTCTAAACAAAATTAGAAAAAAACTAAAACATGGGCTCAAAATTATTTTAGGCAATCATTTCCTTCAGAAAATTTCCCCTTCTTGGTAAAAGTACTATTTAAGGCATGAATACACATTACTGGTATACCAGGAAAATCATAGAGATCCACCAACAAAAAGTGCGTACATGGAATATTTCTAAAGAAACTGGACTGACATAAAGCTGAATATCTAAAATGATATAGCGTGCTGGCAGACCACATAAAAGATGCACAATTCAGCGGTCCAAACGAGGCCATTATGCACTCAATCAAATATGGGAGAAGTACATACTTCACTCAGATTTCAAAATTTAAAACACACGCATGTATCTCTATGCAAGCATATAGACGCAGACATATAAGCCTACTTTTTGATAATTTAACATTTTAAACAGAGCAACATAAAGGAGTGACCCTTCTATGCTAGATATTAAGTATTATTAACCACATTCATAAACCGATGCCTAGCAAGGAGCAGGAAGATATTGAACTATACCGAGAGAGGATGCAACAAGTTACTGGCAACATGAGATGGAATGGTCATGACAACACTTCTACTCTGAAGAGAGACCATTCCTTCTGGTGTTTCATACATCAAGCTATACCCTCCATTTCCCAATTTGGAAATACTGGAGAGCTTCCACGATAATTTTACATTGCTACCCAAACTGCCAAGTCAAGACAACTAATTAGGATCCTGACTCCTGAAATGTAAAGATGGGCATAGAAGCACATTGACATTTTAGAACAACTACATAGGCTAAATCATAATTAGAATGGTGACAGGGCAACCTAGTAGCAATTGCCTCAGGCAGCATGGCAAGTCCCTTCCTAAAAGATCCAACTGTTTGGCCCTTGGGCTTTGGTAGACGCCTGTAAGATAACCAATCAGCGCGATGAAAATAAATATCGTAAAAATGATCAAATAAGAAGCCTCAGTATGTTCATAATTACGGGTCTCTGGGAGGCTTAGGTGTCTTATTTCTCTCCTGGATTGTCTTGAAAGTGCCACCAATGATGCTACCACCAATCTCTTCAAGCTTCCATACCCGTCCAAAAGCTGCTTTCATGCTTAACTTCGATGGATCCCCGGCATAGACACCTGCAGCAATAATAATTTTTCTGGTATAACAATTGTGAATTGATTAAAAGAGAAAAAATGCTAAATCCAAAGACAATGATTATCAGAACCTGAACAAAAGGGTTCAATCAAGCGTTCAAAAACCTCGGCACCAAGATTACGACGCACAAACTCCTCTACTGATTCTTCATGACCCTGTCACATTTGCCAAAAGTCTTACCATATGAGAAACTTCAACACATAAAAACGGTATGCAAATACAAGAATGCCACGCACTTCTTATGTATAACCAAACAAATGAAAAACATTATAAGAAAGTGAAGAGAACAAACTGGTGGAGGAGGACGAATGCCGATAGCACCAAATCCAGCCCTAAGTTTTCCACCAATACTCATCAAATCAAAAAACGGTAAGTCAGTTGGCTTGGCGGGTACAGGCCTTAGTTTCCCATCCCATAGTACGAATCGCGGCGCATCAGGGTCACCTAAAACTAAATCGTCCTTCAATCCACTATCCACCTATAACAATAAGCACACGTTCATATGGACACTAACATAATTAGTAAACCTGAAATTCCTGGTGCAATGAAGCACAATTGAGTAGCAAACTATAAAATTAATCGTATAACAGTAAATGTGATTCAACCAAATGCAGATTAAGAGAAACCTACCGCCATGGTCAGAATGGAATCGGACGGCTGGAAACTGTTGGGTCCTTCTTCCCACAGATATCCATCTCTCTCAACGGTAGTGATGTTGCCACCGATTCTGTCTCTGGCCTCCGTCACAATCACATTGGAAGCGACATCACGGTGCTTGGTGGCGAGAGCTTGAGCAATGCATAGTCCACTGATACCACCTCCTACGATCACGCAATCCGCGATGGATGATTCTCCGCCGTCAATTTTTGAAGAGGAAATTGTGGGGCCCTCGGCGACAGAGCATCGGAGCTTGAAAGGTTTATAAGAGCGTGGCTGAAGCTGGTGATTGGGCTTGGAGAATGGGGAAACAAAGGTCGACGACCGGAGTAGAGAAAGGTCCATGAGAGCTAATTAAAACAACGTGCGATTGAAGATTGAAAGTTCGACTCTGGCGAGATTATGCTATCTTCAAGAGGAAAAATCTAGTGTGATACTTACAGGTTTGAATTGGTTCAATTTTTATTGGGAAAAACTACACTTTGGTAACTGAACTTTTACTATCTTTAATAATTGAGTTTTCGAAATTTTGAGTTACTCAAAAAAATAAAAAATAGATTAAATATTTTGATAATTTTATGATTTAGTCTCTAATTTCATTATTCTTTTAATTTTTTTTCATTTTAAGTCCATATTTTATTAAATTTGAACTACATGTTCCTAAATCATAGTATAATACATATGTACTTTTTATTCCTCTTTCTGATAATTTTTTTCAATTTAGTCCATCATTTTTTTCAATTTAGTCCATCATTTTTTCATAACTTCCTTATTTATTCAACTCATCATTTATTTTAAGTCATATTTTTACCAAATTTGAACCATGTGCTCATATACTAAAATAGAATACTTATATAACTTCAATTCTTACTTTTACAAAAAGTGTATTTTCTCTTTTTTATTTAGTACCTTAACTTTCTATGTTACTCAATTTGATCTTTTAACTACAATCGTTTGTAAATTCTTTCTTCCCATCAGTTCCTTTACTCCTTTATACTGTCATCAATATTTTACCCTTAAAATATAATATTATGAATATATTTCATAATTTTATATTGTATTTGATATATTAAATAACATTATAATGTGAAAAGAATATAAAATATACATATCTTATATGGTTAGAGAAAGCAAAAAAATTGTAACAAATCCTTGTCATAATAGTATAAATAATTTATAATAAAATTAGTATAGAAACTCGAATAACTCGGCTCGACTCCAAAAAATTTCAAGTTAAGTTCGAGTTGTAAAATATGACTCGTCAACTCGAAATTTTTTGACTCGAATCGACTTAATCGAATGCTCACCCCTAAATATCTCTTGTATTTCACTTATCGTACTTTCAATTTTTTCAATTTATTCACTGAACTTTATAGATTGAATTTTTTTGTCACTCCGCCGTTAAATAATTAAAGACGTTATGACATGGCCATATTTTAATCAAAAAGACGTTGTTTTAGTCTAAATTTTTTTTTCAAGAATTCAAAACGACGTCATTTTGATGTAAGTTGTCATGTCTTAATGCCGTTTATTTATTTAACGGTGGAGTGACAAAAAATCAATCTATAAAATTCAGTGAGTAAAATAAAAAAAATTAAAAGTACAATGAGTGAAATAAGAGAGAGAGAGAGTAAAGCCCAGTTACAAAATGTGTAATTTACCATTTTTACTATATTTCTTTATTGGATAAACTACATAAATGATCCCTTGACTATAGGTTATTGTTTCATTGAGTTATTCAACTATTAAAAGTTATAAAATATTCTTTTTTTTATTAATCTAAGGTGATTTATAAGTGGTAATATATGTTTTAGAAATTCTCAACAATTTGGCAATAAATGCTCAAATACCATGTACAATTATTGGTGCTCGAACCTCTAATTTATAGAAATAACAATCATTCATTTATTAAAATGATATTACAAATTGATTTATATTTTTATTAATATTAACTATGATTAATTTAACTATAATTTACTATTAACTATGGTTATTTTATATTTTTATTAATATTATCTTATTAAAATGATATTTTGCACTATGATTCATAGTAATAAGATAACTATATTCATGGTAGATAATTTATTTTTTATTTGAAAGATAAATTGTGATCAATGATACGATGACGATTAATCATGAATGTTTGGTATTCAAGATTTAAGAAAAAAATTATAAATTAAATTTTTAGAAGTAATTGAAGATGATCTTGGTAGGTGGGTGGGAAAATGGTCTCATCGAAGGAGCTATATCTATGTGTCCCCGGAGGAAATATAATACTAATTCATTGCAAATTTTGATATAATTGTGAATACAATACAAGCATTTGAATTGTATTTTTCTTATAAAATAAAAAAATAGGATAAATTAGATTTTTATTAGGATAAGAGAGCAGATTTTCACGGGGGCAGGAAATCTCAAATTTGTTAGGTGGACCGCCGCCTCATCCTTTGGGCGTCTAATCTTAAGGGGGCGTTTGGATGGGAGAATGTGAGATTCCTATGAGAATGAAATCTACATTTTCCTGTTTGGTTGGCCGGGAATGTTATTCCCGATAATGTTTTATTACCACTAGTTAATTTTTTAGGATATATTATCGGGAATGTCATTACATCCCTTCCATTAGGGTCCCGTTTGGTTCACAGAATATTTCATTCCTAGGGAGAATTTTTTTTCCGGGTTAAAGATACCCACGTTTGGTTTCTCTACATTTCCAAGTACCAATCAAAAATTAATACCAACAATTTTTTTTTCCTGTTTCCCTAGGAATGTTAGTCCCCCATCTCCCTTAGGTATTTGTTTATTCTCGTCCCCTGTTTCCTAAAATATCCTTCTCCCCGCTTGATTCTGCTGAAACAAAATCTTCTTCTTCTTCAATTTGGCATTGATTTCTGCTTCTGGCGTATTAGGTATTTGCTTGGAGTCCTTCTGAAGACGAGAATTCCTCACCCTGCTGATGACGTGAAAAAGCTTAGAGCCCATCAATTCTCTCAAGGTTGGCATTTTTATTCTTTCATTTCCTTTTTTTTGCAGCTGAGAAATCGCAAAGAAATTTCTCTTCTCTTTTTTTAAATATAATTTAACATGATATTCATTCGGATGTCTAGAATCAATCACATAAGAATGTTTTTTTTTCTTGAAATGCATTTGTTTTTCCGTCAAATGCAGTTGTTAATGGGTTTGATTTTTGTTCGATCCGTAGAAGCTTTTTCATTCTGTTCTTCGGTTCTAACATCACATTTAGATTATATTTTGGTTTGGAATCATATATGTAATTGAACCTTTTTTCGCTTCTTTAGGGCCGGTTATGACCAAGTTTACCATAGCATTGAGAGAAATTGGAACATACAAGGAAGTTATTCGGTCCCATGTAATTCTCTGAACTATCGTTTTAACATGAATTCAAATTTATTACTGAGGAGTAAGGACCTAAGATAACTGGTTTTGGATAAATTCACTCTTTGGCATTCTCCAACTGCTGCTGTGAATACCTGGTGAAAGGAAATGATAATAATTTAGAAATGTCAGTAGTAACTAATCTTTTGTTGGTTGTTTTCTTCATGGATATTTAACACCATCTATGTTCTATAAAACTGTCCTTTCTTTTCAAAATTGTGAGAATATAAATTTTACTGCTATATTGAACTTTGACACTATATAGTTCATTGTCCAATAATATTAACATACAATAATATTTATGAAATGCTTTCTTTTCTCTCTAGGTTGAAACCAAGCTAAATGACAAATTACTGCAGTTTGTCAATATTTATTTACTTGAGGTCAAGGTAATTGCCTTTCTCTCATTTGAGATTTAAGTTACCCTGTAAAGTTGTGAGGATTTGGAACTAGCTAAAAGCTGGACTGCCTTATTAACCTTTGTTATGTAAAAACAGTCTTATCAAGAGAAACATAGGTTATTTATTTATCACTTTGCTATAGATTCATCCAACTTCTTATAATCTGTGTATAATTCTAGATCATGTATTTTTATTTGTAAACTTTTTGTTTTAAAATATCTTATCTGAGTGCAGGAAGCACGTAAACACTTTGACAAGGCTAGTCTCATTTACGACCAGGTGCTTTAGAATTTAAATTTATTTTGCTTGTGTAGTTTGTTAGCTTTCTTTATTTTCATTGATTGAATGTGATAATATAATTTGGAGTTGGCCTAAAATCAAATTAATTGTTACATTGTATTGCTTTGTGTAATCTTGCATGCTCGTAAAAAGTTTCTTTCACTAAGAAAAAGTACAGAGTAATATTGCCAATGTTTTGGAAGAGGTATCTTGCAAAATGGCTTGCTTTAATGGTTTATAATCTCATGTATTTGACATTCTTACTTGCGTAGATATAATGTTGATGGATATTTTAGTCTGACATGGTTGGCGTTATTCTAGGAACTTCATAATGCAAGGTCAACATTTGAGCATGCTCGTTTTAATCTAGTGAGTGACTTGCCAGCAGATGATTTCTAAATTGATGTTGCTTTGATAGTTCAAAATTGGTTCAAGATGGTAATTACACTACTGTGGTTTACAATTACAGGTTACTGCTCTTTCAAATGTTGAAGCCAAAAAGCGATTTGAGTTTCTGGAAGCTGTCCGTGGGACTATGGATGCTCATCTTTGATACTTCAAACAAGTTATCGCATGTCATCACTTCTTTATTTCTTTCTCATTGTTTCAAATTTCAATCACTTGCTGAATGCATTGCTCACGACTAACTTTGGTCATTTATAGGGCTATGAATTATTGCATCAAATGGAGCCATACATTAATCATGTTTGTTATCATAACTTCCCTCTAGTCCAAAACATGTATTTTCATCTCTGATTGTGCTGTATTTTATTCATCCAACTGTTCCTAAAAAAATAATATCCATGTACCGATTATAGTATCAGTTGCTCAAGAGATTAGTCATAGTATGTTATAAGATGCACGACTTATGATTGGTTTTCCCTTTGAAGCAAACCAAAGCAAAAAGGGATCTTGTAACTTGAATTGATGATTCCATGATATCTGCATGACATCATATTGATCTGAATATCCATTAAGGACATAGAAATAGGAGAGAAATTGAAATGTCACACCACCTTCCTCGAGTAATAATATGACTATCTTTGTTCGTTAACAGTATCGATTGCAGCTTACTTTATTACTATTGATAAAACCGTGTTGGAAAGTGCTAGGAGAAATTCTCGAACTCAGTTGGACAAAAATGTTTGAATGCCAGAATCAAAGGTAATGGCAAAAGTTCTAAAAGTCACTATAGTTTAATGTTGCTAATTTATTTTATGGCAAATGATGTCGTTATCCCTCCCAATAAAGTTGTTTTAAGAGTAAATAAATGATTATTATAAAAAAAAGTAAACAAATGATGTTTTAAGTTTCTGTTTACAGTCATGAGGTTATATTTCTTGTATCTTTTAACTTGAAACTAAGTTAATCTTTTGACTTGGATAATTTTTTGTGTATATAATATAGCCAACATATATGATTAAGTTTAGAATGTCATGTCTATTATCTTTTGTAAGTCTGAACATTGTACAAACTTTTGATGATTAATGTTATACTTCTTTTTGTTATGTAGTATATGTCTTGCAAGTAATGTGCTAGTTTTCGAATATGTTAATTACTTTTTATAAATTTAAATATTATATTTTTAGATAAATTATGTAAAATTTAATTAAATGTTGAAGTAGTGAAAGTTAAAAATCCCTACTATTGAACATTTAATTAAATGTTGAAGTAAAATTTTAATATATTTTTAGATAAATTATGTAAAATTTAATATTAATTAAAATTAAAATAATACATGATATATTTAAAAAATAAAATAAAATATTATCGATGAATTTTATATAAATAATTTTTATTTAAATATATTATAGATGAATTTTTATATAAATAATTTTTATATAAATAATTTTTATTTAATAATTATAATTTCACTTGTACAAAAAATATAAAACAAGGTCAATTTGGTAAAATATAAATTCCAGTAATCTTTTATTCTTTCAACCAAATACTGTAATCTTACATTACTGCCAAACAAACCAAACACAGTAATGTAACATTCCCAGTAATGTGTTAGGTAATGTTACATTCCGGTAATCCTATTTTCACTGGTAATCTTATATTCCTTGAACCAAACGTACCCTAGGTATTGTAAAATTACCGACGTTTTGGACTAAAATGCCCTTAAATTTTTATTTTTATTTTCAAAAATATCATTCTTCTGTCATTGAATAATAAAAATTCTACGAAGGTTAAATTACAAAATTATTCTTAAACTATTTTAGATTTACAAAAAAATCTATAATTAAAATTTTATATGAAGTTCAGGGGTTAAAATAAAATTTTATCATTTCATTAAATCTTTTTATATTTTCAATTTTGTAAAAACATTTTATAAATTTTATGAATTTAAATTTTTTTAAAGAAAATATATAAATATTTTCTAACTTGTTAAAAAAATAAATATATAATAAGGACAATTTGGTCAAATATACATTCCAATAATCTTTTATTCCTTTAACCAAACACGGTAATCTTACATTCCTGCTAAGCCAACTAAACACAAAATACAACACTCTCAGTAATCCTATTCCCTAGTAATCTTACATTCCCACTGATAATCTTATATTCTGTGAACTAAACGCGCCATAATTGTAAATATCAAAAGGATATAGGGAAATTATAGACACTGACCTAAGAAACATGCGCATTACGCACCGCGTGTAAGGTAACACTTCTGAGTACGTTTCAAATTATGAGTTCCTGGTTTCCATTGTTTTGAAAACCGGACCGACCAATTCAATCGGTTCAACCGGGAATCGTTGCCTAGTCCGGTTTAAACTAAACCGGTTGAACCGCTATTAGTGAACCAGCCATAACCGTTGAACCGTTCAAACCGGACCACTGAAAATCACTAATTTTGTTTAAAAAAAAAAATAAACCAAACGACGTCGTTTGTTAAACGAGCCAAGTCGAACTCGAGTATTGCTGAGCTCGACTCAAACTTTAAAAGTAAGCTCAACTCGACTCAAACTCACGAACTAAAAATTATCAAGTTCAACTCGAACTCGAAATATAATATTGAAACTTGAACTCGAAAAGGCTTGAACTCAAAAAAAATTTAGAAGCTTGATTGAAGCCTAAAATTCGAGCTTGATTGAAGTGAAAGAATAGTTCACTCTATGCTCACCAAAAGACTTCATGATTTTGAATGTCAAATTACCTCTATTATTTATAGATGTTAGTTGGGATGTTCTTCTATATTTCTTAGCCATGTGGGATTGTTTTGTTCTCATATTTTTATTCTTTAGACTTTTGGGATGTTCATGTTCTTCTATGTTTCTTAGCCATGTGAGATTGTTTTTTTAAAAAAAATTAAACCAAACAATATCATTTTGTTATGATTTTTTAGCCCCAAATTTATTTTTTTATTATAGTTATATAATTATATTTATTATTTAATATGTTTTACCTTAAATATTATGTTATAGTTAATTTGAATCATTTTGTTTCACTTGATTTTATGGTTTTTAACTCATATATGTTATGACATGCTTTGAATATGACTTGTGATATACAAAATTATTTTTTATTAAATATTTTTAGTATTTTTATTTAATATTTTAAATAATTATGACGTCGTCCGATTCTTCTAACCGGTCAGACCGATTCGACCGGTTGAACCAATAAACCGATAGCATGTCCGTTCGTTAACCGGTCCGGTTATAAAAACCATGCCGGTTTCAAGCTGCTCACAACAGGTTTCTCTTTTCCCGCTTCTTTCTTTCTCCTCCCAAAACGACCATTACTCTGCAAGTCTACCGTTTCTTTTCAGTTCTTACAATTTTCTCGTTCAAAATCGCCGAGCAAAACCGAAAATCCAGCGCTCTTTAATTATCAGGTGAAAGGTGACTCGTTTGAAATGATGTTTCTCTCATTTTCAATTTATTCTCGAATCGGATGTCTTTCTCAAATGTTATTTCACGTTTTTCTTTTAGATCTAAGAATAACTATACTGCGAATTTATGGCTCCGCTTTCTCATTGTTCGTGTTTTTGGATTTAAAGTTTCTCGCAGACTGCATACTTTTGACCTTTCTATAGCTGTTTGGATTCAAATTTCTGCTATTGTTTTTTCTAATATATTGTTGACGGTTTTTCTTGTGATTGGAAAAATTGAGGATTGGATGATTTTCGTTTAATATTTTTTCTTGTTGTAGCATGGGATCATCGATATTGTGCTAAATATCTATTATTATTTTTATGATTTCCTTTGAGATCTGATGATTTGGTGCCTCTTCCTTTGCTTTAGGATTTGTTTGGTTGTGGGAAACAACAAAATCGTAGAGAAAAAAACGGTTAAAAACTTGGCATCTCATGAGAAAGTAGAGAGATCTCCTAAGATTATATCTCGCATGACTTGAATTATGATTTTGCGTTTTGCATTTCCCCAATAACCAAACAGAGTTTTAGACGTGTACATTTCTCTGTTTGTTTCTTCTTTTAAAATTCAACGGTTTCTCTACAGGTTGCTTCTAGCTAGCATGGCCTGCTTAGCATAAGCTTTTCTGGATAACATATTAGTTTTACGACCTATGGCATTTTATTAAAGTATTATGTGGTGGTATTTTCTAATACTTGATTAGTTTTGCAATTCTATTCAACTGCATTGTTTGTTACGAGTAGATTATTTTCAAGTTATTGCAACTTCTTGGTGTTGTTTTTGCGGAATGTCCTAATTATTTAATGTTGACATTTTTGAATAGGTTTATACTTATATTAGAGAAAAACTAATAGCAGTGAATTGGTATACCTGTTACTGCATTACTATTCCGGTAACTTATTGAAGCTCAAATAGCTGCTCTGAGAAATTTAGTGTTTGATGCCCAGAATTTTTTTTCAGGATCGAATGAGTGACTGTCGAAGTTTTGGCAGCAATTTTCGTCCATCCAGCCAATCTAGAAAGATTTCAATTGGAGTATTGGTAGACTCTTTAGCTAAGAGAAAACCTGGAGGCAACAAGGAAGATCAGGATAAACAGGCAAATGCAGAAAGAAACAAACCTAGCGTTGGAATTTCCTCGGGGGGAAAAAACAAAGGGGATGCTTTCAGAACTTCCAAGGGGAATCAAACTGAAGATAATGAGCAGGTTAAGTCTCCATGGATTACTCCTAGATCCTTGCATAGAGAAACTCTTTATCCAGAGACTACCTCTTTACCAAAAGAAGCGTCCAACCCCAAAGAGAAGAAACTGAATACAGTGAAGGATGTTCCAGAAATAAATTCATTTTCGTTTTCTCAAAACCAAAACTTTAGTGCACGTAATGTTGGCAGCGAGCAGCAAAAGTTTGATGGCCTCATTACTGGCCTAAACTACAAAAGGAAAGGAAGGAAGGATGACAACTCACAGAGGGTGGAGGAGTTCAATTGTGCAAATCAATGGAAAGATAAAGTGGAGTTAGAGCAAAAGGCAGGTAAAACTGACAGCATACAAACTGAAACTTTGAAAAAGAAGCTGCATGAGTTGTTCGCAACTGTTGCTTCACCAAAAAGTCTTGAATCTAGTTTACAGTCTCATAAGGTCGGTTCCAATAATTCAAAACAAAGGAGAAGTGGTGATAATGTGGGAGACACAGCTATAAAGTACAGAAAAAATTCAGTTGATGTAGAAATTGTTTCAGAAAATCCTGATAAGACTGTTAAGAAGCCCGCAACCCGTTCCTTGATCCAAAAGCGAGCTCTAGCAAAAGTGCAACTTGCTAACTCTAAAATCGATTTATCCTCCAAGCAGAAACACGGAGATAGCATCTTATCTTTTGGCGAAGGAAGATCTGCAAAGCAAAAGTTCTAAAACAGATCCACATCACATCAGTTCTCCTGAAGAGGAGAATGCAGATGAGATTGAAAGCCTTCCTGACTCTTCTCGGGAGAAAAGAGGAGAAAACTTAGAGAAGGTTCAAGAAAAGGACTCTTTTCATTCTCCAATGCTAAACGAGACAAATGAGCAGGTGAATTTTGACAATACAACATCACCAGGAAAATGGGATAAACAAGAAGATGATGGTAATATATCCTTGAGGAATTTTGTACATGCACAAGATGATTTCCAAAGTCCAACTTTCAGGTTCAATACGCCTATTTTAAATACTTCTTCAAGCCCAACACCAAAAACTGTAGAGATAGAGCGAGGTACTTGTAGTCCTGTACCCTTTGAGAGAGGATTTTCCATAAGAAATATTGGGAGCTTCAGGACTTTCCGAACTTCAGGACCTGCTAGTCCTAAATCCAATGCAGAAGCTCAGTCGTCTGTATCCTTAACTATTTTTCAGGATTTTAATATAGGAGTTGAATAGTGTCTAAACTTGACCATTATATTTTCTGCGTTTGCCCTTCCTTATTGAGTTCCAGGAAGATACAGAGAAGCATACAGCTTCTTCACTCAGGAACGGAATGCCTGGTAAGGAAACAATTGATGCAGTAAATGAGCATTCTGAACCATCATCATCAGCATCAGAAGAACAGTTCTCTGAAACCTTCATAGAAGGATCACCCATTATTGATAGATATGATTGTAAGTATATAAAATGCTCTTCTGAAACAGAAAATATGCATTCCTCCCAACTTTTATTAGGATGTGATTTACCAGTAGTTACTTCTAAATAGCCATTTTTCCTAAACAATCAATTAATGGGATGAGAAGAGTTCGTATTTGCCTTTCCAGCTCACGTTGTAGCATTCTACCTGATTTATTACTGCCGATAGATTCATTATCAATGGTTGTCTTTCCTAGAAGTACAAAGATTGGAAAGTTGAAGTTTAATTTTTTCTCTTGAGCTTCTTTATGATTGGACAGTTTGTATTCTTTTTAGGGAAACTGTTCAGAGCAAAAATCATATCATAAAACCACTTAACCCTTGGAATTGCTGTTAGTTATTCTAATATCGTACCATGAATGATGTAACTATTAAATTCATGATAACTTATCCTTTGGAGAAGAATCCTCGGTAATTTGTCTCGCGAGGCTTTTGCTCCAAGTTTTTTTAGTCTTCTTGGCTGTATTTCTCAATTTGCATGCCAACCTTAAGTGTATTGCATATATGTTATGCATCAGCACAGATTCTTCGTAATTTCATCTTCTTTTCTGATTTTTAAATTTTCCTTCTTAATGGATGCTCCTTTGGCTCTTTATCTGATGATTTTGTCAAGGTCACAGAGAAAATCTGATCTCAGCAGAGAATGTTATTTCTGAGAAACCAAATTTTGAGCATTGCCCAATCAAGCGGTTTCGGAAGGAAGATGCCAAACTTAGTGAATTCAGTCCCACGTCACCCTCCCAAAAAGGCACAACATCTTAACATTTGAATATCGAGTGCTCTTCTTATCCTCCCATCAGTTTCTTTCTAAAGAAGTTTCTTCTCTATTTTTCTTCAGAACGGGCAGGAACTGGAGAAAGTTATTGGTTCCAGGAACCCTTGGAAGAGGACCAAGAAGATGAATTGACAAGGTCCCTATTAATACATAAACAAAGAAAAGGAAATACCTGCTGTTTCCATCTGTGGACTATCTTCATTGAGTTTGGTTTTGCTTGGTTATGTTCCAGGGCTATTACATTGCTTGCTTTGGCTTTAGAATCATTTAAACGCAAAATGGACTCAGCTACTAGAAAAAAGTCCTCTGAGATTTTGATGTCCATTTCTGATGAGATGAAGTCAATGTCGCTGAAGGCTGAGTCTCAGATCGAATCTGATGTGTATGTACTTAAAACTGAAAGCTTTGCTGACCCATTATATTGATACTTAAGCTTTGGTTTTCATACTCTTTCAGGGGGAAGTTGACTTGTCTCAGTAAAACAAAAAGGAAACGTCTGGAAACAAGATTGCAAGGTGACAGTTTTTTATCAACTGATTAGCTTGATAGACTTCAATAAGATGCAATTGGTTCCTAATGGTATACTAAAAGTGATTATATGTATTAGTTTTTACCAATCTCAACGTTATAGATTAAGAGCCTCAACTGCTTTTCTACTTGTTCACCGATCTGGCACAATGAGCTACATTGAGCCTTGGTGCTTGTATGTCTACTTTGACAGCACATATATGCTTGAATGGACCACATGCAAGGTTTTGTCTCAGAGGCATGCTATTAACATGTAGTTAGTTATGATATATTAGCCATCGCAGTAATGTTTTTACCAAAAGGCATGTGTGGGTGTTATTATCATAAACTTGAGACATAAGTGCTATCAATCTTAGGGGTTCTCTGCATTTAAATTTTTATATTGGTAATAACTGTCAAGGAAGCCTTTATGATTTTTCTTTTTGATTTGCCATATTTTCTCACAGAGCAACAAGATCAGTTGAAGATGATACTTGAAAAGTTCAAGGAGGACATTCATCATCATCTCTTCGATTGCAATAGTATCCTTGAAGGGATGGAATATCACCAAAATGAACTAAAGGGAATCATGAAGAAACAAAGTATGACAACAATTTATTTTGAATAAGTTCCATAATTGTGACTGCATTATTGCATCTTGTTTTCGTAGATGTTTCCTTTTAGCTTAGGAAGAATTGTGACTCCATTTGCTTCATAAGGAGAGACATCTGGGATTCATTGGGTTATTGATTGATTTTCAATGCATGACAATTTATTTTGAATAAGTTCCATAATTGTGACTGCATTATTGCATCTTGTTTTCGTAGATGTTTCCTTTTAGCTTAGGAAGAATTGTGACTCCATTTGCTTCATAAGGAGAGACATCTGGGATTCATTGGGTTATTGATTGATTTTCAATGCATGGAACATAAATTACTTTTTTCCATAGATTTTCTTGGATATGAGAATATGGAGGGTGTTTTGATGCATCCCTGTTATGAACATTGGACTAAAGGAAATTTAGACTTAAGAAATACTGTGGTGTTCTAGGTCCGTCTCATTTAGCAGTTGCACTTTGAAAATTCTGGCATTAGTGATTGCGTTCACGAATACAGTATTTATGACTTCCACTTCCCTATTCTAATATTCTATAATTATTTGTTAGAGGCTTAAAATTTTAAAACTGGTTACATTGCAAAACTAACCACTAACTTAAAATTCAGAAGCAGCAAAGTGATAATTCTTTGGGAAATTAGACTTCAATGTATAGATATGGAATTATGTTTTGGCAGTCTTTTATTCACGTTTGTAGCTAGTATTATGATTAAACATATTGTGTAGTTTGAATGCCTGCTGTGTCTCGTATTACAGAAGTGTCACACCAGAAGCTTCTCATGCATGTGGAAGAAGCAGCTAAATTCCAACTTAATAATGCCGAAACAAGAATCACAGCTGTCCATGAGGCAAGTTTGATGTTTCTGTTTATGTTTGTGGTAGCTTTTCCACAATTCAGGCACTATGTGTCATCCACAGATTACGTAGGGCACCTACTATCCAAATGCTTGGTTCTGGAAAACATGTCAATACAGTTACCAAACCTTGGTGTGTAGGTTTAGATATATGAATTCGGTGCCACCAGACCTTAGGATTTGTGTGGGCATGGAAATCTATGCTATTGGGTGTACAGTGTGCTTTTATGGAATTCTATCACCAAGTACTGCTCTATGAAAAAGACCATGAGGATTAACAAGTTTATGCTCTGGGATCCTTCGGTTGCTACCTGGTTTATGTTTAAGTCCTCATACTTAGGATATTCAGCATAGACCATTCATTTTAGCATTCAAATTCTTCATTATAATCTAGAACTCTATGTTTTATATCCTGAATAACATGCACGTTTATAATCCTGATTTAATGCAGTCGGCGAGGGAAAAGATGCTGCAGCTGAAACATGAAATTGCCGAGTGCTTGACTGATATATACTGAACCGATAGAGGTCTGAAGATGGACTTGACATTCCTAAGAAGTAAGAACTAAGAAGATTTGACTTAGAAAATTTTGCATGTCCAAATATCTTCCTAACACCTTATTCTACTTAGCTATTGATTATTTACTTTCGTCCAATAGAACCTTATCTGTAATAGTGAATATTAACTTTTCGTTTGAGTGGCCTGCACTTTCCGGTCTTGATGTGCATGTTTGTTGGCTTTTATACCTGAGATGGTTCCACTGGTATATTCTGACCAAGATTTGGTCGGTTTATCTTCTTATTTATTCGTAAATGAAGGAAAATGATGGTACACTTTTCTTGGTTGTTTTCCACTGTATATATTTGCATACATTTGCTGGGAGCGATAATCCCAGTAAACGTATTTACGGTGTTCAGTTATTTATATTATCATCTTAAGTCCAGGGAGTTGGTTTCTGAATGTTTATCTAGTCTTTATGGTCCACAATCAAAGCGAGATATGTCTTCAATTTTCCTCTTTTTTTGCCCTTATTCCACCACTCCTTTATCTATGCCCCACTATCCGCTGTTGGGTGTGATATAACGAAACTGGTTTACCATTGTGGTCTTTTTCATCAGCATGGGAATTGGGACCAAAGAGAAAAAGAAAAGAAAACAAAAAATAAAGGGACAATAAGGAGTCTTGGTTAGGTTGAACACTAATAAAAGAGAGAGGAGGGGAGGAAATTTCTGGTGTTTCTCAGGCAGACACGCCAGTGTTGAAAACGAAAGACTTTGGAATTTGGGGCGTATTTGAATGTGGGATTAGGTTCTCCAATTGACAAACATTTAATGGTTTGTTGGGTTTTAGGGCTTTCATTATAGTCACCATTGTTGTGGTGGCCTACCTCCCTCCTTAGCATTGTCGCTTTCTGTTGGTTTATCCTCCAGAGAACTGGCCACAATTCTGTTTCATCCACCTTGCTATTTGCCACCTGGAAGAAGAATATCTCAACCTAAAGATAAAAAATGTGAAGATTTTGTCTTGGTCCTTTTATTATGCATAAAGTTTAAATTTAGTTCTATACTTTAGTTTGATGATTTCCCTTCAAAGTATATTCGTTTTCTACTTTGCATCCTAAAGTATTTTTTTCTCAACTCACTCTTTAAAGACTTTTTTATTGTAAAACTATAATATTTTATGTGATAGTAATATCTCAAGATAAAAGCTATTAACAATCAAAATTAAATTAAAACAATTTGATTAATTTAGTTTTTCAATTTAGCGATCTAATTAATTCAAAATTTCCAGTTTAAACGTTTAACTGGATAAAAAAGTTTACAGACTTGATTAATATTTTCAAAAGTTTGAGGACTTTAGGAATCTTTAAGCAAAAATATATAATGATTAATCTTAAAGTTGAGTATAGTAGGAGTGAAGTACAATTTTGAGCAAAATAAAAGAAGTACAAAGGCAAGAAAGTATAGGGGCACATGAAGTATAAGTTGATCACGTGAAGTGGACGATTTTTTCTTAAAAAATGGGCCTGGTATGGGAAGGGTGAGTGAGTAGTGAAATGGGTAGTCCACGTGGGAGCGCGGGTAGTCCCCCCCAGTCCACGTGAGGGGGTGTCTTACAGTCCTTGGTCTTTGACTCTTTTGTCTTCCTCACGTTTTTGAACATTCACTTTCAACGTAAAAACGATCCCCACTATCCCATGCTTATTCTCAACTCATCTTACCATTTTGGTTACCTAATACAATTATTATTCCTTTGAGTGCAGTAACATATTAAAAATTTAAGTGAGGAGTACGATTTTAGAAAAAAAATTATATTAAAAATTTAAAGGGTATAAAAATATGTTAAATTATTTAAATTATAGAAAAGTTTAAAATTTAAAATTACATCTGTTCCTTTCAGTTTCTTCCTAATTTTAAGCTTTATATTTTTAATTAATTTAAAAATTAATTATTATAAATACTGAATTGAATAACTAATTTAATGAAATAAATTTAAATAAGCTAAAAAATATTAAAATTTTTAAAGTTCTCATCACCTATATTATAAATTCAAATTCAAATTCAAGCATATAAGATAACTTTTTTCATGAAGTCAAATCTTTCGATATATAGAAGGACCAAGAATAAAATATATTCTTAGATTCTCGTCTAAAATTTTATTTGGATTGACCGTTGATGATGAGAATATTTTTTTTTATCAAATCAAGAAAGGTAAATCGTAGATATTCTCTTTGTTGTCTTGTTGTGTGTGACGAAAACGTAATTCATCGCGTTCAAATGAATTAAAGATTGTTTGGGAATGTTTGTACAAGTGTTTTTTTTTTGTCAAAATTGTTACTTGAAACGTAAAAATATTCTCAAACAATTAATTTTTAATCGAAAAATTACGTATAAAACATGATTATTGACTCAAATAAAAAAGATGAAAAAAAAATATTTTTACATTAAAAAACTTATTGAAAAAACTCGTTTAAAGAAATATTCTCAAACAAAACCATGTATAAAAACCGCAATCTTGGATTGAGAAAATCTCAACATTTAAGTATTTCAGCCACATTTGTGAATAAAAGATTAATATATAATTTGTTAACCTTATATGATTTTGCATATTATTAATAAATCAAATACTTACACCTATTAAAATATTGAAAAATATTATTTTAAAATTAATAATATATTTATTATTTAATCCATCGATAATGTAAAATAATTTACCCCATCAATATATTAATTTATAAAAGTTTTTCGGTCAATATCACACTCGGCCTAAATAATTATTCTTCAATAATGTATGCAAATAGGGTTAAGGATGAACAAGAATTTATCTTGAAATATAAAAAATTTCAATTATTTATGTATTTTATGAATTATATTTATTTTAAAATTTTATTTATATCTTTTCTTAAATAAAAATTTTATATCAATCAATAAATGGGTATATCTTCAAAAATATTTCTAAGCATGAAAATGGAAGAATTTGTAATTATACAGAATTTTAGGGATAAAGAGGCATGACGTGAAAGACCACAATTCCAGTGGTCCCAACACAGAGCTTCGTGGGTGGTGGGGCAGTAAACGTGGCAGAACACCATTTATTTTAGAGATTACGCAAAGCAAAGCTTCGGTTGTTGTGGACGCGCGCCCCATTTTCCATAAACTAGGAATCTTCCCATCCCCCAACCATCTTATTATATCACTTGTGTCTCGTAATAATTTCCCCCAACCATCTCCCCGTTTTCATCAAGACATCATCCTGTTCTCCACGGCTTGATTTGATACTCTTTCTCACTGTCGGTCTTCTTGGTTTTTTGACGGCTTAACTTATCGGATTTTCTTTCAGATTATCAGCCACGTCAAATACTTCCTGAATCCGATCATCCTTCAATGGCAGAAAAACAGAAACTTGAATCACTTCCTCCGTGGATGACACGTCACTTGCCTAATTTACCATCCACGTACGTGTATACACACACACACATATATAGCTGAACAGTGTGTTTTCAATGTGTTTCTTCTGATATTTCTTGTTTGCAGGTGTGATCCTGACGCGGCGGAGCCGATGCGGGAAAATGGTCAGATTTTGATTCGAGGTTTATCGTCCAAGAAACCCGGAAAGAAGAACATAACTTGTCTGCAAACCGGGTACCAGGAGCTACGGCTGGCTGAACTATACGAGGACGGTTACGATAAACAGGTCGTGGATTTAAATATTGCTGCTTCAAACAAATTTAACGTGCCCCAGCTTGAAGAAGAAGAGATGATTCCTCAGCAAACCATGAACAACGATATGCAAGTACCTCAATCTTTCTACAAGCAATCAAAGGAGAGAGTGAAAGCAAGAGTTGATGAGAAAAATGAAAGGGTGAACTTTTCAATCTTCTCAAGATCTCCAGCTCTTCAAAAATCTAACCAGATTCCGATAAGAATCAATTCTTTTGAAAAACAAGGAAAAAAATCCATGGAAAAAAAGTGGGTTCCCGATGAACAATCCGAAGCCGCTCCGAGTGAAGTCTCAAAGAGAAAGAGAAAACCAGAAGCTCACAGCCTATCTGAAAGGGTAAGCAACCAAATCCAACAGCTTATAAATTCAGGGTTTTGTAGTAAACTGAAATATTTGATTTCTGGGTTGCAGAGACGAAGAGATAAAATCAACAAGAAGATGCGAGCATTGCAAGAGCTCATACCCAACTGTAATAAGATGGATAAAGCATCGGTTCTTGATAAGGCAATCGAGTACTTGAAAACTCTTCAGCTTCAAGTTCAGGTTAGACTTTAGAGCCTTTCGATATCATTCCTTGGATCAATAAATACAAAAATATCGCTTAATAACAACGGGATCTTGCTTCGAAACAGATGATGTCAATGGGAAGTAGTGGTGTTTATATGCCTCCGATGATGTTACCGTCTCCGTCGATACAACATATAAATGCACGGCCTTTGGGTGGTTGTTATTCTCCCATGGCTGTCTCAATGCAAATGGCACAGTTTCCATCGACATCTTCGCTAATTCCGGCGATCAACCAAGCTAGACTCAACATGCTTGGCCTCTCCGGCCAGGTTCTATTACCGTCCATGCCGCCATTGCGATTACCCTTCGTATCGTTGACTGCTGCGAGATTTCCCCAACTACCGGTCCAGACCCCCACCGTATCCCCAGCCTCCTCCGCCGCTGTTACTTTTTCTAAATCGATGGAATGGAATCGGACACATTAACTCAAAAAACATCTACTGAAGACGAGAGTTAGCAAAACAATTGTTAAAAGTTGGAAGCAGTGCTGCAGGTCTCCTCACTCGCATCAGGTTACATTTTTGGAATTGTTCTCTTATAGATGATATGGAAATTTGATTTTTAAGTCGATTTTCATGAAATAAAAATTGAAAGAGATTAACCTGTAAATAATTCGTGCAGGAGTCTATAATTCAATCAATTTTGAGCTTGCGGATGGGATGGGAGAGCTTTGAAAACTGAGAATCAGGGGGCTTCTTCGTGTACGGGCTTGCTTACACACTGTTTGAAAATGGAGTATTTACAGTCATCATTGAGAAGATCAGCATTTCAGCAAGATTAGTTTAAGAAAAAGAGGTGAAGATATCAGATTAAGTGTTTCAGTTTCCAAAAGAAACTAGTGGTTCATTTGCAGCAGCTTCCTTCCTTCTTCGTGTAATTATGTATATATAATACACATCATGACATACAAACTTCATTTTGTACTAGTTAAGACCATTTTCTTTCCAACATAACAGTTCATCATGTTGAATATGGTCATACGTTGGAACGAAGTAGAGCTAGATTTTCACTGTCGAAATCCTTTTTACATTTGAAAATACTTTTTCTTGAATCATTAGTTAAAAGAGCGTATCAAAAAAAAAATTGAAAAGAGAAATTGTTATCAATAGTTTTGGATTAGTTATATTGATTACTTATAAAATTATTATTTTACATAAAGAAAAAGAATTATTATTAATAGCTACATCCGTGTAATTAATAATTAAGAAAGATTATAAAGAAAAAATATTTTATGATCACTCTTCCACTCTTAAAAGAATTAATTAAATTTAAGATTCAAAATGTTAAGAAAGGTTAAAGCACAATTTGATTTTATTAAAAATATATTTTTTCATAACTTTTAAAATAAATAAAAAAATGAATTGAGTCTTAATTATGATAATAATAAATAACAATAAAAATATTTAAAAAAATCAATATGCTAAAACAGATAAAAATAGTTATTTTGTTAAAAAATTAATATTTGAAAAGTAATTATTTTGGCTACTATTATTTTTTTTAGATAAAATATATGTATTATATCCAAAATAAAATACAGCAAGAAAGTTGCTACAACACCAACAGGTTCTGTACAACAAATCAATCACCAATCTCCCCCTCTATACAAATTTGTTGGTCTAAATCCCCTATATTGTGTATTAAACATTTCGCCTGTACAACCTCGCAAATCAACCCAAAAAGATGAAGGTCAATTCTAATATTATTTCTAAAACACCGCCTATTGCGTTCCTCCCAAATAAAATATATATAAGCATTTCAAATTAACTTGAGAACAACACGAGAGGTTTTACCTTTAAGCGAAGCAACAACCCAACTCAACATAGGTTCTCACTCAATCACAACCTGTCGAACCCCACACCTTCCAAGCATCCTCTCCCAAACCCCAGCTGAAAACCAACATTCAAAAAACAAATGATTCTTTGATTCCAACGCCTCCCCACACAGCACACATCATTCATCGATAGACAACTATTTTTTTTTGAAGTGCTTTGACCTCTAACGTTCTATTCTAGAGTAAAATAACTCATTGTTTGTAATACTACCGACTCGTACCCGACCCGGATACACACCTGAGATGTCATATTGACTTTTCAATACTTTGACTATTTGAAAATATGACTAAAATTTGACTTTTTACTTTTATTGGAAAATGAAAACATATTTACAAAATATATCAGAACATCTACAATTTAAACATTTATAGTACATGCCAACCAAATTTCAAATAACCAAATCACATACGATTCAAATCTGTTTGATCTGATAATCTTCAAAGGTATGTTGTCATGCTCTTGCTAACTCTGTTGACTTCTCTGAACCTACGTGTGAAAACAAACACACGCTAAGTCTTTGACTTAGTGAGACATAATGAGTATAATAAAACTATAAAACCTTTATTTAAACATTTCAGAGAAAATACTTAATACGAAATTCAATTTACGTTTCTTATAAATAAAATAGACTTTTAGGCACCGTTCAATTCATAATCAATTTACATTTCATAAAAACTACATATACAATTATACTCTTTTCAATCCATATCAATTTGTTTAATTAGCCCAACGTATATAACGGAGAACTCAAGGTATATGAGTACAATGAGGTTGTGCACTATAATTGCGGTCACCACTACCACGTAGAATTTGCACCGAACTGCCACATAGAATAAGCACTGAAGTGCAACATAGATTTGTCCCGAAGGACCGCGTAGAATTTTTCCCGAAGGACCACATAGAATTATCCTGAAGAACCGCGTAGAACCCTCGACTCTTGGCATACCAACTATACCTTTAATTCTCATAACATATACTTTGGGCTTTAATCATATAATTATTTCACATTTCATTATTCAAAGTATTTTTTATTCACATAGAACACATTCACTTAGCACATATTCACATATACATTTTCACGTAGAATATTTTCACATATAACATATTCACCTATAACATATACTCATAGTATTTCACATAGCATTGTATTTAAACCCATATATCATTTCATGGCAAAGTTCATAAACACAAATATGTCAAAATATCATAAAAATATCATAACATAAACCAAATCAATTTCGTTATCAAACTTTCAAGATTTGGCTTTTCACAAACTAAATTATTCAAAATTTATTTACCAAAGCATGATAAAAGTATTTCATAATAAATTTAAAACATTTTTCTTTCAAAACATTCGAGGTTAACTCATCGCGAGTCTTCCTCATATTATATATAAAAGTATAGTAAAATGCACTCACATTTGCCTCACGTAAGTCATAAACGAAATCATTTAGACTTTTGTTCAATCTTTTCACTACATCGACTCGTTTGATATGCTTTCGATCCAACTCTACACATTAACATGTCCAAGATAAATATTGAATCTCACTTAACATCTAACCAATTAGCAGTTACATAATTGAAACGAAACACATAATTTAAACTTTCAAACTGAATAGTATCGGTACTCTACACACAGTACATATACTTCTCTTCTATGGTATCGATACCTACTTCAGTATATATATCATTTTGACATTCTGGAATTTCATCTTCCATTACAATATCGATACCTCCACATCAGTATCGATACTACTTTAATCAATATCGATATTGTTCATCCGATTCATACTATTTCCTTTAATTCATCCGATACCCTTACTCAGAATTCACCTATTTCACTTCGAAAGTTACCCAACTTCATCTAAATCTCATACTTTTAACTCCATTCATTCCCTTAAACTCATTTACACTTATTCCAACTAACTTGTATCCATTAAAACCCCCTTTTTCATAAAAAATTCTCCATAGAACTCTTGAAACTGAAAATCATACCAATTCTTCAAACATGTTCTCAATCCTTTCTAACACTTTTAACATCTTATTCAAACCCTTGACAAGTCAAATATCCCTTTAGAATCCAAATATTAATCATTTTTCAACAATTCCCTTAAAAACCCATTTTACCAATTTACCATTAACTCATCAATCCAATAGTTTTTAGTTATCTTTAAGCTTCCTTAAGCTTCTAAAAATCAACTCAAAAATGAAAGAAACAATCAACTTTAAAATCACTTACCTTAGCCATGGTGTTCACGGTGGGAAGAACAGAAGAGCTTTCAGATTTTTCCTTTCTTTCATTTCTTCATTTTCATCGCATGTTATATAACCTTAAGAAATGAAATTTAAATTCATTTCATGCCAAAAGATCATTTTGCCCTTCCATTATTCAATATTTAATAATAAGTCCTAAACAAAATTTTCCAAAATCAATCCTTGTATATTTCAATTTATCAGACTTAAACCGCTAAATTTTAAATCCTTAAATATTAGTCACTGACTCAAAGTTTGGGGTATTACATTGTTGATGTTAACTAATAATAATATTCTTTGTTGACATGAGAAGACTTACGTTTTCAAAGTGATTATCACTTTGGTTATGTGACACATGACATGTCATGACTCATGTCACATGACATGTTATCACTCTTGTATATATATGATATGTGTCACATCATCATTTTGAACATGTGACACATATAATTGCTCATGTACATGTGACATGTATCATGTCAATACTTTAGACACATATATCTTATCACGTTAGTGAAGAACTTTAACCGTATAGAACCTATATTTTGATATAACAAATTAGGGCAAAAATATTTTTTGACTTGATTGAAATTTGTTTAAAGTTTCTTAAAAGCAATTCAAAATTTATAAAACTATAATTTGAACACAAAATATTTTTTTGGGTAAATATTACTAATATTGTTCTTACAGTATTAATACTACATGAACAATTATGATATTGTTCTTGTAGTACCGATGTCAAAGGAAAGAGAAGTGTCGACACTCCTATGATTGCATTGATACTACCTATTTATTTCAAGTTGTTCAAATTCTAAGTTACAAAATTGATACTGATACTCTAGGACTATCGATACTATTTTATATAGTAATTTTGATACCACAAACTATATCGATACTAGTCAAGCCTAATGATCATTAACGACTAGTTTATTTAAATATTATAAAGGAAGTACCGATGCTCCAAAAGACAATACTAATACTTCCTATTCTGGAAAAGTCTCCAACGGCTCCAAATCATCCAAACGGCTAGAAACGATCACAAATACATTTCAACTTATAAAAATAAGTCAAGAACACTTGAAAAAGGTTACAACATCTATCCAAGCATTAGAGGTTAAGAGAAAAGCCTTTTTACTCTTTATATTCTATATTCTATTGTACACAGTGTTCATAGTTTAATTGTAAATCTTTAGGATTCTTTCTTGTGAGCTTAGTTCTTGTCAACACATTCCTTGTGAGATTTTTCTTGTTTACATCTTTTTTTTCATTTGTAAAGGGGAGTGGTGCTAGTTTAGCCTTTAAAAACATAGAGAATTTGTAAAAATTACTCTTGAGCCTAGAAAAAGAAAGAACAAATTATTGAATATGTTAAAATCCTCAGAGTGAAGTCAAGATAGTGAATGTAGACTTTGATTGATGAAGTTGAACCACTCTAAATTTTTATGCAAATTTTACTATCCTTTTTCTTCCACACCCAAAAGGTTTCAAAAAGGTCAATTCACTCCATTTTGACACTTTCTCGTTGTTCATAGAGTCTCAAAAATCTTAACAAATTGTTACTCAACTAATAATTTCTCTACTATTGTATTCATGGATGGATCAAGGGGATGTTGGAGATGGTTGCACCCTTAGAATTTTTAAATTTCTATATAATTTAAATATTTTTTATTTTATTTTAATTACTATTTTCCTATATTTTAAAATTTTATATACATCTTCTAGATCTTTTAATATTTTTTTTTGAAGATTCGAACTAAGTGGCAGATTCAAAAATTTTAAAAATGAAATTTCAAAATTTTAATGTTTCTATTTTTATAACAATATGAGTATGCAAATTTTCTTAGATTTTTTTCCCTTAACACATTAAACTAAATTTAATAATTTATTTAAAATAATGAGAACTTAGTACATTCGTCCCTGTTCTTACCCCCAAACATAAAATCATTATTCCATCTTTACTATATTCACTTAGTAAGATTGAAGTACAAATCACATTATCCCAAAATGCCCATGGTAAGGCATTGCTCAGGAGCCCAAGTGATTGACACATATAATCCATTTATGCTGAGGCAACCTGCTGGTGTTGATTTCTAGTGGCTCTGCTTAGTGTTTATAATGCGGCCCTTCAACTGGTAATCGGCTCTTCTTGGGCCTTACGATGCAAATCCAAAGACGGAGGAGGAGGAGGAAGACATGTATTATTCCAGGTTACAGGGAGACGAGAAGCATTTGGCTTGAGAAAGCAAAACAGGGGCTACCTTTTGATGATTGATTCAGGGTTAAATATGTTAACCCCCCTTGTAATTTTGCTTTAACTTCCTCCTCATTAAAGTCAATTTCTCATCATACTCTTAGTCTCTATATATCAGTTAAAAGCACAAATAACTGTGGATTATAATTAAAAGCTTAAACCTTTTTTTCTATGCCTCAACGCCCTTTTTAACATTTCATCTTTGGTGTTAAATGTAGTTTTTAATTACGGATTAGTTCCAAAAAAATAAAAAAAGGGCTTCTTATAAAAAGGATTCCAAAAAAAAAATATGGATTAATTTTTTAAAAAAAATATATAAAAAAATTATATTCAATCAATTACATCTTATAAAAAGGCTTGTTATGGTTGAAAAGCAATGTTCAGACCTTAAAGCATATATGATCATTTGGATTCTAAAACGATAAAGATAAGGTCACATGCTACAGGTTAAGCTGAAAACCAATCCTAAATTTAGTGTTAATACATGACAAATGCATGTGCTTATGTCGCCTCTAATGCTAAGGGGGACCCTGCTTTAGTGGGATACACACACATTAAAGGCTCACCCCTGAATAGACCCCTCCCCCTTTGCCAAGACCTCTCCATCTAGGCACACATAAGAAGCAACTTCAAGTGCTTCTGCTCTGCTAAAAAACGAATGTAGGACAACCACTAAACATTTAAACCCATCCATACGAGTTTGTTTCCGTTTAATCAAAGTTTGTTCTTAATTTTTTTTAGTCTAGTGATAAAGCATATAGATTTTATAAATATAATAACTAAAATTCGATTTTTTTTTTAAAGAAAACCAATATTCTCTTTTATTCTTAGAATCACACAACATCAGTAGATAAAAGAGAGGGTGGGACATTATTTGTGTAAATTGTGTGCAAACCCTTGGACCGTTAACATCAAGTTCATGGTGACAAATTATTAAGGGAATTTTTAATGTGGGTTTTAGCACGTCTAATCCCATTATCACAAAAGGGGTGATTGTTGATATTTCTTGTCAATTGGGTTGTCACCCCTTTGGGACAGAGATGGATTAAAAAAGATAATGACATCTGTATTTACTTATTTTGGTTTCAAAGACAGACAGATTATGTCCATTTTGATATTTTCAAACAGCTTGTTGATTGGAAAAGCTCAAGTAGTGTAATTCTTGTGATGAATTATTAAGGGTTTTTTAATCATTTCAGTGTCGTTTTCGAGATTTTTATGCACAGAAAATCTTTTCTTCCACAACACATTCATGCATCCAAGTGAGGCTTAAACTAACTACATCTTATTCTAATAGATTATAGCACATAATTATGTAGACCATTTGCTTTCGGATTGATGAAAGAGATAGAAATCAATCTCAAAATATATGCCATGTGTTGAGTCCAATATCATCGTATTATCGTCACAATTTATAATTCATAGTTTTATTTTTAAGTATTTTAATTGAACTATAAGAATATTAGTATAGATATTAATTAAGTTATTTTTATCTGCTATAGGTACAAGTGTTAAATACTGATTCAAATATAGAAAATTTAGATTTAATGTATTAAAAAATTATCAATAAAAATTAAGAGAATTAATTTGATCAACATCTTTTATGGATGTTTCACGTTAAATTTGAGTTGATCTTTAATACCCATATCAATTATTAGGCAGTTTAAAACTTAAAACATAACTATTAAAATTGTGTGACTCGAATTTCGTTCGATCCGATCTAAAAATTTAATGTATGGGGCAAAGGTTTAAGGCCATAGCCCACTACAAATCTCGATCTGTCACTTAAGGATTCAGGGACAGAGCCTCAGTACAAACGTTGTGTGCTATCAAATAATTATCCCTAATTCCAAAAAGAAATAATTAAATAGCGTAGTGAAGAGAATAATGGTCTATCCGCATGAACTTTGAAATTTTTGATATAGAAAGTTCTTGATTCTGATTTGGCAAGAAAATAAAGAAAATGGGAGTACTTTTGTTGAGAGATAGTAAAGAGCAATAAAAAGAATTAAATGAATAAAATTAAAGAGAACAAGAATTTAAAGAAAACAAGATTTGGAAGTAAAAGAAATAAAACTATGTAGATTTTTTTAGAAGAAAGATTTATTAAGTAAAACAGTCTCAAGCTTCGCTTTGCCTCAATTCCCGTCGATCATTGAATAAGATTTTTACTCCGGATTATTATCGGTTACATTCTACAGGGCCCAACTTCTATAATTTGTTTTTCTCTCTAGTAAACCAACAATTCAAAATCAATTTTTGAATTTTAGTCCTTATGTGGACTAACTATGGCTATCGTCGCTAGCGCCAATTCAATTTAAAGATATGGAAAGATCCAACTTGGACTATGTTATCTCATTTAGAATCGAATTCAATCTCAATTGTTGGAAAAAAGTGAATTTAATTGATGAATTAATATTTATACGAAATTCATATTCCATTTGACTATTGCAAATTAAAAAGATACTTTTTAATTTAAATATTAGTATGATAATTACTCTTTGAATATGTCAATTTAAAAATGTATGTGTTACATTTTTAACTTTGAATATTAAAGATAATTATATACTTTTGTATATTTCAAATTAAAATAATATTTGTTTAAGTTTGAATGTAAAAGGAGTTTTATCTTTTGAATATTTTAAATTAAAAGATATTTTTATATGTTTACATTTGAATATTAAAAAAAGTATTTGGTTGGATTAAACATCTCTTGAAAATTCCCTATAAATAGTGAGTTAACATGCTAGGTTATTCACAAGTTATAAGTTTTCACAAGTCAATAAGTTTGACAAGTTCAAAAAGAAAAAAATATTTTCCATCTTCCACTAGTTTTCCGATGATAGTAGAAAGCAAGGATAGTTCGTGATCTCTATTGTTGTGTTATTGTAGCTGATCATCTAATTATTGTATCCTGTAAGACAGACGACCAACGAACTCGAGCACCAAAGGAGTGGCCGAAAATCTGTCTTAAGGAATCTGTGTAGCGACATACCTCAATTGTTTCTGATCAATTGATCAAAATAAAAAGAGTATTTTATTTCCATTTATTCTTATTTTATCTTTTAAGAAGTTTAACTGTTTTGGTTTATTTTCTAAGGATTGGTTTTGTCTCAAATTATTATTTCGGATAACAATCTCAAGATAAGAGTAAACTCGTTCTATCACTTTATCCCGTTCTTTCTCTTGATTTTATTGTGATATTTGTTTATCATTATTATTTTTCTATATTATCTCGAATTGCAACGCTATCTTTCTAATAGTTTTAAGACAAATTTTTCTTACTTTCCCAAGATGATTAGAATTCATTTGAGTTTAATCCTTGTTGTGTATAAGAGAAGTGTAAAAACTTTGGCAAAACAATATTGAGCGAAAATCAAGAGGAAGTTATGCCAAAGATAAGTTTCCTTCAATTTTGAATTTATATCAAGGAATATTTTTTAGTTTAATTTTTAATGTGAGATATGACTCAATTAATTTCTGTCTAGGGATTCAAATAATTGGATTTCAAAATCTTTACAAGATCTTTGTGGTTGCACACTCTGTGGGGCACACCTTGGTTCTTGATTGTTAAAGCTTTGATTATCAATGGTGAATTTAATGATAAATAATTCAAGATTTTGGTTGAAAACGATGAAATCAATCAAGTAGGTGAAATTTGAATATTTCCCTTTAATCTGAAAAGATTCGGAACTCTTTCTTCTACATTTCTTTAAATCTAAAATTATGCATATATCGTGAGAATCTGATATAGCAAACAAATTTGTTTCGGGATTTATCTTGTAGTTTTAATAGGTTTGTCAAAATCTCAAAGTGGAAAAAACTGTTTAATAAAAATTATGGTACAAGTAATTGTGGTTACTGATTTTGTTTCAGAATTTTGATTCTGTTCGATAACAAAATCGAAAATAAACGAGAATTAATTTTATGTTTACTAGAATCTTTGATTTCATATTTAAATCAAATGGGATTTTAATTCTGTCGTGCAACATAATTATTTAATTTCTCTTTATAATAAAAATCGTGGGAAGTAACAATTCTTTTACTGGTTTGTTTAAGAATTTTAGTTCATGGCTAAATTTTATTTATTGAATAAATCAAAATCTAATTTTGATTTATTGTTGGAATTATTTCACATTAAACAGAATAATGGGTAATCTTTTTTATTCGCCTAATTTGTGATATGGAACATTAGTTCCTACTCAAACTTTAAATTAAAATTCAATGATGTTGATGGTTGTTGTTAGGCTTGATGAAGCTCGATGAATCAATCGAAAATATTCTAAGAGGTGGTGAATTGGCTTTTTGAAATTTAGGGAGTAAAGTGTATAAAGATAGACAAATTTACACAATGCTTTATAGTAGTTCAACTCTCTCAATGAAGTCTACATCCACTACCTAAGCTCATCACTTAGGATTTTCCAACAAATCTACTAATTTGTTCTTTCTTTTTCAAGGATCAAGAGTAACATTTACAACTCCCTAGTTTTTCACTTGGCTAAACAAGAACCAAAAACCTTTTACAAAGGATAAGAAATGTGTAAACAAAAAGATCTCTCTAGGTTGGTGTTTACAAAGATTTAGCACACAAAAACAAAACGTAAGGATATACAATTAAGCTCAAAACACAAATATTTACAAGAGAAAGAAAATAACAATTGAAAAACTTTTCTCTTGTGTATGAATGCTTGTATAGGTGTTGGTCTTTTTCCTCAAGTGTCCTCAACTTGTTTTTATATGTTGAAATGAGTTAATAGTCGTTTCTAGCCATTGGGGATGATTTGGAGCTGTTGGGAGCTGAAAAATCTGTTGTTCTGCGCATGAGTTTCAAAACCTTTAAGGGGGTTTTGAAACCTTCCTTAAAATTTTGACCGTTGGCCAAGGGGGTTTCGAAACCTTTAAGGGGGTTTTAAAACCTTTGGCAAGTTTTGCATTTTGCCATGGGGGTTTCAAAACCATGCCCAAAATTGCATGTTTTACCTTTTAAAAACATAAAAACTTTGAATTATTTTTGTAATGTTTGAACAAATTCAATTTGGTCCAAAAACATTTTTGTCCTTATTTGTTATATCAAAATATTAGTTCTATAATCTCCCCCTTTTGATATAACAAATCTGCTAATTTGTTCTTTCTTTTTCAAGGATCAAGAGTAGCCTTTACAACTCCTTAATTTTTCATTTGGCTAAATTAGAACCAAACCCCCTTTACAAAGGATAAGAAATATGTAAAGAAGAAGACCTCTCTAGGTTGGTGTTTACAAAGATTTAGCTCACAAAAAAACCCTAAGGATATACAATTAAGCTCAAAACACAAATATTTACAAGAGAAAAAAAATAAGGATTGAAAAACTTTTCTCTTGTGTATGAATTATTGGATAGGTGTTGGTATGCTTCTTCAAGCGTCCTCAACTTGTTATTATATGTTGGAATGAGTTACAAGTCATTTCTAGCCGTTGGGGATGATTTGGAGTCGTTGGGAGCTGAAGAATCTGCAATTCTGCTTAGGGGTTTCAAAACCTTCCTTAAAATTTTAACCGTTGGGCAAGGGGGTTTCGAAACCTTTGGCAAGTTTTGCATTCTGCCATAGGGGTTTCAAAACCTCTTGAAGGGGTTTCGAAACCATGCCCAAAATTGCATGTTTTGCCTTTTAAAAACTTAAAAATTTTGAATTATTTTTGCAATGTTTGAACAAATTCAATTAGGTCCAAAAACATTTTTGCCCTTATTTTTATATCAAAATATTAGTTCTACAATTGTAAACCAAAACAAGAAACATATAAAATTTTATGGATAAAATTTCAAGATATGACAACATAAGATGTTTTATTTGATCATGTTGAATTTGATCAAATAGTAGATGATCATTCTACTATTAGATAGGATGAGGTAAATATTGTTACCACATTAAAAAAAATTATGGATAACATTGGACCATAACTACGAAAGGAAAGATGTTGGTACTAATGAATTATTAGTGACAAAGTTCTTAAAATTCGTAATAGTGGCACAGGCGATGGAGAATAAATACATTATTATCTCTATTGATTAATTCGTAATAATGGCATAGGCGATGGAGAATAAATACTTTATTATCTCCATTGATGATAGCAAAAGTATTGCTATGTGTATTTGCTAAAAGAGCAAAAATGATGTTATAGAGAAATTTGTTTTCTATTAACATGAAGTTGAAAACCAACTTAAAAAATGATTAAGATGGTAAGAAGTGATAGTGATAGTGAATATCATTATATTCTCCTAAAATAAATGGAGTAGCAGCGCGAAAGAATTGAATAATGAATGCAATGCTGAGAAGTTCTGAATTGTCACAAAACATGTGGGGGAGAAGTTGTTCTTTCAACTAATTACCTTTTAAATAGGGTCCCCAGGAAAGAAAAAGGACAAGACACCATATGAGTTATGAAAAGGTTGAAAACCTATATCATACAAAATGTGGAGGTGTCTTGAGAAGATAATGGTCATATTACCATAAAAAATGAAAATAAATCCTAAACGATGGATTGCATTTTCTTTGACTATCCTACTATTTCAAAATGATATATCGATGCTAGTTGGAATTTGATATTTAAAATATCAACGACACAAGTGAATATGTTTAACATTGGAAAGAGAAGTCATGTTATGGAAATCCTTAAGAAAACGATTATAACCAGATTGATAATGAAATCTGAGTTTGTAGTTCTATATAAGTCTAAAGGATAAGCAGAATAGCTTTGAAATTTCTTGGAGGATATTCTTGAGTGGTTGAAACATGTGCTCACGGTATGCGTATACTGTGACTAGCATAGAATTTCAAGTATAATCGTAAGTCAATATATATATGCATCATCGACATAATACCATAGACAACTGATCTCAAATTGAGTTATATTTGTTGATTTTGTAAGATCAAAGGATAACATTGTGGATCCGCTAACCAAAGGGTTAAATCGAGATCAAGTTGAGAAAACATATAAAGGAATATGACTTAAGCCCATGAATTTTAAAGGCTTTATGTGAAGAAAAACCCTACCTTGTTGACTGAAGATCTCAAGATCTAGGTTGAAAGTGACAACCTAATTATATAAATCGTGTATAGTCAATGTGGGGTTTCTTATCCCAAGTCTGTTCCTATGATATAAACAATGATCAAAGTGGTATAAGCTAAGTTAAGCTTTTAATAAACATTGTGTGCTTTGGTGAGCCGAGCAACATAAGTCACCTATGTGAGAGTGAAGTGGGGCCTCTTCAAGAAGACTATTAGGCATAGTTGTTTCAAACTCTTGCATAATCAAGCGGATGTTTATGGCTTTAAGGACATACCCTTGAGAACTAAATTCTTGTCATAGGGGTAGTAGTGTAAAGTATGTTATCTTTTACACAAATGGCAGAACAACTCAATGATATCACGTCTACTATTTAGTCAGTAAAGTAAATATACTTTCACAAGGAAAGGTTCAAAGGATGACATCTACCTATCCTATGCAACTATCAAATGTAGAGATTATCACCGCACCGAGTCAAAATGTTTTGATAAAATCATCAATTTCATTTGTGGGGGATTGTTGGAAAAAGGGTGAATTTAAATGATGGATTTAATATTTATATTAACTTCATATTCCATTTAAATATTGCAAAAATGTGTTACCTTTTTAACTTGAATATTAAAGATAATTATATACTTTTGTATATTCAAATAAAATAATATATGTTTAAATTTGAATAGTAAAAAGTGTTAATTTGCTAGATTATTCACAAGTTATAAGTTTTCACAAGTCAATAAGTTTGACAAGATCAAAAAGTAGAAAATTGTTTCTCTCTTCCACTAGTTTTCCAGTGTTGAAGGTAGCACCAAAGGAGTGGCCGAAAATCTATCTTAAGGAAACTGTGTAGCGACATGCCTCAATTGATTCCAATCGATTGATAAAAATAAAATGAGTATTTTATTTCCATTTATTCTTATCTTATCTTTTAAAAAGTTTAACAGTTTTCGTTTATTTTCTCAGGATTGATTTTGTCTCAAATTGTTATTTCGGATAACAATCTCAAGATAAGAGTAAACTCGTTCTATCATTTCATCATGTTCTTTCTCTTAATTTTATTATGATTTTTGTTCATCATTATTATTTTCTATATTATCTTGGATTACAATGCTATCTTTCTAATAGGAATGGCAATGGGGCGAGTTTTGCTCCTCTCGTCCCCGTCCACGAAATAAATCCCCATCTCGTCCCCGCCCCGTTCCCCGTCAAGTTTTTTATCGGGTTGCCCCGTCGAGGATTTTGTTTTGCCCCGTTCCCGAACCCGACCCGATCTCAAGAAAAACCGAGCAACCGTAGTTTTCATAAAAATAGAAAAACGATCACAAAAAACTAGAAAATTAGTCTACATGATTTACAATTCAAACTACAGTCACAAATTCAAACTCAATTCTAAATAATTGTCTAAACTCCAAAATAAAACGCATACATAATTAAATACAAACTTGTTCCGATATTCAAATCATACAATGAAGATGCATAGATAAGTCAAATAAAGTCATCCAAAATCGTCGTGCCACTTTTGTCGCTTTCTTTGGTAGCTCCCTACATTGAGAAAATTATCAATAAATCAACCAAATTTTACTTTAATAATTAATATAAAAAATATAAATATTATATATATATAATCGGGGCGGGGTGGGGATACCTTGTCCCGTCCCCGAACCCAAAAAAATCTCAAATTTTACCCCGATACCCGACTCGACCCGACCCGACCCGAACTTAGCCGGGTTTCGGGTTTCCCCGTCGGGTTCGGGTTGTTCTGCCATTCCTACTTTTTAACATCAATTTCCCTTAGCGGACCGCCACTAAGTGTGTTCCCAGGAAGTCAAACATGCTACTAGTCGATTCTTCCTCCCAACTTTAAATCGAAACAACAATAAAGACAATGAGCTCTTTTTGAAATGAAAGCATTTTGATTTTAAAGGAAAGGTCGATTGTCAATCCAAGTTTGCAGAAAATTGACAATATAACCTGACGTTATTATGTGTTTTTCATTCCTCGTGATCGAAATTGAGTCATCACTTTAGCCTTTGGTTTATTGAAAAATTAGTTAAGCATGATAGAAATCATACTTAGCATTTTAAAAGAAAATAACATAAAGCTTGAAAGTAAAAACAAAAAATGAAAGAAAAGAAAACTTTTATAAAATATAAAGCAAAGAACAAAGCTTAAATTGATATATCTTTTAAGCTTACCCCGACGGGTATTTATAGTCTCTTAAAACCCTGAAAACGACATAGAAATGACAAGATAATTCTTGGAAAATATTCAAATTAAATCCCAAAAACAAAATATAATTCCTAATTCAAATTTCAAATGCGGCTGAGTCGTCCACCCTTCTAGAAAAGCTGACTGGACGCCATGTCGAAGCCACGTTGGACGTTGTCATGCCTAATAATCCAACCTTGACTCCAGAAAAATAAAAACTATAGAATTTCTCCTTTTTAGTGCTATTTCTGGAAGTCAATGTCCTGCATAGAAAACAAATGAAAAAGCCCATATCAACAACATAAACTAATCAACAATGAGTAATTAAAGATAAAATAATAACTAAATAAACTACTCGTCACTCAGCGGTACAAACTTATTGAGTATATACATGATTATATTTTGGTTATTAGATGTTGATTTAGAATAGAAAACTTAATTAGATTTCTTCTATGCAATTTTATTTGTATACAAGTTGTAACACTAAACTTGATCTAAAATATCCAATAGATTCAAGGTGCTACATTGAGTAATTGAGATGACCACCAACATGAAATTTTCCACTTCAAACCAACATATCAAATCTACTTTTATGAATAATTCATACCGAAATAAATCAAAGCATAGCAATATAAAAGAGTTTATCCAAAACTGAAGCTCTAAAATATGACCATGTATAAACCAAAACACAAACTGAAATACTAATAAGGTATTATAAATACATATATTTATTAAAGTAAATCCAATATTTATGAGTAGGAAAATACTGAAAATCTTCATCGATAAGGTACTTTTGACACAAACAAAATCTACTAACTTGAGTCCAAAAATATTTTTTTGACATAATAAAATTTCTTCTTCTCTATTTACGATTTTTCTGTTTAATTTTTTTTTACATAAATTTTGTTTTTTGTTTTCTTTTATTATTATTTTTCTGTTGTTTCTATTATGATTGTCAACATTAGTATTACAACGTAATTTGAGGAGGTCTAATGCAACCAATGATGTATATGTTCACTTTTAAAAGATGAAATTAATCATTTTAATTTGTTCTTTCTTCTTTCTTAAAAAACAAGAAAGAAAAAACAGCATATTCCATGTTTCAGTTTTTAATTTCTTTGTTCAAATCATCACCATTACGGAACAACCTCACTGACAATAACAAATCATATTTGATAATATATGAACTTATAAATAATAAGTTAATTATTTAGGTAAAGATAAATTAAAAGATGAAAGATAGTAGCCATATTTATTTTCATAAAAAAAATTAAGAAGAAGCAATCTAAGTAAACATATTCATGGACCGAGTGTTTTATTTAGCATAATTTAAGTCGAGATATTTTTATCTAAGTTAGCTCAACTTGAATTGTTTTTAAATATAAATTAAAGGGTAAAGTACACGAATGATCCCTCGGCTATATGATATTATTTTGTTGAGTCATTCGATTATTAAAAGTTATGAAATGACCCATTAACTATAGGGCATTGCTTTGTTAAGTCCCCAACTATTAAAAGTTACAAAATGGTCACCTGACTATTCATATATCCAAACTCATCATTTTCTGTTAAAAAGTTAATGGTAGTATGAGTAGGATGTTAATCTATTGACAATGATTGCTAAAATATAATTCCAAAATTTCAAACGAAAATCATATCTCAATCAACATATTAACATCCAGCTCAGACTGTCACCAATTTTTAAACGAAAAATGATGAGTTTGGAACATATGAATAGTTAGGTGACCATTTTGTAATTTTTCAAAATATATGGACTCAATAAAGCTAAATCTTATAGTCAGAGGACAATTTTGTAACTTTTGATATTTAAATAACTCAACAAAGTAACACCTTATAGTTAAGTGAGAACTTATGTATTTTATCCTAAATTAAAATAAATCGAACTAAATATTAAATAATTAGAACTAAACTCACGCCTAATATGTAGATCAGTCATCATGAATCCTTTTTTTTATCTTTTCATATTTTGTATTTTAACTTCTCTCTTTTTTTTTCCTTTTTTTCTTTCTCATTTTTTAGATTTTATTATATAGATTTATTATTTAAATAAATGTTGAGTCAATCAAGAGGATGAAATAGCTAAGAGGGGCTGAATTAACAAATAAAAATTTTGGTATCCACACTAAGCATTTCCACAAATTCACTAATTTGTATCAACCTTTAAGGACAATGTGTAATCTTATAACTCCCTCAAGAACTATACCCCAAATTCTTGAGTCATACTCTCAAAGAGAAAATTACAAATTTGTAAACTTAGAAAAACATCACAAAGAAATTGTTTGCATAATTCAAGAACAAAGTAGAACACTTAACAAATAAACAAATGAGTACAAAAGTGATCATTGAAAGCAAAAGGAATATTGAAAAATGTTGATTTGATTTTGGCTCAATGTGATTGCTTTGGCTTTCTCCATGATCTCTTTTCTTCACATATGACTTGGAATCTTATTTTTATACCTCTTCATTCAATTCTAGTCATTTGAGTTGTTGTGGGAGTTAATAGAGCTGTTGGGATGAAATTTCCAACAATAAATGCTGCTCAGACGCCTTGAGTACCGGTACTCGAGCTTAGAGTTTCGGTACTACCTACATTAAATACAAAAATCTAGCTGTTGGTGAGAGGGGAGTATCGGTACTCCAACATGAGTATTGATACTGGTATCGATACTTGAATAATATTGGTACAAAATTGGCTACTGAAATTTGCATTTGCCAAAATCACAAAGGGAGTATCGATACTGTTCTTACAATATTAGTATTATAGGGTTAAAATTTGATTTTTGACTCGATTAAAGTCTGAAGCCCTTTATAAAAAAATATAAAATTTAATTTCAATATATGACTTGAATTTTCAAAAAGAGTAAGGAGTAAAATAGAGCTTTTGACCTTAAAAATAATTTCCATATTCGAACGATTGAATCGAATATAAACTTAAAAACTGAATAAAAAATAATCTTAAAATTTCTTTAAAATATTTATTTTTGGTTATATCAAAATATAAAAGTATGTTTCAACAATCTTCCCCTTTTTTATATAATAAAACCTTTTTCCCCTTTTTGTTAAATAAAAAAAGCTTAAACAAGACATAAATACAAGCTGTGAAGATCAAATTTGCCAAAACATAAATAATATTCTCAAGTAATAAACATGGTCATAATTAAAAAGATAAACAAGTCTCAAATATCAAAAACCGGAAAATCATAACAAGCATCAAATTTAAGGATGGCAAGCGGGTATAATTTCGTGGATTCCGCACTGCTCCTGCTCCAATTAGGGCGGGGATGGGTATAATTTTAGCGGGTAGTGGGCGGGTTTGGATTTAGAAAGTGGTACTCGTCGCGGGTAGTGGGCGGGTAATAGGTTTGAGACATTACCCACTCCGCATCCGCCCGCCCCACATTCGCCCACCCAACTAAATATCCATTAAATTTTGGACCATTATGAATTTAGGTGTAATTTTAGAGACTAATTTATAAATCCTAATATTGTATAAGATGTAACTTGTAATTTAACCAAATATTAGGGATAAGTTTATGCATAAATTTTGTTCTTTCAAACCTCTCGTTATTGTGTCGATCTTTCAAACCTCTGGTCTCCACTCTACAGCTTATTCAAGTAAGTTTCTTCCTCTTCTTTAGTCTTTAATCTGGTCTCTTCTTTTGTCTTTAATCTTTAGTCGAACCCCGGTTTACTGCAAGTAAACCAACCACTGAACTTTACGTCCTCACCTGTTAATTGGACAAAAGTCCTCACCCAGACCTTTCCCATTATAATGGTTTACTATTCAACTACTCTTGCAATAACAACAAGGAAGCTTTAAATTTCTTTTTGGGTATTCATCGTTTTGGTTTGCTAGTTGATGGATCCACTTTATCCTGTGTTTTAAAGGTATGTGGATGCTTGTTTAATGTGATAGCTAGAAGACAAGTTCATTGCCAATGTTTGAAACTTGGGTTACTTGAGGATGTCCATTTAGGGACTTATCTTTTAGATATGTATACAAGGACAGAGAATGTTAAAGACGGTAGGAGAGTTTTTGATAATTTAGGGGAAAGAAATATGGTTTCTTGGACTTCATTGCTTGGTGGTTAAGCTCAGAATGGAATGAACGAGCAAGTTTTGGAATTGTTCTTGCAATGTAAATGGAAGACATAGAACCTAATCCATATATCTTTGCAACTTTTATTCGAGCTTTGAAAGATGGTTTTAGTTGTGACCCTAAGATCTAAACCGTGCTTATGGTAACTTACGGTAAGTGCAGTGAAAAAGCTAGAGAAGTATACCACTACAATTTAACATATATATTATATTTGTTAAGAACATATTAATTTATTAATTTAGCCTGGTGGTTGGGCATTTAATATTTATTTTTAGAGAAAATAACCTCAGTGACCAAAAATCCCATATAATATACGATTTTAACCAACTTTTTCCGGATTTGCCAAAATGACCAACAAAATCGCAATGCGATCGCTAATTCGCAACGCGATCTCCATTATCGCAAATTCGCGTTGCATTTTCGCAATGCGATAGTTGAAAATCGCGTTGCGATGGTCTACAGTATCGTTGCGATTTTCCCAATTCGCAATGCGAATAAGTAAATCGCAACGCGAATTGGGAAAATCGCAATGCGAATAAGTAAATCGCAACGCGAATTGGGAAAATCGCAATGCGATACTGACTATCGCAATGCGATAATAAAAAATCGCAATGAGATACTTACTTTCGCAACGCGATACTGACTTTCGCAACGAGATAATACATAATCGCAATGCGATTTTCAAAGCGCCATTAGTATCCTGGCCAAGTATTTTATTTTTAAATTCCAAACATGAATATTAATATATTGGAACACTGAACTGTCCACAATATATCCCGTAATCGCAACTCATAACCTAAAACCTAAAATCACAACTCAGTCCTATCTCCATCTCTCACTCTCTCACCCATCTCCGACGAAATTCGTCCCCATCTCCGGCGAAATCCGTCTATCTAAATCTCTCAGAGCCACCCTCACAATCAGAAATAGAAAATCAACCAAATCAACCAACGAGGGTTAGTTTTTTTAATTATTTTCTTTTTGAAAATTTTGCATTATTATTAGGTTTTTCATATTGAAATTGATGATAAGTTTACTGGTAATTTCAATAATAGATTAACCATTTCACTTAGATTGCTTATTAAATCAACCAAGAATCGCAACGCGAAATGCAAATCGCAACGCGATTTAGTTTCGCGTTGCGATTCTCTCGTTGCGATAGTCATTTTCGTGTTGCGATTTTCATTTTCAGAAACTATTCTTTCTACAAATTGAAACTTGAATGAATTGCATTACTTCAACCAAAAAACAAAGACAAATACGAAATTCACAGTGTTGCATATTTAAGTTTGAAGAATAAACTACTACTATTTATGTTTATTATTGTTTTTGGTATATCTTCACAGTGTAGTTTTTGGTATATCTAATTAGTAGTTTATTGTTTTTGTAGAACTTATTCGGCTCAATTGACCTTGAGAAATAAAGTCAGCCTGGCCAAAACAATTGCGTCGAAGCTTTCACCTGCACAAAGAAAAATGTTTGAGGATACATGCTTCGGGCCATGGCTGAAAGTACAACATCCGGTGGAGATGCGATGTTGACACACCTGTTTCTTCAAACCATGACTAGCGATCTACCAGAGACTATACAACGTCGTGATGAAGAGATATTGTTTGATTTTCCACCGGCGTATACGTGTTTTGGGCGGGAGGAGTTTTGCTTAATCACCGGTCTACGCTTCGGACACGATGATGTAGGTCGGTACACTAAACACATTACCCGCCCATCATGGCTATCCCGGGTTTTTCCTGAGCTGGAGAGGCCGAGTCTACACGTAGAAGACCTGACAAGATTTTTGAATAATAAAGATGGTTTTACTCGGATGGATGACGTCGACGTTGTCCGAGTATGCCTTCTAATTCTTTTGCATGCCGGCTTTTTAGGCAGAGAGGCCAGACAACCTATTCCAAATGATCTAATCAAATTGGTAGAAGACCTAAATGCGTGGAACCTGTTTCCGTGGGGCTCGTATTTATGGAAAGCTACATGGAATAAGTTATCGTCTGCCTTGGATGATCGAAAAAGTTTGCATGGCGATGGTTCCAAATACACTTTGACAGGCTTTATTTGGGCCTTTAAGGTAAGAATTTGATATGATGTTTCCAAAATTATAAGTAATTATTTAACAATTACTAATGTTTGTTATTATGTTTGTAGATTTGGATATTTGAGGCCTTTCCCGCCATGAAGACATATGCAATAAAAACTTCAAATGATATTCCAGGGCTATTTCCTGGAAGAGGAAACAGACCTTGCAATGGGAAGATTTACTACGGTATACGACAATAAATAATGTAAGTTAACATAAATACTACCATATGTTTATAAACAAGTTATTACTAGTACACGTTTAACTTTGTTTGAGCTTTTATATTGTTAGGAGGCCAACACTCCTCTACAGAGGCTGACACCCACGGAAGCTGAGCTTGCCACTGATTGGTGGCAAGCTAGTAAGCGTTTTTTTGATGGAACGGTTGATGAGCAGCCTCCACTTCGGGAGCCATCACCTCGCCCAGAGCTATCACCTCACCCAGAGCCATCATCTGATCGACCCGGCTATACACCTCCACAACGACAGCCATCACCTATTCTGTCACATCATCGAGTCTCTTCTCCACCATCACCGCAAGATAGGCGATCGGCAAAGATGCCACGACGTTTATCTCCCTGTTCTCCACCTCCACCTCAACGGGATGAGTTAGGGGAGTTACGTGATGAGGTCAATGCCTTGCGTGAGGAGGTCGGTACTTTACGCAAAGACGATGGTGCATGGCGTGTTGAGGTGTCTACATTACGCGGTGAGGTAGCCGCTCTACGTGAGATGGTAGCATCGTTGAAGAATGAGGTTCATACTCTACGCAACGAGGTAAGTTTAAGATTTTTCATACTCGTAATTCATTCGGTTGCTGCCAATACTGCTAAACTGTTTTTGTTAGTATTTGTTTTTGGTTTTGTTTTTGTCTTTTGGTTGAAGTAATGCAATCCATTCAAGTTTCAATTTGCAGAAGAAGAATAGTTTACTTTCGCAACACGAAAATGACTATCGCAACGCGGAAATGGCTATCGCAATGCGAAATGAAAATCGCAACGACAAAATCGCAATGCGAAATGAAATCGCAACGACAAAATCGCAACGCGAAATAAAAATCGCAATGCGATTTGTGTTTCGCGTTGCGATTTTGTCGTTGCGATTTGATTTCGCATTGCGATTTTGTCGTTGCGATTTTCATTTCGCATTGCGATAGCCATTTCCGCGTTGCGATAGTCATTTCGCGTTGCGATTTTAAGTTTCGTGTTGCGAAAGTAAACTATTCTTCTTCTAGAATGTTTATATATGTTGTCCTTTTAAATGTTTATATAAGTGCTTACTTCTGGAATGTTATCTGAGCATTTTGTGAACTATGATAGAATAATGATTTGGGTGAATACAATGCTAGTTTGAAACATATTTGTCTTTGTTTAATATCATGTCTGTTTATTTACTGATTTATGTATTAATTTTTTTTAGCGGCCCGATAAGGTGGATGCTTTACGTCGGGTTTTCCTTGCACGACGGAGTTCACGCATCAGACGGCGTGGACGTGCTATTACGTCTCCGTTCACCCCAATGGTGCGAAGACTCCGCAAGAAGAAGCCCGACTCACCGGTCATCCCTCAAGAGTCCCTCCAATCGTTCAAGAGGCCCCTATTCTCCCTCAAGATTCCCCCCCCCACCGTTCAAGAGGCCACTGTCATCGTTGAAGAGGTCCCTCCCACCATTCCAGAGCCCGATTCACATGGGGTAATATATCAAAGTATTGAGAAACCCCCACCGATTCCGGACATGATGGATGAGAGTTGGCTCTCATATGAGTTACCGGCTAGTACCCTTCCGGTATCTGAAGTGGAGAGGAGACAGAGGCCACTGTCATCGTTGAAGAGGTCCCTCCCACCATTCCAGAGCCCGATTCACATGGGGTAATATATCAAAGTATTGAGAAACCCCCACCGATTCCGGACATGATGGATGAGAGTTGGCTCTCATGTTACCGCTAGTACCCTTCCGGTATCTGAAGTGGAGAGGAGACAACTACCGGAACAATTGTGGATAATACCCTTTGGGCTAAGACCGCAGTTGATTTTTATCTACATGAGGAGCCAAGGGTGTTACACTGACATCAGCAACTCAAACGTGAATGTTTTTGTTGCTTGATCGGTCTTGGCGGGGTGTGCTATTAGGGGTTGAAGACGTGGCTATTTGGATGGGGAGGTAAGACTATTTGTCTTATATGATTTTGATTAATTTGTTTAAAAATTAATGTATTCACTAATATATGTATTTTTGTAAAACAGCATATCGATGCGTGGGTGTCACGTCTACTAATAAGGAAGCTTAGAAAAATAAAAAAAAAATCGCTATATACATATGCCGACGGCTTTTCACGTAGTTCACTTGAAGAATCAATGATGAATCATTTTTGTTGGGCAATGGACAAGCTAAACTTTATCCTGCATGGTGGGAGGTCGATAAGGTTAGTGTTTATTTTTAAATTTTTTAAAGGTGTTCATAAATAAGTGCGCAATAAATGAATATTACTTATGATCGCAGTGTTTATCCCTGTTTTGGAACGTCGTCACTGGCTTCTCGTCCAACTCAGCTCCCATCCCTGAAGAATAGTGTATGACAGCATGATCAATTACATATCACTGTCTTGAGAGATATTTTCAAGGGATGGAGCTCTCATTTGGCTAAATTCTTGGATGGGATTAAGTATTGGAGTCATTCTGGACACAAGAAAGCCAAAGAAGTTCAATGTCACAGTTCAGAACCGCGCCACAACAATCGCCGGGAGCCAGGGGATTGTGGTCCTCTCGTATGCCTTTGCTTGGCGTTTGACGACGGAAGCACAGATTTTTACCTCCCACTGATAGAGATAGAGCTGCAGTAGGCTTGTGGTTTCGGCATTATATGGCTAGCCATATATTCGAGACGCTGCCTACCTGCATCCGCGTTATGAAAGTGTCCATTGTTAATTGGTAAGTCAAATGCAAGTTTTGTTAACATATATACTCCTTTTGGTTTGAAAATGTTTGGTTAAGTACCTAGAATTCAATAATTTGCTGTTTGTAGGTTTTAGATGTGTAGGAAGTCTTGTTTGAGCAATGTTTGGTTCTGCAGGTTAATCCTTAAGTGAGCTCGTGAAATGGATGTACGGGGTCACAAAGTTGTTGATTCATTGATTCAATAATTGATGAAGAAATAAGAATTATTATTTTTTTGATTGTTTAATTGATTTGTAAAAGATGATTTGTAAATCTTGATTTGTTTAATTGATGTGTACAGAATTTGTGTTGAAATGTAATAGTTGATTTGTTGATTTTCAATCTGCTTTATGTTGAAGGCAAAACAGACTATCGCAACGCGAAATGGCTATCGCAACGAAAATCGCAATGCGAATGAAAATCGCAATGCGAAATGAAATCGCAACGAGAAAATCGCAATGCGATTTTCATTTCGCATTGCGATTTTCTCGTTGCGATAACCATTTTCACGTTGCGATAGCCTTTTCGCGTTGCGATAGTCAATGAATGTCTAATAAGTGATGACAACTGAACATATCATAGCAATGTTCAAACTCAAGTTACTAATACATGCCTAACTGAAAATGTTAAAAGTGCACACATAAAATACACATAATGCAAGTTTTGTTAACATATATACTCCTTTTGGTTTGAAAATGTTTGGTTAAGTACCTAGAATTCAATAATAATTGTTAAAAGTTTATGCATGTTAATCCTCGTTACCTTTTTCATTTCGCATTGCGATTCTATCGTTGCGATTTGCATTTCGCATTGCGATGGTCAAATGATTGCCTTTCGCAACGCGATTCTGACTTTCGCAACGAGATAATACAGAATCGCAATGCGAGTTTCAAAGTTCGCAACAGGTTTAGTTTCGCAAGCCAAATTTTTAGTGTATATATACGCAGCAGCAACAACTAACCTAAATCCCTAAATCGCAACTCATTCCATCTATCACTCTCTCCGGCGACATTCGTTCCAATATCCAACGACATCCTTCCCCATCCGGCAACAGGTCTTAGTTTCGCATCTCGTTTGTTTAGTTACAACCATGAATCATCTAATGTTGATCATGTTTGGATAGATTTGTGTTTGGAGGGTCATGGGAGAATGTTCATGGTGTTTTACAATATATGCCTTTACCCATGAATCTTCAACAAAACTGTCATTAAAGAAGTTAACTTATGAAACCCTAATGTTACTGTTCAAAGAAATTGAATTTAGAGCCCCTAAGTGGATTTAGCTATCTTATCAGAGAAATGGTAAAGTTTATTTGTTAACCGACAATGAAGATGTTGAACGATTCATTGCTTTCATTAATGTTTCAAGTGATGATGTTACATTGTATGTTGTTGAACCTAGAAGTAGTATTGGGTCAGTACGGGTAGTAATCAACTAAGTGGGTCAAAAACCCACAGCCTTTCTCTAATCCAAATCCAAGTCAACTTTCAGCACCAAATTCCGGTTTTCGTATTGACCAATTAGACGATGATGAGCCAAGAGAAAAATTGTGAGTACTAGTCAGTATTCGAAATTTGATCTTGGTCAATACCCGGACTTTGATTGGTCAATACACGGATTTGATGATGTTTCAGAAGAAACAGACCCTGCGTGTAATGATTTGATATTGGTTAATACCCGAATTTTGATGATGAAACACCCGTTGCCGAGGAAGATGTTGTTGATGATAATGAGGAGGAAGTTACGACTGTGAATGAAACATTGAACATCCATTCTGTAATTCATATAATCCTGAAGAAGAAAAAGAAGAAGAAAAAGTCCCCGAAGAAAAGAAAATGCCACGGGAGTATAACTGGAATATGCCAGAATTACTTCAGTTACCGGAAGAAGAGTTGGCAAAGAAAACAGTTGATTGTTACACAAAAGTTATTCGTATCAAGAAAGATGATTGTTTTGATACAAAGGAAACTTGAAGATAGCTTTGTATACGAAATGTGTGGAAGATGGCTATCAACTAAAAGTTAACAAATCAAGCAAAGATCGTTTTGAAACAAGGTATACGATTGACAAAACTGTACGGCGTATGATTGCAAAGAGGATAAAAGATTGCGCAATGTTTCAAGTTAGGACTTTTATTGATATACATACATGTTCAAGAACCCAAGTTTTTCCTCACCATAGACAGGCAAACAAAAAGGTGTTGGGTGGTTTTCTGGCTGAGTTAATGTTTTTGAATGGTAGGGTATATCAGGGACATGAAATTATGACTGACATGAATGCTCGGTTCAAGATTAGTATATCATATTCTCAAGCTTGGAGAGCCAAATGTTATGCCTTGGAATTGTTGAGGGGGTCGCCAGAAGCATCGTTTGCCCAACTGCCGCTTATTGTCACAATTTAAAGCTGAAAAATCCTGGGTCGGTAACTCATCAAAACAGATAGAGATGGACGCTTTGAGTTGCTGTTTATCGCCATTGGTGTTGCGGTTAGTAAATCAATATAATTCTGTTGACTCATTTCTGTTAGTTACATACATTTAACATTTAAATGATTATATTTCTTGTGTATATTATTTTGTAGATTCGTTCGTTATTACTTGCATGCGCCCAGTTATTATAGTTGACGGAGCACATTTGAAAGGTCGATACCTTGGAGTAAACTTATTAGCAGTAGCCATGGATGCTAACAATGGGATATTGCCAATAGCTTACGGGGTTGGCAAATCTGAAACCTCTGATTCATGGACATGGTTTATGGGGCATCTTAGGGATTGCATAGGTCCTATTAGCAATCTGACAATCATATCCGATAGGGCAAACTCAATTGACAACGCTGTTAGAAGGTGTTTCCCAGATGCTTTTCATGGACTTTGTGGTGTTCATTTGTATAGAAATCTAAAATCAAGGTCTGCTGGTATAAAAAAGAACAAATGGACATACTGGAAGGCTGTAAAGGCTTATCGAGAAGTGGATTTCAATAAGCATATCAACTGTTTAAGACGTGTTTTGCCTCAGTGTGCTCAAACACTAGAAGATGTCGGGTTTGAAAGATGGTCAGAGTACATCAACTTGGAGCAAGATATGGTTTCATGACGTCTAATAGTGCAGAATCAATTAACGCTCTAAGTCGTCATTCCCGGAAATTACCCATTACTATGTTAATGGAGTTTTTTCGAGCCTCTATTCAACAGTGGTACTACAAGAAAAGAAACCATGCATGTATTATTTCTTTGAATTCGTAACTTATATATTTTACTAAGTATTATTTATTTAAATTTACAGGAACATTGGAACATCGTGTTACACCATGGACTGAAAAAAAGATAACGAAACGTGTTGTGAAGTCAACGTCATGGAGAGTTGAACCATGTTCAAACACTTTGTTTGAAGTACTGGATAATAACTTAAATGGTCTTGTCGATCTAAATGCAAGGACGTGTAGTTGTATGAAATGGCAAACATCTGGTTATCCATGTGGCCATGTTATAAAAGTTGCTCTTCATCTAAACCAAGATGATTCAAGCACATACGCTATGGATTGCTACACTACAGAAGTATATCGACAGACTTATGCCGAGATTGTCTACCCTATTTCACATCCTTCTGAGTGGGACATACCATATGACTTACAAACAGTTTTGCCACCAGCCATGGACAGAAGGCTACCTGGCCGACCAAAAAGTCACGATCGTATACCGTCTAAGGGTGAAGAGAATAAAAGATCGACATGTAGTCGGTGCAAGGAAAGTGGTCATACAAGGTTGACATGTGGATCACCAGTGCCATCACAATCATCTTTTCCTCTACCAAAATATGGATCATCATCAAAATCCAAAGCTCATATGGTGTCAAGAAAAAGGCAATCAAAATCGCAATCATCTTTAAAATCCCAATCACAACTGGCTTCACCTTTTGGGACTGTTAACTTAGGTGATTTTTAAATGCAAACGTTGTATTATGTAGATTTTATGTGTGAACTTTTAACATTTTCAGTTAGGCATGTATTAGTAACTTGAGTTTGAAAATTGCTATGATCTGTTCCAGTTGTTATCACTTAATAGGCAATCATCTTAATGTCCATCGCAACGCGGAAATTACTATCGCAATGAGAGAATCGCAATGCGAAATGAAAATCGCAACGCTAATTTCGCAATGCGAAATGAAAATCGCAACGAGGGAATCGCAACGCGAAATGAAAATCGCAACGCGAATTTAATTTCGCGTTGCGATTTTCATTTTCGTGTTGCGATTCTCTCGTTGCGATTTTCATTTCGCATTGCGATAGTACTTTTTGCCTTCAACATAATGCAGATTGAAATCAACAAAATCAACCATTACATTTCAATCAATTAAACAAGCACAAATAAGAATTATGTTAACATCAATTAAACAAATCAACTTTTACAAATCACCTTTTACAAATCAATTAAACAATAAAAAATAAGCAATAATTATTAGAAAATAACACTTCTACTATTGAATCAACTTTTGCAGCCATACATCATTTTCACGCAGCTCACTTCTGAGATTAACCTGCATAAACCAAACATTTGCTCAACAACACTTTCTACACATCTAAAACCTACAAACAACAAATTATTGAATTCTAGGTACTTAACCAAACATTTTCAAACCACAAGCCTATAAACATACCAATTGTTTATGGACATTTTTATAACGCGGATGCAGGTAGGCAGCGTCTCGTATATATCGATCTAGCCATATAATGTCGAAACCACAAGCCTACTGCAGCTCTATCTATATCGGTGGGAGGTAGATACTTTATACTTCCTGTGATCAAACGGTCCAACGCCAAGCATACGAGAGGACCACAATCCCCTCTGGGTCCTTTCGTTTGTTGTGGTGCGGTCTCGTCTCTGCTAACTGTAATATTGAGCTTCTTTGGCTTCTTGTTTCCAGAACGAGTCCAATAATTTATTGCATCCAAGTATTTAGCCAAATAAGAGCTCCATCCCTTAATAATATCTCTTAAATCAGCCAATGATATGTAATTTATCATGCTCATATACTATTGCCTTAAGGGATGGGATCTGAAGCTCGACGAGAAGCCAATGGTTACGTTCCAAAACAGGGATAAACACCTGCAATCATAAGTAATTCATTCATTTGCGCACTTATTTATGAATACCTTTAAACTCAATCTAAAATAAACACTAACCTTATCGACCTCCCACCATGCAGGATAAAGTTTAGCTTGTCCATTGCCCAACGCAAATGATTCTCGTTGATTCTTCAAGTGAACGGCGTTAAAAGACGTCAGCATAATTGTATACCGTGTATTTCTTTTATTTTCCTTAAGTTTCCTAATTATTAGAAGACGTGACACCCACGCATCGATATGTTGTTTTTACAAAAAAAGACATATATTAGTAACTTACATAAATTTACAAAAAAAATAATCAAATGAAAATATAAGAAAATATAAGACTTACCCCTCCATCGAAATAGCCATTGTCTTCGACCCCTAATAATACGCCCCACCAAGACCGATCAAGCAACAAATAGATATCATCATTGAGCTTGCATATGTCAGTGAAACACCCCTGGCTTCGCTCATGTAGATAAAAATCAACTGCGGTCTTAGCCCAAAGGGTGTTATCCAGAATTGTGTCCGGTAGTTGTTTCCTCTCCTCTTCAGATACCGGTATGGTACTGGTCGGTAACTCATACGAGAGCCAACTTGAATCCATCATGTCCGGCACGTCAGAGGGTTTCTCAAGAATCCTACATATGACGCCATGTGAATCGGGCTCTTGAATGGTGGGAGGGACCTCTTCAACGATGACAGTGGCCTCTTGAACGGTGGGAGAGGACTCTCGAGGAATAATAGGGGCCTCTTCAACGATAGGAGTGGACTCTTGAGGGATGATAGGCGAGTCGGGCTTCTTCTTGCGGTGTCTTCGCACTATTGGGTATACGGAGACTTAATAGCATGTGCACGCCGTCTGATGCGTGAACTCTGTCGTGCAAGAAAAACCCGACGTAAAGCATCCACCTTATCGGTCCGCTAAATAAAAATACAAATATCAGTAAATAAATAGACATGATATTTAAACAGTGAAAACAAAGAAATATATTTCAAACTTTCAACCAAAAGACAAAACAAGACAAATACTAACTTCACAGTGTTAAAGTAAAAGTTTAGCAGTTTTGGCAGCAACCGAATAAATTTACTAAGCAATCTAAGTGAAATGGTTAATTTAAGTGAAATTACGAGTAAATTTATCATCAAGTTAATATGGAAAATCTTAAACTTACCTCGTTGCGTAGAGTATGAACCTCATTCTGCAACGATACTACCATCTCACGTAGAGCGGCAACCTCACCACGTAAAGTAGACACCTCCACACGCCATGCACCATCGTTATCGCGTAGAGTACCGATCTCCTCACGCAAGGCATTGACCTCATCACGTAACTCCCTTGACTCATCCCGTGGAGGTGGAGAACAGGGAGATAGAAGTCGTGGCATCTTTGTCGGTCGCCTATCATGAGGTGATGGTGGAGAAGAGACTCGATGATGTGACAGGATAGGTGATGGCTCTCGTTGTAGAGGTGTATAGTCGGGTCGATCAGGTGATGGCTCTGGGTGAGGTGATGGCTCTCGAAGTGGAGGAAGTGGAGGCTGCTCATCATTCGTTCCATCAAAAAAACGCTGACTAGCTTGCCACCAATCAGTGGCAAGCTCAGCCTCCGTGGGTGTCAGTCAGTCTCATTAATGGAGTGTTGGCCTCCAAAAAATATAAAAACTAAAACAAAGTTAAACGTATACTATTAATAACTTGTTTATATATGATAGTATTTGTGTTAACTTACATTATTTATTGTCGCATATGGTATTAAGTCTTCCCAATCCAACATACGTTTCCTCTTCCAGGAAATAGCCCTAGGAATATCATCTGAGGATTTTAATGCATATGTCCGCATGCTGGGGAAAGCCTCGAATATCCAAATCTACAAACAATATAATAACAAACATTAGTAATTGTTAAATAATTAATTATAATTTTGAAAATATTATATAGAAATTCTTACCTTAAAGGCCCAAACAAAGCCTGACAAAGTGTATTTTGACCCATCGCCCCGCAAACTTTTGCGGTCATCAAAGGCAGACGACAACTTAGTCCAGGTAGCTTTCCATATATACGAACCCCACGGAAACAGATTTCATGCATTTAGGTCCTCTACCAATAATATTAGCTCCTGAGGAATAGGTTGTCTGGCCTCTCTACCTAAAAAGCTGGCATACAAAAGTAGTAGAAGGCATACTCGGACAACATCGACGTCATTCATCCGAGTAAAACCATCTTTTTCTTATTAAACAATTTCTTCATGTCGTCGACGTGTAAGTTCGGCTTCTCTATTGACTAATCAGGAAAAACCCTGGATAACTATGATGGGCGGGTGATATGACGAGTGTACCGGCCTACATCATCGTGTCCGAATTGTAGACCAGTGATTAAGCAGAACTCCTTCCGCCTAAAACAAGTATACACCGGTGGAAAATGAAACCATATCTCTTCCTCACCACGTTGTATACTGTCGGGTAGATCGCTAGTCATGGTCTGAAGCCACAAATGGGTCAAACTAGTATCTCCACCCGGATGTTGTACTCTCAGCCATGGCCCGAAGCAGGTTCTTCAAACAATTTTCTTTGTGCAGGTGAAAGCTTCGAAGCAATTGTAGTGGCTAGGCTAACTTTATTCCTTAATGTCAATGAAGCCGAAAAAAATTTCTACAAAAAAAAATAAACATACCAAGTTAGATATACCAAAAATTACACTGTCAAGATATACCAAAAACAAAACAATAAACATAAATAGTAGTTTATTCTTGAAACTAAAATTTGCAACACTGTTTTTGTCTTTTGGTTGAAATGAAAATCGCAACGAGATAATGAGAATCGCAACGCGGAAATGACTATCGCAACGAGAGAATCGCAACGCGAAATGACTATCGCGACCAGACAATCGCAACGCGAAATGAAAATCGCAACCGCGAAATAAAAATCGCAACGCGAAATGAAAATCGCAACGCGAAATGAAAATCGCAATGCGATTTTGGTTCGCGTTGCGATTTTTATTTCGCGTTGCGATAGTTATTTCCGCGTTGTGATTTTCATTCTCGAAACTATTCTTCTTCTGCATTACTTCAACCAAAAGACAAAGCAAAGACAAATACTAACTTCACAGGCTAAACAGTTTAGCAGTATTGGCAGCAATCGAATGAATTTAATAAGAAATCTAAGTGAAATGGTTAATCTATTATTGAAATTACCAGTAAACTTATCATCAATCTCAATATGAAAAACCTAAAATAATGCAAAAATTTCAAAATAAAAATAAAAAAAACTAACCCTCGGAGGTTGATTTTCCATTTCTGAATGATTGTGAGGGATTTTTGACTGTGAATGGTTGTGAGGGATTTCGCTGGCGATGGGGACGAAAATCTTCGGAGATGGGGACGGATTTCGCCGTAGAGAGTGAGAGATGGAGATGGGACTGAGTGTTGTGTTTTTGGGTTTGAGGTTATGAGTTGCGATTACTGTGGACGGTTCAGTTTCCAAGTTATTAAGAAAAAATTCGTGTTTGGAATTTGAAAAAAAAAATACGCGTTATTACAAATGGCGCTATGTAAATCGCGTTGCGAAAGTCAGAATCGCGTTGCGAAAGTCAGTATCTCGTTGCGATTTTGTATTATCGCATTGCGATAGTAAGTATCGCATTGCGATTTTCCCAATTCGCGTTGCGATTTACTTATTCGCATTGCGAATTGGGAAAATCGCAACGACACTGTATATCATCGCAACGCGATTTCCAACTATCGCAACGCGATTTCCAACTATCGCAACGCGAAATGCAACGCGAATTTGCGATAATGGAGATCGCGTTGCGAATTAGCGATCGCATTGCGATTTTGTTGGTCATTTTGGCAAATCCGGAAAAAGTTGGTTAAAATCGTATATTATATGGGATTTTTGGTCACTGAGGTTATTTTCTCTTATTTTTAATGTGATTAACATGTGTTTTATGTATCTTTAGTCGAACCCGGTTTACTGCGAGTGTTTAATAATGTGATTAATAATGTGATTAATATGCATTAATGATGATTATAATACTGGAGTATCAGATGTCACAAGTATTGCCTGAAATTTTAGAATGTTGTGTCAAAGAACAAAAACATTATGTGTTTGTCATTTATGTTTCTAGACTTTAATTATTTCTTTTATTATGGTGTTTTATGCACTTTAAGATCTATATTAACACTTAATTCAGATAATCATTGGTTTATTTTTTATGTTTCTTAATGGACGTGTTTGTTTTATGTTTGTTGCTTATGTATAACTTAAGTTTGCTGTCAGGTGGGTCTAGCCGGGTACGTCTCTAGTTAGGTAGTGGGTGTGGGGATGGATTTGAGAATGTACCCGCGTAGGCGGGTGTGGATTTGAAAATTTTTACCCATCATAGGTAGTGGGCGGGTGGTGGAATGAAAAATATTAAGTAGGTATAGGGATGGGGGAGGGGGTATCCACACCCAACCCGCCCGTTTACCATCCCTAATTGAAATATCCATAAATATAAAAAAAATATAAATAATCTTCCAAAACACAAAATATTCAAATCTAAAGACAACCAAATATCCAAATACCAAAATATCAATGTATGAAAAATAATATCCAAAAGCATAAAATCATCCAAATAGCCAAAATAAAAAACACAAGTCTAATCCAAATGCAACCAACAACACACTAGCACTCAATCATCCGAGGGCAGAGGAGGTGGAACGACATCCGATGAAAAGGTATGAAAAGATGGAAGTCACAAGCAAGAGATTCAACTCTTCTCGACATCGTGTCGATCTACTTCACTTTTCTTGTCCACGTCGTCCCAAGCTTTTTTCATCTCGATTTATGAAGAGATTTAAGATCAATGTACGAAGATAAGGGAATAACAGGATCTAGATCGACATTGATACCGGTTTTGACAAAGATATGGCTAAGAAGACAACCATAAACTAAGGTATCAATTTTTTTAGATTGAACGTTATTGATGATGCCGACAAGCTCACCAAAGACTATTTGGGGAAAATTAATATGTTTATTATTTTGAAGGCATTGGATCCACCAAATTTGTACGGTACGAAGGATAGAGAACTTACCTCAGGATGGTCAAAACCACCAAGGGATAATAAGATGCAAGAAACGCTCATGAATATCTAAAGTGTTGACACTATGACTGACCGCATAAGGAGATTCAACAATATCTTTCTCATTATCTATACCCTTAACCTCTAGACTTAAGTCTCAAGCTATGGAAGCGACATAGATGTGAATGTATTACCCCATGAAATAGGAGTGAATACTAACGGTGGCATTTTGAGCTTTATCAACAACAAACATCATTTGAATAGAATGTAGATACAAGCTGCTGAAATATAATAGGTTTGCTTTTAAAGGTGTTGTCTAATTTTCATGATTTGAGAATTGGAAGATATTTAAATTTTAGCTAATTCTTAGCAGAAAGAGAGGGCATGCGCTCACCAATAAATGCTAAATTCTCAAAGAATTGAGTGTACCTATGCCAAAGGTTTTGGCGATCGAGTTCATTAAAGCAAGAGCTTTTTTATTGTGGACTCATTTGGATTTTGAATGGAGATAGAAATAGGATTTGAAGGTAGATTTTTAGGAAGAGGTTCTCGGGGAGGTTGAGCTCGGGAAGTACGTGGCCATTTTGACATTTTTGGGATAAATATCGGGATAGGATAACCTGCACAAATAAACAATATATATGTATGTTAACATCAATTCCCAAAACTCAAAAAGAGTCTACAATATTCAAGGTATTTAAGTTCAAATTAAAAATAAAAAGACTAAACGTTAAAATAAAAATGATATATATAATGAAATGGTGTTGAAAAATAAGTAATATATTTATATTTATATTTAAAAAACAGTAAGTGTATAAATATAAATTTGTATTTAGATTTAAAAACATGTATAAAGCAAGTTTTTATGTTTATATATATATATAGTAAATTAAAAACATGTATAAAGCAAGTTTTTATGTTTATATATATATATATAGTAAATAAAAAATAAAATTTAATTTTTTAATTCAAATTTAATATATATATATATATATATGTATGTAAATATGTAAGTAAACACAAAATAAAATTCGATTTGTTTAATTCGAATTTAATATAAATTAAAAAAAATTGAAATTTTTGGAGTGAAAACCGTATATTAGGGTGCGAAAATGAAGTATAACCAATACCCATTGACCAATTTAACTCAAACTAGCAAGAAATTAAACTTGACCTTTAAAATGCGAATCTGACACCGATCATCGGTACTCTTATGTTGAAAGAGATGGTATTTGATTAGTGTTTTATTTTGTTAATATTTTATTGCTAATTACTTAGTGTTATCTCTTTGATATTGCTAATTTGGGTTGTTTAGCTTTAATTCTGTGCAAAACTCTCTAGAAAACAACATTTAAAGGGTGAGTTCTTCATATTTTTTTATTTTCTAGAATCAAGGCAGGATACATGGGCATGATGATATCGACGTGAAAAAATCTATAGTTTAGTCAGCGATAACTTCTAGAAGACGACCCAGACAACGATATTAAGGAAGAAGGCCGAACGGACAAAAATTTATTTTATAAAACCATTTAGAAAATACTTTTAACATCCATTTGATATAAAGTAAAACCATGATAACATGAAAATGCTAATAACATTCTAATTGCCTTCATCCTAGCTACGGGCGTATAAGTTTCATCAAAATTTATTTCTTCTTCTTAAGTACACTCTTAAGCAACAAAACTAGCGTTGTTCCTCACTATGTTACCACTTTCATCTAATTTATTCATAGATAATCATTTTCATCTTTAGCTACTAGGCATACATTTAAGGAAACAATACCATGTACCATGTAAATGTTTCCTATTCTATATCCAACAAGCATAATCATGTTTGATGCAATGTCAACTATTTTACAATCATTAGACTAAAAAATAACATCATATCCTTTATCACACAATTGACTTATACTAAGTAGATTATGTTTCAAACCATTGACATATAACACATTTCAATTAAAATGGAAGAATTGTTACCAATTGAATTGATTCCTTCTATGTGTCATTTAGAGCTGTCACCAAAAGTTTCTACTCCACTTTTAGGTTTAAACTCTTTAAAACGGTTCTTTTCAATGGTCATATGTCTTGAGAATCAAATATCAAGGTGTCATGAATTTGCGCTTACATTTTGTTCCTTTTGGTAATGATCCTCCACCTACGACAATAGAATAATTTTTTATTTTTGGTACCCAAATTATTTTGAGTCCATAGGCATAAGTGCCCAATAATCTAGTCTTTTTAGGTATCCATTTTTCTAGGATATCATTGTCCTTAGTAGTAATGAGTCATTTGGGGTCTTATATGCTTCTAGCAACTTTCTTATTAGAGGTTCTTTGGGGACCTTTATGTTTGTATTGTCTAAAGCTATTTTTAACATAGTCGGATTTAGAAACTTGAATTTTTGAAATCGGTTTAATCTAACCTTGTTAAAAGAAGTTTTGAGATCATCAAGTTTCTTTTGATGATCATCATGAACTTTATAAAGTAAGTTATGCAAATCTTTATTTTTCTTTTCAAACTCATCAAATTTGACTTGCATAACTTTCATCTTACTTTCAAGTTCATTATTGGTCTTAACTAAGAGATTATTTTCATTTTTCATTTTTTGAAATATTTTTCTTATTCTTTGAAAGCATGATCTCAAATTCTAAAGTTAGATCATCATAAGCCTCTTGTAGTTCATCAAAAGAATATTCATTTAAATTGGATGAACTAGAGGTTACCTTAGTTTCTCCCTCGATGGTCATAAGACACAAGTTGGATACTTCTCGTTCTTCTTCATTGGAGCATTCTTCATCGCTCCATGTAGTTACATGTACCTTTTGTGTCTTCTTGGATGACCCATTTTTCTTCAATTGTGGATACTCAAACTTGATATGTCTCGATTTCTTGCACTCGTAACAAATAACGGTGTCATTCTCCTTTGATTCATTCTTAAAGCCTTCATTTCTTTGAAATCTTCTTCCTTTGTTGGACTTCATGAATCTTCTAAATCTTTTGGAAAACATTATCATTTCCCCATATTCTTTCTCAATAGAGTCACTCTCTTCCTTTGTGGACTTGAGAACAATCTTAACTTTCTTCTCCACATTCTCTTATTCTTCCTTCTTCTTTGAAATCTCACCTTGTGAGTGAGTAATGATCCAATGAGCTCGTCAAGGGTGTATAACTCCAAATCTTTTGCTTCTTCGATAGCGGTTGCTTTGTCTTCCCAAGATGTAGGTAATAAGGCAATCATATTTCTTACAACTTCTTCATTGTGATAAACCTTCTCAAAGTTCTTCAAGTCGTTGATGATGGCGGTAAAATGATTTGGCATGCTTTTGATGTCTTCATCGGCCTTCATTTTGAAATTCTCATTATTGAGTGTGAAAATTCTAATCTTTGATTTCTTCACTTGAGTTGTACCTTCATATGTAACTTCAAGTTTATCCTAAATCTCTTTTGCATTTGAGCAAGAAAATACCCTACTATACTAATTAGGGCCTAATGCACAGAATATGATGTATATGTCCTTAGCATTGAGTTGAGCAAGTCTTCGGTCTTTATTGGTCGATTTTGACTTCACCTTTGGTACAACAAGCTCTCATTGCCTCTTAAAAAGAATTGATGCTAAGTTGGTAATGACATCCCACACCAAATAATTGGTGGCTTAAATGAACAACATCATTTTATTCTTCCGATAAGAATAGTTAGCATCATTGAAATAAGGAGGCTTCGATATGGATTAAGACTAACCAAAAATTTTGGAAGTAGATGAAGTATCCATTGAAGAGAAATGATTAGCTTCTTCAAATGATCTTCTCAAGAGGATGTTAAGCATTCCAATGAGATTTGCTATGATACCAATTGTTGAGTCAATCAAGAGGATGAAATAGCCAAGTGGAGGTGAATTGGCAAATAAAAAATTTGGTGAAAGCTAAAAGAAAATAGAAAAATGAACACAAGAATTTTAGAGTGGTTTGACTTTCTAAATCAAAGTCTACATCCACTACTTAGCTATCAACACTAAGAATTTCCATAAATTCACTAATTTGTATCAACCTTTGAGGACAAGGTGTAACCTTACAACTCCCTTAAGAATTATACCCCAAAATTTTGAGACACTCTGTCAAAGAGAAAATTAAAAATTTGCAAACTTAGAAAAACTTTACAAGGAAATTGTTTACAGAATTCAAGAACAAAGAAGAACACTTAACAAATAAACAAATGAGTACAAAATTTCTCTTTCAAAACAAAATGAATATTGAAGAATATTGACTCAATTTTGGCTTAATGTGATTGTTTTGGCTTTCTCTATGATCTCTTTTCTTCACATATGGCTTGGAATCTTGTTATTATACCCCTTCATTCAATTATATCTGTTTGAGTTGTTGTGGGAGTTAATAGAGCCGCTGTGATGAAATTTTTCACAATAAATGTTGCCAGACGCCTTGAGTATCAATACTCGGGCTTGGAGTATCGACATTGCCTACATTAAATACAAAAATATAGTCATTGGTGAGAGAGAAGTATTGGTACTCCAACATGAGTATCGATACTGGTATCGATACTTGAACAATATCGGTACAAAATTGGCTATTGGAATATGCATTTGCCAAAATCACAAGGGGAGTATCAATACCAGTATCGATGCCACATTAACAATATTGGTATTGTTCTTGCAGTATCGGTACTCTATAGTTAAAAATTGATTTTTTGACTCGATTAAATTCTGAAACTCTTTATAAAAAAGTTTGAAAATTAATTCCAGTATATGACTTGAATTTTCAAAGAGTAAGGTGTAAAAATGAAGTTTTTTACCTTAAAATATTTTCCATATTCGAACAATTGAATCGAATATAAACTTAAAAATTGAATAAAAAATAATCTTAAAATTTCTTTAAAATGTTTATTTTTGGTTATATCAAAATATCAAAGTATGGTTGAACAATAAATCTTCTCATTTTCTTATGAAAATATTAAATATTTTTGTTTGTTCTTGTATTAATTTTTATCTTGTTTTTTTACTTATCTTTCTTTTTAGGGTTAGATTTATCTTCATCTTTTCAATAGACCATTATTTAATTTATTTTTATTGGTCTATCTTACTTTGATCCCACATATTAATTCTATCATATTAATATGTATTTGTAATTTTTTTTATTTATATCGTGTTTGAATTGTAATAAAATCAATTATTAAAGTGTATCTATTATACTAATTCTTGAAATTTATTGGATATACATTTTTACTATTTTAGTTATTTTATAATTGTTTTACATATTATTATATTATACATTCATTCATTCATCAAATACTAAAATTAGTTATTAATTTATATGATTTTTAAATTTTTTAGTTTTGACCTAGAAAAAAATCAATGATTAAGATAAAGTTCCAACCGTGTAGTTTTGGGAGTTCAATAATTAATATAATAATGAGAATATCTGATGGTAAGTCGGCACATGGCTAAGTACAAACAATAAAGACGTGTACACGGCAATTATTTGATAAGATGTATTTTAGATTTATAAAATGATGAACTATAATGATAATTAATCATATTGTCTATGTAATAAATATATATCCTCTCGCATTATTTCTATCCAAATTGATATTCTTTTTAATTTTTTATATTAAAAAACTTGGTATATTAAATTTAAACATCGTTATCTGATTTTATAAAATTATTTAAAAAATAAATTCTAGATGAAATGATTGTTTTTTTAATCCTCAACTCACTTCTTGGTCCCGTAAGTTACATATTCTTTTGGACTGTTTTTAAAATATTTCCTTTATGGCAGCGGTAGTGGTCTTCTCCGACTATCACCCTGTCATTTTTAGTTATATTTTATTGTATTTATTATAATAATATTTTTGGTTTTTTTTTTAGTAAAATGTATCATGGCTACTGATGTTTTTGAACTCTCGGTACATGTTTTTAATTAGTCTTCTTCTAGGTTTTTATTTTCTTTGAATTCATGGTTGTTGCTTTCTCGATGTATGGTTCCTCTATTCGTTTGTACAAGACGGATTGTTGGTTATCGCATCTATCTATTGGATGGGGTTGCTGTTAAAGGGAGATCTTTATTTATGTTGGTCATTTTGGTTATTCTTCAAGTTTCTCTCCTCTATATTTGATGCTCGAAGTCGTTGGTGTGTTCAGTGTTTGTACGTCGTTGCTTTACTTGTTAATAGTTTTGTTTAAAGAGTATCTCTAAGCGATCGTTGTTATATTTATTTTTGATAGTCTCAATTGTAATTGTTCAGTCTTTCATTGGTATGACGTTTGTTGATAAGACTTTCGATAAATGAATTTTCCTTATTATTTTAAATTTAATATATATATATATATATTAAAACTTTGAAAAGAGGTTTATTCATGTGAAATTAGGGACGAGATTTTACGTCATCTATTTAGAATAGTAAATGAACAAATTTTTATAGTAAATTTACATGAATATAGACTTGATTTACAACAATTTTTACAAAAGGGTATTATTAGTAATGGACCATTTAGAAATGCTACACACACCTTACTGACAGGTCTTATGTGCAAGACAAGTGAAACCAACATAATCATGACATATAATGAGATGTGTATCTGTAAAAACGGAATTTCATTACTAAAAATGATGAAATATTGTCTGAACTAAATGCCAGTAGTGCCTTGGGTCATTTACGTGACAAGATGAATGCGACATATCCTTAAGAGTGTACACTTTAGTACCTAAGGTCACGTTTACAAAGTAAGTACCTTCATTCGGGGTCGATGGGGTCCCTTGTTTCAAACCTATTCTTAATCTCCTTCTCCATATTTCTATATGAAAAACATGTATCTTGATATTATTTTGTATACCCATAAATATAGAGAGATGAAGTAGGTAATTGTTAGGAATTTAATAAGCGAAAAAATAAAAAATAATATCAACGTAAAATAAAATAAAGTCAAGATAAAGAAAAATAAAGAATATTGAATAAAATTAGGTTTTTATATAAATAAAAATAATTTTTTACTTCTAATCAAACTAGATTTACTACTTACGTTAATTATCTCTTAATTAATTTGTATCACATCAAATTTGAGTCGTACTCCCATAATAATCTTATGGGCCAACTTGAATTATAAAATTTTAGAAGATTTAAAACGTAATTATATTATTATTTTAGTTGATGATTTTATAAAATTTAAAGATAATAAACTACAATTTTCCCATTCGAGGGGATGACCAATGATGACGTTTAATGATGCTGTCAAAATAAAGCCTGCAGAAAGTAACTTTCTTTTCATAAGCCCCCCAACTCAAGGGGGAAAAAATGAATTCCTTGTTTGGAAAAGGATGGAACTGGGGAACCCAAATCAATGTTCTAAAGGAAAGAAAAATGAATTAATTGACTGAAGCCAAACAAAGAAAAACAAGATAAAAGGGGCAAGCAGGACCAGCCATGGAAGTCCTTGGTGCTAGTGGTGTCAAATATCAATATCGTTAACATTAATGTTTATATATATTAGTTGACTAAAGAAAACAGCTCATGTGCGTGCATATGACGAGCTCACGAATGAATGATGAGACACATGATTGATATATAATTACAAGTATGTTTTGTTTTCTTTGTAACGAAAAAATATGATTCTTTTTCTAATAATTTATATTTTGATATTGTTGGATGTATGAATTGGGACGGTACTAAGGTCAAAGAAGCCTTCGTAATAAAAGAAGATATAATACGAAATATACGAAAACAATTAATAAAAATAAAAGAAAATTAAAAGATGCTCGTAGCCATTGTGCAATGGACAGGGTTTTGTTGTCGGTATATAGACTTAAACCGCATAAAGGAATATATTTGCCTGTGCATGAAACTTTATAAATGCAATTTGCTATAGGATGGACTTTTTCAATGTTTTTCTCCGGATACATTAAACAACCTTAATCGTCCTATTACTTTTTTTAAGAGAAGTAGTTAGTGTTATTAAAAAGTTAAAATATCTAAAATTACAGTAAGGATTTATAACTATTATTGCAAACTAAATACATAATTTGAATATTTTATTATAACATTGAAATTAGTCACTTTAGATCATACAATGACCAAACATGAAAAAGATTAAAAATTCAATTAAAAGATTCGAATGAAAAATAGATACGAAAAAATCTGACTACATCAACGAACGAATCACAAAAAGAGATTTAGCTATTGAAAGACTACATAGAATTGTAAATCAGGGTCGAGCGTCATGAGAAATAATCCATGACTACAAAAATCATGTGTCTAAATTCAATCTGAGTGTCCATAGTAGGGAAGATCAACAAGATTATAAATAAGCGTCATATTTATCAGTCGTGACGTCATCAAATTCAACCATGAGAAAACATAAAATAAAAAGAACGACCAAACGATCGAAAAAGAAGACAAAAAATGTGTCACAAAGATAGATAAAAACGTGTCATAAAAACAAAATTATTCTTACTAAAAAAACTAAAAAACAAAGAAAAAGAGAGAATCAACAATCGACAAACAACATCAAAATCTTTATTGCCTCCAACTAAACAAAGCTAATGAAGAAAACATTAATCTAATCTATAAAAAAAATTGGCACAATCCCTAAAGGAGAAAAAAGAAAGAAAGAACGGTTGAGGTATTTCTTCCTACTAGTTTTAAATATTACATATTTGAATGGTTAAATAAATATATTTATATGTGGATAAAATACAAGGAATCTTATGTCTTTGGTTTTTTTATTGTTCAATATATTTATATATAAGGATGGATAGAGAAGATTAGTGGGGCAATTGTTTATTTTGAGAATTTTAAATTTATATAATTTAAATATTTTTTAATGATAATATATTTTTATCTTCTAACATTTTACAAATTTATTTTCCAAGAAAAAATTATGTGTATGTCCTTATATATATGGAGAGAAGCTAATTCTATTGTGGCTGCATGGGGAAGCTTGCAGAGAATTATGATGCTGGAACCGCTGTATATGAAACAGCTGCTAATGCTGTTAAAACCAGGGCCTTGCTTATGGTCTTGATTTTAGCCATTTAGTTGCTGCCTAGTTGTACTTTTTGCACAACAAAAATTGTTTTCAATGATATATTTGTGATTGCAAATAAGAAAAAAAAAGATATAATAGTTTTTATTTAATTAATTAAAGGGTAAAGTATAGTAATGGTCACTGAACATTTCTGAAGCTTGCATTTAGGTCCCCCAACTTTTAAAACTTGCAATACAGTCCCCCAACATTTATTCTGTTTGCAATATAGTCCCCCAACTTAAATCACTGTTAGAAAATTAGGGTAAAATATATAAACGGTCATTGAACTTTTCAGGCACTTGAATTTAGGTCCCCAACTTTTAAAACTTGCAAAACAGTCCCCCAATAATTTTATTTTCTTATTAAATATAGATGTATAGAAAATATAAATGATTCAATTTATATTTAAATGTATGAATCATTTATATTTTTGATATATTTTATTTTTCTTGTATAAACTAGTATTTAAAATGTGTTTATATTTTAATCAAAATATTTCAATATACGAATAAAAATATATTTATATAAATGTGTATTTATATTTAGATGTATAAATAAAAAAATATATTCATATATTAATGTATGAATCATTTATATTTTTTGAATATTTTATTTTTAATAAGAAATTAAAATTATTAATTATATTAGAAATACTCAACTTAAGATTATATATATAATCATGAATTATAAATATGAAAAATATAATTATTAAATTTAGTTTAAAAATATATAAATCTTAAATTTATTCTTTTAAAATATTGTATCAACTAATATTTAAAAAATATATTAAATCTATCAAACAATTTATCAAATATAATATTTTTTATTGTAAAGAAATATAATATTTTCCCATCATTTATTGCTTTCAAATTTTTTGCCGAAGTTCAAATCTCATTATTTCCATTTTCCATTATATTCTTTTTTTTTTCTGGCATTGGTCATACTATTAGTATATGTATTATTGTATATCTCTTAACACAAACGATGGTGTTAGCTTAGTGGCTCCACCCTGTATCTTTCATTTGCGTGACTCAGGTTTGAGTTTGCCCAAGACCCAAATTTTACTTCTTTGTAACTTAATTTTCTTCTAATTAGGTGGTGACATGTGTCACCAATAACATATATCATGATAATGTGTTAACACATGTCAGATCCTGGTTAAATGATTAATTTATTAAATTTTATTTAATTTAGGACCAAATTGATAGCATATATAAATAATTAGGTGGTGACATGTGTCACCAATGACACGTGTCATGATCATGTGCTAACACATGTCAGATCCTAATTAAATGATTAATTTATTAAATTCTATTTAATTTAGGACCAAATTGATTATATAAATAATAAAGACTGAATGTATAATAATGTCAATTCCTTTTAACTGCCACTTCATCATTTGTATCAATTGGTAATGACTAGTGGCTTAGTTGAAACAGTTAAATAATTATGTTGTATGATTGATAAATTTAAAAGATCGATGACAAAAGTAAAAAGGGCTAGATAGTTAAGTTGTCAACCTAGTAGTTTACACGTTTATTTATACGTCAAAATAACATTTTATAAATTTAAAATTCGAATTATTTTCAACCTCTTTTATATCCTAACTACTTTTTTTAATTAAAAAATTTCTTCAACAGATAAGAATTATACTACTATTATATTTATATAAAAAATATATATCACATGAAATAAGATGAAATTAAATAATAATAAATCTGACATAATTGAATTTAATTGAATTATTTTAGAATTTAGGGTTTAGAATGAAATTGAATTACTTTGGAAATTGGGATTTAGAATGAAATTGAGGACTGTTTTGCAAGTTTTAAAAGTTGGGGGACCTAAATTCAAGTGTCTAAAAAGTTCAATAACCTTTTATATAATTTACCCTAATTTCTAACGGTGGTTTAAGTTGGGGGACCATATTGCAAACGGAAAAAATATTGGGGGACTGTATTGCAAGTTTTAAAAGTTGGAGGACCTAAATGCAAGCTTCAGAAATGCTCAGTGACCATTACTATACTTTACCCTTAATTAAATTTAAAAAACCAGTAAAGAAGATAATGAATGATGAGGAAGTCTGTCGGTAGAGGAGTCCGTATATTACATGTGTATGTATTTATTGTATATCACATATTATATGTAATTGAACTGAAAAGGGACAAAACAAAAATAAGCATTTAATCAATCATACTAGGGCCCTTTTCCCTTCCCTATGACATGCATAATTTAGAGACATTTTGGGACCCCATAAAGATGGCGTAGAGATATGTTATCTCTACAGTACACCGTCTCTTCTCTCCGTATAATTTTGGCATGCATGCACTCCCCACTTACTCACTCATTCTCAACCGTCCCATCCACTTGAAGTCCATATCAGCCCTCGATCTTCAAAATCTCTAAAATTAATATACTGTACAATTTGGAATCTAAAATATCCAAATTATTATTCTAATCTTGAAGCAATTATTAGGGTTAAGAAATGTGTGAATTGATTATGTTACACGCCAAACGAATCACAAAGAAGATGAAAGAGAAGTAATTGATGTTAAGAATCCTGTGTTGCCGCCTATCGATGCTTTGTTTAACCCTTTTTATGGAGATTCCCCCTTTGGCCCCCTGGGGTTTCACAATTTCAAAGCGGGGTCATCCCTGCCCTCTACTGTACTACGCCTAATGATTTGGATTAATTTTGCTCCCTCATCTTTTGCATCCAATTTGTCCGGGTTTTAACCAGAGCTCAGATCCAAAACCCTAAAACTCCAGGCTTGATTACAAAAAATCAAATTAAACTGTTTTGGGTATTGGAACCCTTAAAACGATATCATTTTAATCCATTTTTCATACCCTAAAATATTTTATACGTTTAACCTGATTTTTACCTGTGACGCTACAAATCCAACCCGAAATAGGTAAGAATTAAGGGCTTTACTACCGTTAGCAGGTGACAATAGGGATAATTCGAGTATTTTTGCATAAACCAAACCACGTAGTAAACCATAAAAGCTCATTTGGATTAGATTTAGAGTCATGTTGAGCCTATACCCATTAGTGAATTCCAGTATCAGTACACGTGGAGAACACTCCTAACTCTTGTTTGTCTTTGCTTGCTTTGTATTGATGATGTAAATTAAGCATGATTGTTTTTTACACAATGATCATGAGGGTAAAAAACATGTGTGGGTATGACCTTAAAAAGTCATGATGTGTAGTAAGCATGTATAGGATAGGACTCGTGTTCGTAATTTTGCCCTTTGTATGTCATTTCTTTGCACTAATTTGGATTTTTATTGTTTCTTTCTTGCATGCGTCATTTTTCATATCATATGATAAAAAGGCATTGATTTATGTTTGGTCGTTGGTTTTTAAAATTTTAAAATCTCAATGATGCATTAACCCGGAATTTTAAAATTTTCCAGAAAATTTGTAGTTTTTAAATCAGGCTGTTCCTAGTTGACCACCTGTCAATTGGGAATTTATTATCACCTTTGTCCTGGCTGGCTAAAGAAAAAGACGAAGAAAAGGAAAGGAATATACAAACAGCGAGGATTAGGGAGTTTAATAGAAACGCAGAAGAAGTTGATTCTGTTTTATTTTAATATGCAGCGTTCAGAGTTTACTTTATTTTTAGGAATTTAAATATTCAGTTTCCGGGCATTATTGGCTGCATCGTGAATTTCTGCTGTAATCTTATACTCATCAAGGTTTTGAATTGTGCAAATCAAACTCCAGCAAACATTTGAGATTCTTCTCACTGGAAGTCTTGTCTTGTCTATGGACGGCCGAAACCAGTAAACTTGTGGCATTTAGAGGGGTTTTTTTCACCCAGAATAACATGGAGCATTAATCAAAAGGATAAATTGTGTTGAATTTTCTGCTGGTTTCAATCATTTCTGAATGTTGAAAAGTCCAATTTTACTGCTGGATTTAGATTCATGAGAAATTTTGATACTGACAGTTACTTTATTTGGTCCCCAAAAGTTAGCATGCACGTTGTAATTGGTGAGTACCCTCTGTTTTGCAGTCGTGTACCCTCTCCTTCTCAGTCGTCAGAATTCATGACCAGTCGCCTCAAAGCTTAAAATACATTGATTCGCTTTTGGTTCCCCTTTTGTTTAAGATTTTGGTTTCTCGAGTAACAGAGGAGTTAGGTTTTGCTCAATCCGTGGCATTTCAACTTATACCTAATTGACACAGTCTTTACCATTATAAATCCCAAACACAAGATTTTAGTTGAAATATGTCGGCTGATACTATGGAAGGTTTAATCATTAGAATAAGTGTTCGAATAGTAAAATTATAATTCTCAGGGACTGGTTTAAATGATAAGTATTAAGCAACTTAATATTGTTTCTTCATTCTCGTTTACTTTTACGAAAATAAAAAACTTTAAATCCAAAAGTTTAGAATAAAACACTCTGATTCCGAAAACCCTTCTACAACATAGTGTAATCAACACTTCAACTCTAAAAATAATACTAAAACTCTTCGATTTCACTTGTAAATTGTAATAACGAGTTAGAGAAATAGAAAATTGAAGAGTTTGAAGAACCCATCGATAAAGTAACAAAATTTTTTTAAGAGACCGACTTGAAATAGTTAAAAAAACAAAACATTACGTATCTATTTGAACAAAAAAAATCAATAAAATATATACTTAGAATACTTATTTTAAAATAAGGCTAAAAGGAATACGTAGTCACCTTCAAGGAAGTAAATATGTGAGGACAACAGTTTTATTCTGTTTCTCAATTTCGATGATTTTCGTGTTGAGAAAGGATTCCGAATTGCAAGGAAATTGGGAAATTTGGAAATTTAGGGAATTAGTACTAAATCTCAAAGTGGACACTCTTTGTGAAGTAAGGCAAGTTATAGCACTGAATGGAATTCATCGAAAACAGGAAACGCATTCTTAATTGTGAAATAATTGCTAAAAATGGTCACAAGAATTTCCCTAAAGTGCTGGTGGAGTAAACAACTTGTGTTGCGTGCATACGCGTAAGGAACATTTATTTGTTGCAGAAGCGGACACGTTATTACATTTGAGAAATTATTTACTTTTGACTTGTGTAAAACCAGAGTTACTTGTAACAGAAATTTCACCACACCTGCAGAGGACATTAATTCTCAGACCTTGATGAGACACGTGCAACTCACACTATTTATCTTGATTTTTTTAAATAATGTGTTGGAGACTTTTGTATTAATTTAGAGTAATAAATAGATACTATGTTAAAAAAATAACTTTTTTATTGATGAGATTAGTTAATAAAATTTTTGTTAGTTTATTAATAACGAGACTTGTTGTAGGTGTAACTATTTAAATTTAATCTTATAAAAATTAATATTTTATTTTAAGAAGATTTTATAACGCTCGACGGGTACTGTTGAGTACCGCTAACGATGAACACTATTAATTTAATTTATAAAAATTTAAAATTTTAAAGTATAATTATAAATTAAATAAAAATTTGAAGGTAAATTATTTAAAATAAAATATTAATTACATTATTTTTCATAATCTTTTTGGGTAAATTATACCAAGTCCACCTAACTATAATTCCTTTTCATTTTGATCATTATTTTTGAATTTTTTTCAATCAAGTCACTTAACAATTTAAATGTATTCAATCAAGTCACTTTCGTTAACATTTAACAGAAGTGTTGACTTGGCAATTAAAAAAATTGGTATAATTAAACATTTTGTCATTTTTACTTATATATTCTATCATTTGGGTCCAAATTGTAATAAATTAAAATAAATTTAATTTTCAAATCAGATTGTGCCACATGTCACTAATGTCAAATATCATAACACATGTTGCCACCCGATTGGAGGATTTAATTATTTTAATTTAAATATTATTATGTTAAAGATTTTACGAGTTTTGTTTTTGGATCTTTAATTTATTAGAAATATTGTTGTGATTAGAAAATTTATGATATGATAAGGTGATAGTTGAGTCTAATTGTTTGAAAATTATTCGTGATTATTTGTTTTTTTTTCTTTCAAATAATTCTTTTAATTTTGGGTTGATTATTAATGATCACCATATTTATCGACATGTTAATTAGGTCATTCATGTAGAGGCCTTGTTGATGACCAGACCTATCTCCTTTCTGTCTGGTTTAAACCCCCGCCCCTTGAGCTTGGTTCTACATTGTTTTGCGGTGGCAATATACGGTGTTGGTCGTTTATTACTGCCATTCCCTTCGCCTATGCAAATCTGGATCGGAGCTCGATTGATCTCCGTGCCGATCGCTATCTAAATTCTCTCATTTTGTTTAATTTCATCTTTTGGTATTGCAGAGTATTATTTTTATCTACTCAGATATCGTGCGGTATGTTACAGAGAGTGTCGGGAATCATCTTCCCCATTATCAAAGCAGGAGTTGGGCAGATGTGTTTACCGGCCATGGTTCCTGCAATAGAGCTCCTCCGCTTGTAAAGTAAGGCAAGAAAAATATATTCATATAATAATCTATATAGAGAACAAGATAATTAACATTTTGGACTATTAGAAATTTACAATCCAACCCAATTGATCCAATCCTATATCCTTTAGAAGTATAAATAACAAAAAAACTAAAAATATAATTATAATATCATGAATCTAAAAGGAAGAATCTCATATAAGTTGATATGTTCGCTATAATACTATTTGTGTTGTGTTAGACAATGAATGACCTAATTAACATGTCGATAAATATGGTGATCATTAATAATCAACCCAAATAAAAAGAATTATTTGAAAAAATAAATAAATAATCACGAATAATTTTCAAATAGTTAGACTCAATTATCATCTCATCATATCATAAATTTTCTAATCACAAATATATTTCTAATAGATCAAAGATCCTAAAACAAAACTCGTAAAATCTTTAACAAAAAAGACATGTTTCGCAAAATATTATGCCAAATATCAATGGTAATTTCGGCCTTTAAGGGAATTGGGTGTTTTTGGTATGATTTGGGAAATTTGGCTGTACAGAAATGAAGTTAGGTTCAAGGGGAGTTTTTTCAGTGGAACAAATTTTTAATATAGTCATGATCCAGATAGGGGTTTGGGCAAACATTTAATGGTCGACGCTGATTCCGGACGTTCAAGATTTTGTGCGAAGTCCTTAGTCCATCATTCTTGGCGTGTGTTGATAGTGAATTTATGGTGTTATGCATTGTCTTGTTGTTGTGTTTTAGGAGGTTTGGTCAATCCGGATTCCGCTGCTGTTCTGATGCATTCCATTGGTACTGTGTTTGCATTAGATCAGTATTTGCTTTCGATTTTGTTCTGATTACTTATAGATGCTTGGTTTGTATTGGTGATAATATCAGTTGGGTTGTGGATTGGTGAAGGGTTGGGTTGTAGATTGGTGAACTTATGGTGTTATGCTGTTGTGTTTTAGCATGTTTGGTGAATATGGTTTCCACTGTTGTTCTGATGTATCCCATTGGTGCTGTGTTTGAGTTAGATCAGCATTTGGCTTCTATTTTGTTCTAATTACTATTAGTTGATTGGTCTGTATTGGTATTAGTATGAGTTGGTTTGTGGATTCGGGTATGTCTTGTATGATGTAATAGCTTTACTTGTATAAGATCCTTTCCACCTCAAGGTATACTTTTTTTCTTCTATTTAGGGTTAGGGAGGTTTTTTTTAATGAGGTCCTTTAGGTGGTGAACTTTGTAATTGGTTATAATACAAAGTACCATCTTTAAAAAAAAATCAATGGTAATTGTATGATTCGAATTAAAATTAGAGTTAAAATAATAATAAAATTACTCCTTTGGAATCATAGTCGACATACTCCACTCCTTGTTGTAAAAAGTGAAACAAACATCAGTAATTATATTATTATTTTAACTCTAAATTTAATTCGAATCATAAAATTACCATTAAATTTATTTTAATTTATTAAAATTAGGCTCAAATTAATAGAATATATAAGTAAAAGTGATCAAATGTGTAATTATACCAACTTATTAACTACCATGTCAGCAATTCCGTTAAATGTTAACGACAAGTGGCTTGATTGAATGCACTTAAATAGTTAGTTACCTGATTGACAAAAATTTAAAAATAGTGGTCAAAATGAAAAGGAACTATAGTTAGGTGGTCACTGATACAATTTACCCAAAAAAGATCATATAAAATAATATAATTAATAATTTGTTTTAAATAATGTAACTTTCAATTTTTAATTAATTTTTAATTATATTCTTTAGAATTTTAAATTTTTATAAATTAAATTAATGGTTCTCATCGTTAGTGGTGTTCAACAGTACTCATCGAGTGTGGTAGACTCATCATTTATTTTATCATTTAGATTAATCAATAGTTTCTCGTATTAAATATTAATAATATTGAATAATTTGCAAAATCTCTTTTGACAATTGATAATACATATAATTTATTGTATATAAGTAAATGTTTGAACTCAAATCTCTTTTAGAATAATAATAATTTTTTAATACAAAAGATATTCAAATGTATTAGATGTTAGAATATATATATACATATATATATATATATATATATATATATATATGTTAGAAATTAAGATGTATGATATGTGGTAATTTCAATATTCAAACATCCGTTACTTTTGTAATAAACAATAAATAAAATTGAAGATGATGTGGGGGAGGGAAACTATAGTTAATGAATGCGACTTTTCTTTCATTGAGAGTCTCCTCTTATATTAATTCGACACCTTTTCTCAGTTGCTACTTCACTTCCTAGGCCTCCACCCCTCTCTCTCTCTCTCTCTCGCAGTTCTTTTTTTTTTCTTACCAAAGCATTTAAAAGAGCACTGTTGAGAAACCAGACTCCTAGTCATTTGCTGACAACATCTCACCTAGGACTCAGCGAAGGTTGCTGTTTTAGGAAAGTTTTCTTCCTCATTGCGATTTGGTCTGGTCTACAAATGGGGCGACACTCTTGTTGTTACAAACAGAAGCTAAGGAAAGGTCTTTGGTCTCCGGAAGAAGACGAGAAGCTCTTAAGGCATATCACCAAATACGGCCATGGCTGCTGGAGCTCTGTCCCTAAACAAGCTGGTAACTTTTTTTTTCCGAACATCATCCTTAATTTACCCATTTTTTCATGTCGATTTCTTCTTTAAATCATTAACTTCCCCGAATTATTGACGAAAATTGCAGGCCTGCAGAGGTGTGGAAAGAGCTGCAGATTAAGGTGGATTAATTATTTGAGGCCTGATTTAAAGAGAGGTGCATTCTCTCAGGAAGAAGAAAATCTCATAATTGAACTTCATGCAGTTTTGGGTAACAGGTATTTTTTTTTTCCTTTTTTGGTTATTTGATTTTATAAATTATTCTGCAGGTTTATTTAACATTCTTTGCTTTGTTTTGGTTCGATTCTCAGGTGGTCCCAAATTGCTGCACAACTGCCAGGAAGAACCGACAATGAAATTAAGAATCTATGGAACTCTTGCTTGAAGAAGAAGCTTAGGCAGAGGGGCATTGATCCTACCACTCACAAACCACTCTCCGAGGTTGAAAATGGGGAGGACAATAAGAGTAAACAGCACACCAACAGTAAGGACATGGCGGCTTCAGACAATCCGAAGGCCGGAACGTCGGTTACGTTACACGGCTACCGACAGGAAACGGAAGGCTCTCCCAGCTCCAAGACAATGAACATCAGCAACAACAATGGAAACAACCACACCAACGACCAGCAGCCATCTGATTTGGAGGGGCATCTACCGGTTCAACAATTGAACTATGTGTCCAATCCCAGGCTCTCGAACCAAATTCTCTGGTTTAATCAAACTAGGCCAGCCTTCCATATCGATTCCGAATTTCCATCGGCCACGATGACCACTTTTCTCCCGTTCCTCTCTGCTCCGATGGGGTTCGAGCCTTCTGTTGTCACTGTAAATGGTTCTCACTATTGGGAAACCGGTACGGCCTCGGCCAACAACAGCAGCAGCAACAGCACCGAGCTACAAAGCAACAGTTCGTTCTACGACAACAATAGCTCGTCTTGGGGATTACCAGATTGCAGCACACCAGAGAAAGAAGCTCCTCCAAACCCAATTCATCTAATGGAAAGTCAAGCTGATGAAATCAAATGGGCCGAGTATCTTAATAACCCATTGTTAATGGCGGCTGCTTTGCAGAACCAAACTCCACAATCCATGTACAACATCGACATCAAATCCGAAACAGATTTCCTCACTAATAATTCATCAAACACCATGTGGCCTCATAATCAACAGCAAGAAGAACCTATAACAAATCCCAGTATGTGTGCTAAGGATATCCAGAGACTTACAACAGCTTATGATCCATGAAAGTGGGGGAAGTACTTGAATTGAATTAATGCAACTCTCTCACATATCAGGTGTGCATCACAGAATTTTCTTTTCTTTTTCTGGTCTTTTATTGTCGTGTATATAGGTCTGATACAAAGATTAATTATCAGCTCTGAGTATATGTGAGCAAATCACTCTTGTTTTTAGCTTCTTTTGTTGCGTTTGTGGGGTAGAATTCTGCAGAATAAGGTGTCTTTTAGTCTGCTTTGCCTCTTTGCAAATGGCCATATGTGAGGTTTGGAATGTTGGAATTCTATATGTAAACAACTGTTGATAAAAAGGCGGAAGAAGAAGGATATATATATATATATATATATGGTTCATCCATGGCCATGGGGCTCTAAGCATTCATATCTTTGATATTTGAACCACAGTTTGCTTTAAAAATTGAAAAGTGTTATTAATTCAACAGCACGTGAAAGTTATTTTGTCAGCACTTTTTTTAATTTCAGTTCCCACACTCAAAATTGCTTGTCTCTGTCTATCGTTGTTTAGAGGACACAAAGAAATCGTTATCCCTTTACAAAAGCTTTATCACATTAATTTCAGACTTTTTTACTAAAATCATTTAGTTTTTTATTTAAAAAGATTAATGATAAATTTGTTCACGAGTAGAAAGAAGATTCGGCCCGGCATGATGGGCTGGGCTTTAAAATTCAATTATTTTTTAAAAAAATAATGATAAATTGATATTTGGTCAATGCCTAAATTTGTCATTATATATTATTTAATTATTATTTAGCATCATACTTTTAAATCGATGATAAGATTATTCCTATATTTTAACCCTATGTGACAGAACTTTTATTGAGTACATTACAAATCAAAGCAATAAACAAGTTCAAATTCAAAGAAAAATTGGAGAGAAATCAATCATGCAGTGATTGGACAGCAGCCACTTGCCGAAATGTAATTGGCTTGGACACATTCAGCTCGGTGTTTGGTATGATTTTTAGAGGTCGGAATAATACATTTCTTTTGTTTGGTATTTCAGTTGATTGAATCATAGACCTCTTGTCAAGCACAGTCCCATCTTTTATGATGTTAAAAATAAATAAAGCATGCTAAGGCCCAAGGCCAATGCCGAATGCCGTTCTCTGGCTATTCATTCAATCAGAGATTCATACAAAATAAAGTGATAGAGAAGGAGCTAACACTGATTCCATTGGTGAGCATATGTATCCGGGGGGAAAGGAAATTAAAACTCGAATCAGATTGTTATTCTACTGTCCATGTTTTAACTTCCCAAGGTGAAATTTCAATAGAGGTCTCAAGAATCTACCACATTTTAATTAGGACTGATTGTCGGCTTGGCTCAATTGTCTAGCGGGCCTTTGGATGGGTATGATGTGGTTTTGTATATGAATCCAATTACACATTCATATGGGCTTAAGCATACAAGACCGTCGTTTTACCCTCGCCATTACCAACAAAGTTGGCTTCAAATCAAAGCCTAAAAAATATAATAAAATAACATAAAAGAAAGGAGACTGGTCAAGGATCAACGGCCGGTGAGTGGCCGTGTTAACCAGATTATTATTATTTATCCAAAAAATATATATTTTAAGGTAAAAAACTAAAATGGTTGGATAAAAGAAACAATTAAATTTTAAACCAAAATTTTAAACATAAAAAGGAAAATCAACAGCTTCGTGCTAATTGTAGCGTTGGGTACATGTTGGCGAGGCCACGTGCCAAGATATGGACCTTCACCCATTTTGGAGTCATGATGGGCCCACCTGATTCTTGGAAAACCCGAAAATCCGCCTTTGGTCCAATAAGAAGGGGTTGTCGTTTTGAAGATAATAACGACATAAAACGCGGACAGCTGGCTCCGTAGACGTGGCTAGATTGTATCAAAATCAAACACAATTATGGCGTGCCTAATGCCTGCCAAACACCCCCACAATTAAGCTTATCCGTTACTCGAAATTGCCCCTTTGTTTTGTCCTTGTCGGCGAGCTTTCGTGGTCAGTCTTTGGATCTTCTTTGAGGGTAATATTTGGATTTTACATGCGGATACGTTTGAATTAACCCATTTTTAAAAAATTAGCGTCGGCTTACTCCCAAACTATATCGAATTCAACTTATAATGCAAGGTAATAATTTTTAAAGGCTAATATGTCCCTATATAAAATACTATACAGCTAGGGAGGAAGAACGGAGAAAACAATGATTGAATCATCTAGGGATAGGTTCATTTTGGCAAGAAAGTTGGCTGCAACATTTGTTTCTCTGTAGATTTTCTAAAAATCGACGTACCAGACCTTGGAGTAAAAAACAACAATCGCTCGTACTAGAGCAAAAGGACTTGAGCTGACGGAGGGATAATAAGCGGTGGGCATCTTCATTATCAGTGTGCACGATCAGACGTTCGAAGCCATGTTCCCAAGCTAGCTTTAGCCCTTCATAAATTCACCAAAGCTCAGCTTTGAAAACTGATGAGTTACCAATTTGCTTGTTGAAAGCTAGGAGGGTTGTACTTGAGGAATCACAAAACAAGCCCCCCACAGATCCACAATTATTCAGGATTGAGACGACAACATCTGTATTTAAACAAATCCAACCATGTCTGGGTGGCTACCATTGGACGTTGAGATTTGTTGTAGGCAGAGCTGGGATCAAAGTGCCTCGTAAAGCTTGATTGTTGAGATAGTGTCGACTCCATTTGGTACTGATCCGCATAATGGTATTGGAATCAATATGTTGTCCTTGAAAAACATAAGAGTTTTAAGCTTTCCAAAGCTGCCACACAGTGGTTGAGAATATTATATTCCAAGGACCATTTATTTCAACACACAAAGTGGAAGTTTGTGTAAGACCTGAGATTCTGGTGCAACCAATTCTTAAGGGAAATGTTGTAAAATTGAGTACGAGGGTATTTACTTAGCAAGCAGTTCCAAATGGTCTGAGCGACATGACATTCTCAAAGAATGTGGAGGAGAGTTTCAGCTGGTGCATGGTAGATTGAACAAGAAAGTCAATGGCTTAAACCTCGGTTACACCGATTGTAGTTCGTGAGTGCCCCCCGTCTTTCATTGCTAGCCAAAGAAAACCGCAGATTCGTTCAGGGACACTCAATTTCCATATTAAACTCCAGCAGGGGTCTTTTAAATCCCAATGGGAACTATCAAGTGACACAAAAGCACTCTTCACTAAAAATACGCCTATTGGAGTCTTCCTACCAGTAACAAAAGTCAGCTCATGAAGAAGGGCACGGTGGTTCAATGTTCTGCAGACGAGGAAAGTTGGTCGTGGGAAGCAGTAGATGGAGTTTATCCCAATCCCATGAGCCATCGGGGTTGGCCATTTCATTTACCAGTAAAGTATCATCAATAGTAGCAGTTGAGAGTGCACGGTGGTTCAATGTCGCAGAATAATGCCACCAAACCAAGTCATATTTTTAATGTTCATTTTTTCAGTTCTCAAACTTTTTATTGCTACTATAAAAGTGATAGTATCAAATGATCTCAAATTATGAAATGTCAAATTATCAAAATCAAAATTCATAGAGTGCAAGTAAGGTGTATCCAATCAATACTTAGTTAAATTAGAAAAAATATTCATACTCAATTAATGATTTTCCATGTTGTAGCAATCATCCTAAAGCTAATGTTGGAGATTCCAACTTATTCAATTTCCTAAAACTATGTTGGAGCATTCCAACTTATTTCCTAAAATGTTGGAACCATTACCAACTTTTCCAACTTATTCAATATATACTTTTTTTCTTTCTTTGTTTTTTCTCTCTTTTTTTTATATGATTGCTATAGCATCTAATAAAGATATGGGATTTAAAGTTAAAAAATTTCTATTTTTTCTAAGTATTGAGAACATACACCTATTGTGTAAAAGGGTTTCTAGGGATCCTAATCTTAACAAGTATCTAAAACATTCCCGTGACACTTCACAACTAATTTTTCATCACCGAGCATCATAAAAAAATCATTAAAAAAATTTCATTAATATAGCAGCATTATACATACAACATTATATATGCAATATCCTAAATGCTCTAAACAATATGAATAACAATACACACATCAAAGAAACAAATATAATATGATAAATGCAAATATGAACAACATAAATGAATGACAGTATGACACAATATAAACAACAAAGATGGACAAAACACCCCAAACCTAAGATGTGCATTGTCCTCAATGCATGTAACAAGAAAATAATAGAAATTTGAATAAAAGTAAATGTGAGAAGGGAAGTAATACTCCCCTAGCGAGTATTTCTTGGGCCTAGAAAAGTTGGGTGAGTCTGTTTTACTGATGTCTTATCTTTCGGTTGCATTTTGTTTTTCTAGCTGGCAGATGATGCTATAACAATGATTGTTTGTAACTCTAGTTGATGTTGTTAAGTAAAGATAACATTGTGATGGATGATGGTGCGATGATCAATGTGGAAGCACGACTTAAAATGAGAAGAAAAATAAAACTAATAAAATAACAAAATGAAATAAATAAAATAAAATAAAATAAAAAATTAAACTAATCGGGCTTGAGTTCATAAAACCAAATTGAGGTAATGTGTTTGGGTATATTTCCACCATAGTGTTTCATCATGTGCTCATTAAACATGCTCCAACATTCATCTAAGTGTGTGTGTTTTGTTCTTTCGATGAAGCCAACAACATAACATTCAACATTGTCATTGCATTGCAAAATATTAAATGTAATATGCTGGTCATTTAGCCACATTGTGAGTTCCCCCTTATGGACTTCAATCAATGTTTGTGCTATAATAAGGAAATGCCTGCCTAGTATTATTGGCACATCCTTGTCAGCTACACAGTCCAATACAATAAAGTCTGCTGGAAAATGAATTTGTCCACTTGTACAAGTACATTGTCTATTTTTCCAAGATGGCCAATGGATTGGTAAACAAATTGTAATGTAATAGTTGTGCGTATTGCTTCAATCCCAAATTTTCTGAAAATAGACAAAGACATTAGATTAATGCTGGAAGCCAAATCACACAATGTTGTAGCAATGAATTGATTGCCAATAATGTAAGAAATAGTAAATCTCCCTGGATCTTTCAACTTCGGTGGTAATATTATCTTGACCATGACGCTACACCCTTCAGTGAGTGCAACGGTTTTGAACTCGCCAACGCTATATTTCTTTGAGAGCATTTTTTTATGAATTTGGAATAGTTTGATATTTGTTCTAATACATGGATCAGTTGGATGTTGATCCTTAATTCCTTTAGTGCATTAAGAGACTACTTGAATTGTTGGTCCTCCTTGGTCTTTTAGAATCTTTAGGGAAATGAAGGTGGTGGCTTTCCTTTATGTTACAGTAGCAATTGTGGCGGCATGGCAGCTGGCAGTGTTGTTGGTATTACTGGTGGAAATGTCCAAGAAGTACTACACTGGCCTGCATCATTTGTTGTGACATCAATGTTGGGTAGCTCAATCTCTACTTCCAGCTCATTGTCTTTTGAATTATTGTTTAGGCCTCTTATCATCTTTCTTTTTTAGCTAATCATTCTTCCTAAGTTGGAGTCTACTTCTAGTTGTGATGGTTTCATAATGCTGGTTACAAGCAACTTCAATGTCATTTGGCAATGCTCTTTGCTATTTGATGTTCAACGTATTGGCAAATTGGTCAACTTGATTCTCCAATGCTCTCAACAATGTTAATTGGCTTTAAATGTGTTATATCAGTAAATACTCGAGTGATAATGATGCTAAATCATGGTTAAAAGTTTTCCATTGATAGCTTTGTTAGTTGTAGCATTGTTGTGGTTGTATTGTTTTTGATGATGCGTCTGCTGACATGGAAACATCGGTTGTTGCTGCATGTATTGTTGTTGCGAATGATATTGTGGTTATGTACTCTCAAAATATGGATACAATACTGCATTAGGTTCAACTACATTATGACTTCCCTATGAAAGATCAAAATGATTCTCGAACTTCGGATTGTAGGTGTTATCATTGTCATTCCAATTGTAGTTCATCATGAAATGCACTGAATCTTTAGGTTATTGTATCTTCATTATTATCTCAGTCAATGTTGTGATTTGTGAAGCCATTGAGTTCAGCACATCATTTTCCATAGCTGCAACAATGCATCTCCCTGGCATCATCCTTGTGTTAGGATATTGGTATTAATTGTTGGAGATCATCTCAAGGATGTTGTAGGCTTCATTGTAAGACTTGTCCAATAATGCTCCATTGGCAGAGGCATCTACAACCATTCGGGTTTGCATGTTAAGACCATTGTAGAATATCTCTATTTATGTCAAATACTAAAAACCATGCATCGAACATTTACGCAGTAATTTTTTAAATCACTCATATGCTTCGTACAAGCTCTCATCCTCTAATTGCTTGAAAGATGTGATGTCGTTTTCAAATTAACATTCGTGCTGAGCAGATTGAAACACAACAAATTTTTTGTGCCAACTCATTCCTTGATGCTATAACATCAGGCAACAGCAAGTTAAGCCATGTTCTAGCATTGTACAGAGCAAATAAAATTTTATCTTCAGTGCTTTTACGGGCACTCCCTGATGTACAAAAGAATCACACACTTCCATGAATCCTCGCAAGTGCACTCGAGGGTCCTTAGTGTGCATCCCACTATATTGGCCAGTAAACTCTAGCACTTGGAACATCATAGGCTTTAGTTTGAAATGGGAAACATAGATGGCAGTCCTCACGATGCTATGATATAGATCATACAATGTCAGCACAATATGTTCTTGGATTGGCCTGTTGCAGTCAACGATGTTGTAGCAATGTTACGACATTGGATCATTTAGTAAATGTAGAACACAATATTGAGCCATGTTTGGTTATTGTGTTGAAATTGATGTCCTGGATGTTGCTGCGTGGCATGCACCAACAACGCTATGCTAAAAAAATTACCTACAAAAAGAAAATAAATAAAGTTAGTAAAGACAAAAGAAAAACAATTCTATATATTAAGGCAATTTGTCTTTTTTGTGTCTGATCGTGAATGAGTCATTTGTCTTTCTGTTACTATCAAGGTAATTTCAATGCTAAATTTATTTTTAAAAAATGTTTTTATTATTATAGAATGGCATATATATATATATATATATATAATATATATATATATATATTATATATATATATATATATATATATATATATTAAATAGGATGTCATCAAATAAAAAAGATCATCGTAATATCCCACTAAAATTATAATATATATGATTACTCATTGACCAGAAAACTGGTGTAGAGGTAAGTTTTTTAATTTTATTTTTCTCATTTAATTATTTTTATATAATTTGAATTTCAATTAAATTTTGATTAGAAATGTATATTTTGTTTTAGTTCAAATGGTTACCCTTTTTGAATTACGAAACGAGGCCTTGCATCCCACCTGACTTGAGTGGGTAAAATTGAATGTATGGTTAGAGGTTGTGCCTTTTATTTGTTATGTTATTTTTGAGTGGTATCTGATTGAACGTGTGCTTCGTCAATATGTATAACATCAATAGACAGGGCAAGAAAGAGGTTAATTAGTTGGTGAAGCATAAAGATTGATTAGCAATGTGTGAGAAACAACATCAACACTTGCCCCATCAAGAGTATATATTAGAAACTGGTATCGTGGTTTCATATGACTATATTGAATGGTTCAATGCAAACGGGAAACCATTCTTATTTTCAGAGGGAGCACGAGGGGGTAATTTATCGCCGTAAAGGAAAATGTCCACCGTCACAACATCATCGTCCCCCACTTGTGGATCAAAAGAATAAGCATCCAGGCCATACTTAGTTATGCCACCGGAACCATCACATCAGCAACCATCACATCCCTAGCCCACAAGTTCAAATACCACTGCCCCACTTTCAGATGACACCACCCCACTTTCAGATGCCACCACATCTGTTTCAAATGTCATATCCATCGATTCAGATGCCTCTACTTCATGGCTACGTACAAAGCCCACTGGATTTTATGACACCCTTTGACGGATATTATATGACTATGCTTATGCATCCGGTATTTACTTCACAATATGACTCAAATTCCAAATGACAGATGATAAACCCATAATGGATCAAGTCAATGACTACGAGAATCTGGTGGCCAACATCATTGTTGAAGGAATGCAATTGTGTGAAGTACTCCAAGCCAATGTCCTTATCGTAAAGCTTCCCAAGTCCTGGTCCGACTATCGTAACTCTCTCAAGCATAAGAAGAGAGATATTTCACTTGAGAAATTGGTGGGCCATATGAAAATCGAGGAGGCTAATTGTCTAAAGGATAAGGTTACAAGTTCCTTTAGAAATATATCTTTTAAATCTAACTTGGTTGAATTTGGTGGTGTCTCATGGTCTACGTTCAAAAAGGCTGTGAAATGAGTTTTAAATCTAACTTGGTTGAATTTGGTGGTGTCTCATGGTCTACGTTCAAAAAGGCTGTGAAATGAGAGAATCTGAACAAAAAGATGAAACCTCATAAGGACGCCAATATCAAGAAACTGGAAAAAGCCAAAGCTGATGGAAAGATGCTCAATTGTTATGTTTACAGTCTAGCCGATCACAAAGCCTATCAATGCTAAAGTCGTTCAGACCGTCAGAATGACAACAAGCCAAAAATACATGTTGGGGAGAAAGATGATGAATTCATTGTTGCGGTGGTTTTCGCAGTCAACCTGGTGGAGAACAGTTCTAAGTGGATGGTTAATACTGACACTTCCAAACACTTCTACGCAAGAAATGATTTTTTCACCGAGTTTGACGATGAAAACAGAGGTGAACGAGTGTACATGGGGAACTCTAACAGTTCTGAAGTGCTGGGTAAATGAATGTTTTATTCAAACCGACTTCCAATAAAACTTTAGCCTTAAATAATGTTTTGTATGTACATGCCTTGCGTAGAAATTTAATAAGTGGTGAGCTTCTGAATAAGGTAGACATTAAGTTAGTTTTTTAGGTATATAAACTTGTACTTTCTTGAAACAGTGATTGTAGGGAAAGATTTTTTAAACGGGGTTTATTTGTCATTGAAACTCAATTTAATGAGAGTAAAACTCCCATTTTCACTTATATTGTTGAATCAGTTGATATGTGGAATGCTAGATTAAGACACGTTAACATTCATGCTTTAAAGAAATTGATGAAAATGATTGTTATACATAAACTAGACATAACTAGCTTTAACAAATTTGAAATTTGTGTAGAAGCCAAGCATGCTAAACATTACATTAAAACTGTTTCTAAGAGAAATACTAAATTGTTAGAACTCATTCATATTGATCTAACAGATTTTAGAAACACTGAAAGTAAATAAGGAAAACACTATTATATAACATTTGTATATGATTACTCGATATACACAAAGGATACGAATCGAATTTCTTAAAAGAGTTGTGTGAGAAGAATCACATAATTCACGAAACTTCAGCCTCTTATTTTTCTCAACAAAATGGTATAGCCAAAAAGAAAAATAGAACTTTAAAAGTGATGATGAACTCATTGTTGATAAGTGTTGAATTATTTGATAACATATGGGGGACATCATTCTATCAGTAAATCATATCTTAAACCAAGTACCTCAGAAGAAGTTAGATTCTACTCTATACAAGATATGGAAATGATACACTCTAAATGTATAATACCTGAAAGTGTGGGGGTGTCTGGCTAAAATGGAATTGATGGATTTTAAGAAGTTCACCATCAGACCTAAAACCTTTGATGCAGTGTTCATAGGGTATGCTACAAACAGCCTCGCATACATATTTATGTTTCTACAGGACTATTCTATTTGTAAGTAGAGAGATTTCGCTTTCTTCAAAGATTCTATCCCCTTAAAAAACCTAAACTGAATGAAGAAACACAAATATAAAACATTCCATCCACTTCTTCTAGTGTATATGCTAGGTCTACTCAAGAAATTGAATTCAAACCTAGAAGAATTAAAAGACAAAGAACTGAAACCTCTTTTCGACCAAATTTCATAACTTTATTTATTTATGAGATAAATGATTTAGATTATCTTTCTGATCCTATAGATTAAATATTTATGTTAGATTAGGATCCTAAGACTTATGAGGAAACTATACGATATATCGATGCTAGTTTATGGAAAAACGCTATTAATTATGAAATAGAATCATTAATGTCTAATCATATTTGGGATTTGGTTGACTTGCCTAGGTGATTTAGAACTATCAACAACAAATGGGTCTTTCGGAAGAAACTGAGGTGTTGAAAACATTTTTGATATTTCGATATAACAAATTAAGTTAAATGAATTTTAAGATTTCACAAATGATTTTACAAATTCGATTCAATTAACCGAATATCAAATTATTACTCCAAGTTTTTTCAAGATCAATTAATCCTTACTAAATGTGTAAAATTGTGATTTGTACTTAAACTATTTTTGAAACAATTTTCACAAAGTATTTTGAACCAAAAACAAGCCTTAAATCAGTTATTCAAAGGCATGCACCGATGCATCAGTCCATGCATCGATGCATCGATGAATTAATTGAACATCGAATGCATTCCATGCACCGATGCACTCTCCATGCATCGATGCACTCTGAATTTTTTCAAAACATCGAATGCATTTGATGCATCGATGCACAAGCCATGCATCGATGCATCAGGCTATTTCTCAAACATCGAATGCATTTCATGCATCGATGCACACTTGGTGCACCGATGCATCAAGTGTTCTAACGGTCAAAATATTTGAATTTTACACGAATGCACCGATGCATACTTGATCATGCATCGATGCATGAGACGCTCCACCTAGAAAAATTAATTGTTTTCACACTTAAACGGCTCTATTATCCCCACTAATTATCACCAACGTTCAGAATTGATTCAAGGGGTATTTAAACAAGTTTTGGAGCCATTGATCAATAATAAGAAACATCAATCAACTAGAATCAAGAGAGAATCAAAGAGAAAGCATCAAACCTCAAGTTTGAGTATTTCAAGCCTATTTTTCATCCAATATTCATTTGCTTTCAAGAACACTTTTGTACTCAATTGTATTATCCTTGAGTGTTCTTTTCTTTGTTCTAGAATTGTGCAAACATCTTACCTTGTGAGGTTTTCTTGTAAGTTTGCAAATTTGTAATCTTCTCTTTGGGAAAAAGAGTGTTCTCAAGAGTTGGGGTATACTCTTGAGGGATTTTGTAAGGTTATCTCTTTGGCCTCAAAAGAAAGAACAAATTAGTGAATTTGTTGGAAAATCCTTAGTGTGGATAGCTAAGGTAGTGGACGTAGACTTTGTTTGAGAAAGTCGAACCACTGTAAATCGCTGTACAATTACTTTAAATTTTCTGCAAAAGCTTCCACGAAATTTTTAATTGCCAATTCACCCCCCTCTTGGCCGATTCCATAGATCGATTAACTCAACAATTGGTATCAGAGCCTCACTCATTTGAAGGTTTAATCGCCTCTTGAGTCGATTCGGGAAGAGTTACATCGATTACCAAGTCATCAATGGCCTCCACTTCAAATTACGACTCCGGTCTTGATTCGATGCCCGTCAACAAGCCTCTTTTCTTCAATGGAGCTAATTACGCCTATTGGAAGAATAGAATGATGTACTTCATTCAAGCAAGTGACATGGGAGCATGGAATGCCGTAGAAGAAGGATACATCAAGCCTATCACTCATCCAAGGTTGTGGAGTGAAGGAGAGACAAGAATGTTCCAGCTCAACTCCAAAGCCATCCATATTATTTTTTGTGCTCTTGGACCAGATGAATACGGAAGAGTTTCATTGTGTACAACTGCCAAAGAAATATGGGACAAGCTTCAAGTCACACATGAAGGTACATATGAGGTAAAGAAATCAAAAATTAGTATTCTAACGCATAGCTATGAAAATTTCAGGATGAAACCAAATGAAGACATCAAAGCTATGACGGATAGATTTTCAATGATTTTCAATGGTCTCAAATCATATGGAGAGATCATCTCAAATGAAAAGCTTGTGAGGAAGTTAGTCTACTCCCTCCCAAAATCATGGCAATCAAAGAAGACGGCAATCATCGAGTCTAAGGACCTATCGTCCTTAACTCTTGAAGAACTTATTGGTTCACTCCTCACTCATGAGATGATGCTCGAAGATGAGGTGGACCTTGATAAAGTTGAAGAGACACCAAAGGAAAAGGAGAAGAAAAAATATTGGAGTTGCTCTCAAATCCACAAAAAGAGAGTGATTCTAATAATGATGATGATGACGAGGAAATGGCATTGTTTGCCAAACGGTTCAAAAAAATGATGAGACCTTACCAAGGAAGAAAATTCAAACGAAACGAAGGCCTCAAAAATGAACCAAAAGAGAAGGACCCAATCATTTGCTATGAATGCAAAAAGCCGGGGCATGTCAAATATGATTGCCCACAATTGAAGAAAAAGGGTCAATCAAAGAATAAGCACAAGGCTCATGTGGCTACATGGAGTGATGAAGAAGGTTCCGATGAAGAGGAACAAGAAGTAGCAAACTTGTGCTTGATGGCATTCGGGAAGATTCTAAGGTAACCTCTAACTCATCCGATTTTGATGATTTATCTTATGAGTTATTTGAGGAGTACAATGGGTTGGCTTCGGATTATGAGAAATTGTTTTTAAAATATAAAAATGATGTTTCAAAATTGAAAAATGAAAACAAACTCATATCCAAAACCAACAACGATCTTGAAAGTAAAATCAAAGACTTGTAAATCAAACTAGAAGAGTTTGAAAAGAAAAATTTAGATTTGCAAAATTTACTTTCAAAGATCAATGATGATCATCAAAAGAAAATTGATGATCTTAAAACTTTTGATAAAGTTGGAACAAACATTTTGAAAAAGGTGGAAATTCAAATCCAACTTTGTTAGAAAAAGTTTTAGAAACTACAATCATAGAGGTCCCCAAAGAACCTCTAATGGAAAAATCATTAGAAGTATGTGGGTTCCTAAAGAACTCATTACTACTAAAGATAAAAATATCCTACTCAAATGGATACCTAAGGGGACTAGGATTTTGGAAACTAATGAATATGGACCCAAAGAATTTGGGTACCAAAATCAAAAATTAATCTATGTTTGTAGGGAAAGGAGCATTGCTACAAGGCACGGGAAACAAATTCAAACTCATGGTACCTTGATAGTGGATGCTCAAGATATATGACCGGAGACAAAAGCCGGTTCATTGAGCTTAATGCTAAAAATAGAGGAGAAGTGACTTTTGGAGACAATTCAAAAGGTCACATTGAAGGTATTGGTACAATAGGTAATACCTCTTCCATACAAATTAAGAATGTTTTATATGTGAATGGATTAAAGCATAATCTATTGAGTATTAGTCAATTATGCGATAAAGGATTCAATGTCTTATTTGAAATTAATGGTTGTAAAGTCATTGACATTGCATCTAATCGGATTATGCTTGTTGGTCATAGAATAGGAAACATTTACATGGTGCATTTAGATTCTATTGATATGACTAATTTATGCCTAGTTGCTAAGGATGAGCATGATAGTTGGTTATGGCATAGGAGACTAGGTCATGCTAGTATGAGTGTTTTGCAACAGTTAATTCAATGAGACTTAGTAAGAGGGTTGCCTAAGCTTAAATTTGATAATGATAAAATCTGTGATGCTTGTGCTAAAGGAAAACAAAAACGAGTTTCTTTTAAATCTATTAATGATGTATCAACTAGTAGAGTATTACAATTGATCCATTTAGATCTTTTTGGGCCAACTAGAACTACTAGCTTGGGAGGAAAACAATATGCATTTGTCTTGGTAGATGATTCTAGATACACTTGGGTTCTATTCTTAAGTACTAAAGATGAAGCATTAGAAAATTTCACATTTTCAAAAATAATCCAAAATGAAAAATGTTACTCTATCACTAGTGTTAGAAGTGATCATGGAACTGAATTTGAAAATCTTGGATTTATTGAGTTTTGTAATTCTAATGGTATTAGCCATAATTTTTCAGCACCTAGAACCCCTCAACAAAATGGAGTTGTTGAGAGGAAAAATCGAACTTTAGAAGAAATGGCTAGAACCATGCTTTGTGAAAATAATTTACCAAAATATTTTTGGGCGGAAGCCACAAATACCGCTTGTTATGTTGTAAATCGAGTAATGATTAGGCCAATTTTAAAGAAAACTCCATATGAAATTCTCAAAAATAAAAAGCCTAACATTAGTTATTTTCATCCTTTTGGATGTAAATGTTTTGTTTTAAACAACGGTAAAGAAAATCTTGGCAAATTTGATGCTAAAAGTGATGAAGGAATTTTTCTGGTTATTCCTTAAATTCTAAAGCTTATCGTGTATTTAATAAAATAACTTTAGTTGTAGAAGAGTCTATACATGTTGTTTTCGATGATAATCCCCTTCCAAGGAAGGATTCTTCTGTTAATGATGATGTAGGTATTGTACAAGCAAATGACGTTAGACATGACGTTGGAGAATCATCATCAAAGGAAGAAACAAAAGATGAGGAAACTCATGATCCCCTCGAGAATCCAACCATTTAAGAAAGGGAAATATCTTTTCCAAGAGAGTACAACTATGTCAAGGATGGTGAAATTATAGGTGATCCATCAAAAGGGGTAACTACTAGATCTTCTCTTAGAAATATCTGTAATTATGTTGCATTTATTTCATGCATAGAGCCTAAGAACATCAAAGAAGCATTAAAAGATGAACATTGGATTATGGCTATGCAAGAATAATTAAATCAATTTGAGAGAAGTAAAGTATGGACATTAGTTGAAAGGCCTAGTAATAAATCTACTGTAGGTACTAGATGGGTTTTTAGAAATAAACTTGATGAAAGTGGTAATATAGTGAGGAACAAGGCTAGACTTGTTGCTCAAGGCTATACTCAAGAAGAAGGCATAGACTATGATGAAACATACGCTCCCGTAGCTAGGATGGAAGCAATTAGAATATTATTGGCATTTGCATGTTTCAATGAATTTAAATTATATCAAATAGATGTTAAAAGTGCATTTTTAAATGGTTTTATAAAAGAAGAAGTGTACGTGGAACAACCTCCAGGTTTTGAAGATTCAAATTTTCCGGATCATGTTTTAAAATTGACAAAAGCTCTTTATGGTTTAAAACAAGCTCCTAGAGCTTGGTATGAAAGATTGTCAAATTTTTTAATTGAAAAAGGTTTTTTAAAAGGAAAGGTTGACACTACATTGTTTTTAAAGAGAAAAGGTACAGATTTATTAGTAGTTCAAATTTATGTTGATGATATAATATTTGGTTCTACTAATGATGTTCTTTGACAAGAATTTTCTAAGCTAATGCAAAGTGAGTTTGAGATGAGCATGATGGGGGAGCTCTCATTTTTCTTGGGACTCCAAATCAAGCAAAGAAAAGATGACATCTTCATTAATCAAGCTAAGTACGTCAAAGATATGCTCAAGAAGTTTGGACTGGAAAATGGGAAACCTCATAACACTCCAATGAGCTCTTCAACAAAGCTTGACTTAGATGAAGGAGGTAAATGTGTAGATGTTAAATTATATAGGTCAATGATTGGCTCTTTGCTTTATCTAACTACAAGTAGACCGGACATTATGTTTAGTGTTTGCTTATGTGCTAGATTTCAATCATGTCCTAAGGAATCACATTTACTAGCTGTTAAGAGAATCTTTAGATACCTTAAGGACACTCCTAGTTTAGGACTTTGGTATCCTAGAGACTCTAGCTTTAGCTTGCATGCCTTTTCTGATGCGGATTATGGAGGATGTAAATTAGATAGGAAAAGCACCTCCGGTACTTGTCAATTCCTTGGAAATATGTTGATTTCTTGGTTTTCAAAGAAACAAAATTGTGTTGCACTAGTTTAGGACTTTGGTATCCTAGAGACTCTAGCTTTAGCTGCATGCCTTTTCTGATGCGGATTATGGAGGATGTAAATTAGATAGGAAAAGCACCTCCGGTACTTGTCAATTCCTTGGAAATATGTTGATTTCTTGGTTTTCAAAGAAACAAAATTGTGTTGCATTATCTACCACTGAAGCGGAATACATTTCAGCCGGTAGTTGTTGTGCACAAGTTTTATGGATGAAACAACAACTTTTTGATTATGGAATTGAAGTATGTACCATTCCTATCAAGTGTGACAATACTAGTGCTATTTGTCTCACTAAAAATCCTATCCAACACTAGAACTAAGCATATTGAATAAGACATCACTTCATTAGGGACCATGTCACTAAGGAAGATGTAGTTCTAGAATTTGTTGATACTTTGCACAATTAGCGGATATTTTTACAAAACCCTTAGAAGAAGATTTGGACACTTAGAAGAGAATTAGGTTTAACTGACCTATCTCACTTAGTGTTTAAAATAATTTAGCACTTTTAAAATACTGAAAATGCTTATAATAATAAATTGTATTCTTGCTATTAGTTAGGGGAGTTTATGATTCTTAATAAAAATTAATTTTATGTTCAAATAAAGTTTGAAGATTAATTTGATTGATTGAACATAATTAATTTTTGATATATGAGTTGCCATTACCATTAGAGCCAAATTATTTAGCATTTTAAGTGTTTAAAACGGATTTTTGACATTTTTGTGCTTCATGCACCGATGCATTTAACAATGCATCGATGCATCCTTGAATATGCATCGATGCATAAGACCATGCACCGATGCATCCGTCGGGTTTTAGGTTTAAAATCTTCATCTTCTTCATTTTCTCAAAACCTAAAACATAAACTCACGGCCGTTCGTCCCACTCTCACCTCAAATCTCTATTTTGCTCAAATCTTCGGGAAAACATCGGATTCTTCAAGTTTTTCATCCTACAAACCTGCTACACTCATTAATCGTGCAAAACATCTCCTCATTCCCTCAATCCGAATTTTTCAAGTTATTTTCACAAAAACTCTATTTCATTAAATTTTTGAACTTAGGACTAGTTTAGATTAGTTCTAGTTTGAAATAATTATCGGCATTGGCTATATGATGATTCTAAACTAGTTTCTACAACGAATTTCATCAAAAACGCATAATTTTTCAAAATTATTTGGAAATTTTGAATTTAAAAAAAAATTCGAAAATTATTGATTCAATTGTGTTGTTTTCATGAAAACTATGCGCATATGATATTAATTTTAAATAGTTTTCAAAACTTTGCCCATTAGGATTATGTTAGAGAACCTTGAATTATTGAGGACTCATTTGAGTTTTGGGATTGAATTTTGTGCATACATGTGTTTTTAAATTGCAGGTGATATTTCTTTTCCGATTTCCCTAACCATGTCTAATCCCAAACGTCCTAGATCATCCTCGAGTCGGTCTCACCAAAACCGTCCTCCCTCTCCTAGACCTCAAAATCCATCCAATATTCTTTCATCCCTCATTAGTACTTGTTTTAACATGCCTGAAAACCGTAGGGATGAATTATACTCTAGGTACATGAACTCCTTCCAATCCTATCATATTAGGGAAGAGCGTATTCCT